>NC_042618.1:290262404-290581485 GCF_901001135.1 Rhinatrema bivittatum
AAGGCAAGAGACATTTTCTCATTAAAAATCAATCAGGGTCTTATCTAAATCATACTATTGTACCATCCCTTATTGAAAGTTTAATCATCCCCTTGTAGGACACTAGCTGATTAATTAGTAAATTCACCTGTAAATTTAAAGTACTCTAATTCCAACTCCCTTAGTATCCTAAACTTAACTAGGAACTCAATAAAACTAAGATGAAGGCAGCAGTCCAGCAGCAAGAGGGGGGCTTTCCAGTCTTTTGCATTGAGTGTCACATGTATGACTTTTTACCCGCCGATGAGAGATTATATGTGTGTACTCGGTGCAAAGAGCTCCTGGCTCTCAGGGAACGAGTCCGATCTCTGGAGGATAGAGTAGCAGACTTGGAAGAGCTAAGGCAGACAGAGAGGTACATTGATGAGACCTTCAGGGACATAGTAGACAAGTCCCAAATCTAGTCTGGCAGCCACAGTGCTACCTTGGATCAGAAAGGTCTCCCAATTGGAGAACATCACCCTGGTGTAGCAGGAAGTTATCCTGTAGCAAGGACCTGCTCTCCAGGTGTTGTATTGTCCATTCACACTGAGAACAGGTTTCCCAGGGCTACTGCCCAGGAGGGAAGGGTTAGACTGGCCATCATAGTTGGTGATTCAATTATTAGAAATGTAGATAGCAGGCTGACTGGTGGACGTGAGGACCACCTGGTAACTTGCCTGCCTGGTGTGAAGGTGGCGGACCTCACGCATCACCTAGATAGGATTATAGACGGTGCTGGGGAGGAGCCGGCTGTTGTGGTACATGTGGGCACCAACGACATAGGAAAATGTGGGAGAGAGTTTCTGGAAACCAAATTTAAGATTTTAGGTGGGAAGCTGAAATCTAAAACCTCCAGGGTAGCATTCTCTGAAATACTTCCTGTTCCACGTGCAGGTCCCTAGAGGCAGGCAGAGCTCCAGAGATTCAATACATGGATGAGACGATAGTGCAGGGAAGAGGGATTCAGTTTTGTAAGAAACTGGTGAAACCTTTGGGGAAGGGGGAGACTTTTCCGAAAGGATGGGCTCCACCTTAACCAGAGTGGAACCAAGCTGCTGGCGCTAACTTTCAAAAAGGAGATAGAACAGCTTTTAAACTAGAACAAGGGGGAAAGCCGACAGTCACTCAGCAGTGCATGGTTCACAGAAATGTATCCTTGAAGGATACCAATGAAACAGGAGAGTTAGGGCATCCCAACAGAGAGGTTCCATTAAAAGCAAACATAGTCCATGTGCCTATATGTAAAAAATCACCGAAGCTAATGATTTCCAAATTATCCCTAACAACTGAAAAGCAGGTTGTTAATACAAACAAAAAACACACTTTGAAATGTCTGTATGCTAATGCCAGAAGTCTAAGAAGTAAGATGGGAGAGTTAAAGTGTATAGCAGTAAATTATGAGATTGACATAATTGGCATCACAGAGACTTGGTGGAAAGAGGATAACCAATGGGTCAGTGCTATATCAGGGTAGAAATTATATCACAATGATAGGGAGGATAAACCTGGTGGGGGTGTTTCTCTTTATGTCCAGGAGGGTATAGAGTGCAACAGGATAAAGATCATAAAAGACACTAAATGCTCAGTAGAATCAATATGGGTAGAAATCCCATGTGTGTTGGGTAAGAGTATAGTGATAGGAGTATAATAACATCCACCAGGACAAAATGGTCAGACAGATGATGAAATGCTAAGAGAAATCAGGGTAGCTAACCAATTTGGCTATGCAATCATAATGAGAAATTTCAATTACCCCTGTATTGACTGGGTAAATGTAACATCAGGATTTGCTTCAGACATAAAGTTACTGGTTGTAATAAATGACTGCTTCATGGAGCAATTGGTTCAGGAACCAACAAGAGAGGGAGCTATTTTAGATTTAATTCTTAGTGGAACTCAGGATTTGGTGAGAGCCACTTGGCAACAGTGGGGCCACTTGGCAACAGTGATCATAACATGATCAAATTTAAACTAATAACTGAAAGGGGGACAATAAGTAAATCTACAGCTCTAACACTAAACTTTCAAAAGGGAAACTTTGTTAAAATGAGGAAAATAGTTAAAAAGAAACTGAAAGGTGCAGTTGCAAAGGTTAAAAGTGTTCAACAGGCATGGACATTGTTTAAAAATACAATCCTAGAGGCACAGTCCATATGTATTCCACGCATTAAGAAAGGTGGAAGGAAGGCAAAACAATTACCATTATGGTTAAAAGGTGAGATGAAAAAGGCTATTTCAGCCAAAAGAAAATCCTTCAAAAATTGGAAGAAGGATCCATCTGAAGAAAATAGTATAAATCATAAGCATTGTCAAGTTAAGTGTAAAACATTGATAAGACAGGCGAAGACAGAATTTGAAATGAAGTTGGCCATAGAGGTAAAAACTCATAATAAAAACGTTTTTACATGTATCTGAAGCAAGAAACCTGTGAGGGGGTCGGTTGGTCCATTAGATGACCGAGGGGTTACAGGGGTTCTTAGGGAAGATAAGGCCAATGCAGAAAGACTAAAGGAATTCTTTGCTTCAATGTTTACTAATGAGGATGTTGGGGAAATACCAGTTCCAGAGATGGTTTTCAGGGGTGATGAGTCAAATGAACTGAACCAAATCACTGTGAACCTGGAAGATGTAGTAGGCCAGATTGACAAACTAATGAGTAGCAAATCACATGGACTGGATGGTATGCATCCTAAGGTTCTGAAGGAACTAAAAAATGAAATTTCTGATCTATTAGTTAAAATTTGTAACCTATCATTAAAATCATCCATTGTACCTGAAGACTGGAGGGTGGCCAATGTAACCCCAACATTTAAAAAGCGATCAAGGGGCGATCCGGGTAACTATAGACCAGTGAGCCTGACTTCAGTGCTGGGAAAAATAGTGGAAACCAGTCTAAAAATCAAAATCGTAGATCATTTAGAAAGACATGGTTTAATGGAACACAGTCAACATGGATTTACCCAAGGGAAGTCTTGCCTAACAAATCTGCTTCATTTTTTTGAAGGGGTTAATAAACATGTGGATAAAGGTGAACCAGTAGATGTAGTGTATTTGGATTTTCACAAGGCGTTTGACAAAGTCCCTCATGAGAGGCTTCTAAGAAAACTAAAAAGTCATGGGATAGGAGGCGATATCTTTTCATGGATTACAAACTGGTTAAAAGACAGGAAACAGTAGGATTAAATGGTCAATTTTCTCAGTGGAAAAGGGTAAACAGTGGAGTGCCTCAGGGATCTGTACTTGGATCGGTGCTTTTCAATATATAAATAAATGATCTGGAAAGGAATACGACGAGGGAGGTTATCAAATTTGCGACTGATACAAAATTATTCAGAGTAGTTAAATCACAAGTGGATTGTGATACATTACAGGAGGACCTTGCAAGACTGGAAGATTGGGCATCCAAATGGCAGATGAAATTAAATGTGGACAAGTGCAAGGTGTTGCATATAGGGAAAAATAACCCTTGCTGTAGTTACACGATGTTAGGTTCCATATTAGGAGCTACCACCCAGGAAAAAGATCTAGGCATCCTAGTGGATAATACTTTACAATCCTCAGCTCAGTGTGCTGCAGCAGTCAAAAAAGCAAATGGAATTTTAGGAATTATTAGGAAGGGAATGGTTAATAAAATGGAAAATGTCACAATGCCTCTATATCGCTCCATGGTGAGACCGCACCTTGAATACTGTGCACAATTCTGGTCGCCGCATCTCAAAAAAGATATAGTTACAATGGAGAAGGTACAGAGGGCAAACAAAATGATAAAGAGGATGAAATAGCTTAACATAGAAACATAGAAGTGACAGCAGAAGAAGACCATACGGCCCATCCAGTCTGCCCAGCAATCTTTCACAGTTATTTTTCTCATACTTATCTGTTACTCTGACTGCTGAGGTCAGGGCCCTTATTGGTAACTTTTGGTTCTAATTTTCCTTCCACCCCTGCCAGTGATGTAGAGAGCAGTGCTGGAACTGCATAAAAGTAAAGTATCAAGCCTAATTGGTTCGGGGTAGTAACCGCCGCAATAAGCAAGCTACTCCCATTCTTATTTGTTTACCCAGCTTATGCAATTTAGTCGTTGTTGGTTGTCTTAATATAAATCCTCTTTTCTTCATTCCCCCTGCCATTGAAACAGTGAACTGCACTGTATATGTATTCAAAGTGACGTATTGGTTCGGGGTAGTAACTGTCGCAAAAGCAGCTACTCCGCTTATTTGTTTTCCCAGACTATGCAATTCAATCCTAGTTGGTAGTTGTCTGAGTGTAAATCCTCTATCTTCATTCCCCCTGCCATTGAAACATTGAGCTGTGCTGTATATGTATTCAAAGTAAAATATCAGGCTTAATTGGTTCGGGGTAGTAACCGCCGCATCAAGCATTAAAACCTTTCAGGTATCTGAAGGTCTGTATCATATCTCCCCTGCACCTCCTCTCTTCCAGGGTATACAAGTTAGATCCTTCAGCCTCTCCTCATAAGTCTTCCAATACTGACTGTTGCAGGCATTGTCTCTTGGACCGAGGTGGAGTTGGCGCAATCTGTAGGGAGGAGCCCTGCAGGTTCCCACCATCAGCTGGCAGAGCTGGCTGTGACAGATGCCCAACTAGAGCTTCACCTGTACCAGCCCTCATTCTCCTTAGGTTCAGCCCTCAGGCTCCTGAGGCAGCAGGTCTTAGGCGAATGCCTCTGCAGACAAGCTTGATGTCCATGGAGATAGTCAAGTCACAGGCCAGGGTACAGGGCAGGCTGTGTTCAGATGTGGTCAGGAGTCATGTTGTGATTAGTGGCAGACAATGTTCAAGTGTGGTCATTGGTCAGGCAGTGGTCAGAAGCAGGCAGAGTTCAGGCATAGTTGAGTGTCAAATAAGCTGAAATCAGAACCAGAGATCCATCTAAGAGAATGTGGGGACAGATAGGCAGGCAGGGAGGCAAGGAACAGCACAGATGGGTGGACGATGACACTGAAGATACTGAAGAATTGAAGACTGATCATTAGATGAACACCTAATGAAGAACTGAAGACTGACTGTAGACAAAGACAAAGACCAGGAGCTCAGGAACAAGATGAAGACCAGGAACTTGAAACAAAGACCACGAACATTGAGGCAACTTGTTCTACTATTCATTAGTTGACCTATTGCTGAGGCAAGGAGGAGTTGTTGGGGTGGCCTTTATAGGCCCTGCTGGTGGTGTCATCATCGGGCACCGCAGGCTTTTTCCTACCATGGGCTCTTTAAGAGGACCGCAGTCAGGCACGCACTTACCTTAGGGGGGACTCAGGGAGGCAGAGGCATTGGAGGCAGACTTGAGCATGGCAACCTTCCACAGCATCAGAGGAAGCAGTAGCATCGGAGGCAGGCTGCACATCCATTTGGAGGCCTTCCTCGGTGTCGGAGGGTATCGAGTTGGACTAGGGGCTTTCAGTAAGTGTGGCTGCCTGCAGTCCTGTCTTGAAAACCGCCAAATACAACAGTACCCTCCCTCTTAAACCCCCACCCTGAGGGTCTTGGTTTCTTGGGCTGTAAGGTGTAAAACTCCCTTAGTAGGCTGGAGTCTAGAATGTTGGAAGCGGGTTCCCACTTATTTTCTTCAGGGCCATATCCCTTCCAGGAAATGAGATAGTCCTGCCTCTTGCCTCTGCGCTGCAAATCCAAGATTTCTTTTACTTCATAAATCATGCACTCCTTACTGCTCACTTCTTGTAGTTTAGATGGTGCTCTAGAGTTCCTGGAGAGTATTAGAGGCTTTATTAAGGACACATGAAAAATGTTGTGAATGCTCAACGAAGGTGGCAGCCTTAACTGGTAGATCACGGGTCCTATTTGGCAGAGGATGGTAAAGGGCCCCCCCCCCCCAATGTATCATGGAGCGAGATGCATAGAGGGCACTCTGAGGTGTATGTGGTGAGTGCTCAACCATACCATCTCGCCTGCCTTGAATTGATGCGCAAGCCTCCGGTGCACATCAGTGGTCTTCTTGCTGATTAGCTTATATGGACTGTTTGAAAATTATTGTCTATGGGCCTGATTTTATAAAGCATTTACTTGAAGAAAAATGGGTTTTCCTCAAGTAAATGGGCTTTTGAAAATTGCTACAATATATTCCATTGAATTCTCCATAGGATTTACTCGAGTGTCTTCTGAAAATTGCTACAATAGTGGGGCGGATTTTAAAAGGAGCGCGAATAGCCTACTTTTGTTTGCGCTCCAGGTGCAAACAAAAGTACGCTGGATTTTAGTAGATACGCGTGGAGCCGCGCGTATCTGCTAAAAACCTGGATCGGCGCGCGCAAGGCTATGGATTTTGTATAGCCGGCGCGCGCCGAGCCGCGCTGCCTACCCCCGTTCCCTCCAAGGCCGCTCCGAAATCGGAGCGGCCTCGGAGGGAACTTTCCTTTGCCCTCCCCTCACCTTCCCCTCCCTTCCCCTACCTAACCCACCCGCCCGGCCCTGTCTAAACCCCCCCCTTACCTTTGTCAGGGGATTTACGCCTCCCTCTGGGAGGCGTAAATCCCCGCGCGCCAGCGGGCCTCCTGCGCGCCGGGCCGCGACCTGGGGGCGGGTACGGAGGGCGCGGCCATGCCCCCGGACCGCCCCAGGCCGTAGCCACGCCCCCGTACCCGCCCCCAAAACGCTGCCGTCACGCCCCCGAAACGCTGCGACGACCGGGCCCGCCCCCCCGACACGCCCCCGACACGCCCCCCTCGGAGAACCCCGGGACTTACGCGAGTCCCGGGGCTCTGCGCGCGCCGGTAGGCCTATGTAAAATAGGCTTCCCGGCGCGCAGGGCCCTGCTCGCCTAAATCCGCCCGGTTTTGGGCGGATTTAGGCGAGCAGGGCTCTGAAAATCCGCCCCAGTATGTTACATTTTAACATGTAACTCCTTTGAAAATTACCTCCTAAGTCTATTCAGTATTGCACAGTATTATACACATCAAGGAGCTCCAAACTATGACCCAAGAGCCAGATATGGCTCTTGGATGAATTTTATCCAGACCCCAGCAGCAGTAGCTTGATCTGGACCACAGCAGCGATGTCAAAAGGAGCTTGATCTGGCCTACAGTGAGAATAATGGGAGCACATTCCAATGCCATCACTAGCTCAGATTTTTAAAGTTGGAAGTGCAAGTAGCATATTAGAGGGACATGGGCAGGACATGTTGGTGCAAAACCATTATGAATTGCTGGCATTAGTGATGCATGTCAAAATCGAGCCATTTGGGCTGAAGGCAGGGAGAGAGACTGCTGCACAGATAAAGTTTTCAACTAATGTGGAAGGCAATGAGGCCATGGAGAAGAAGGCATTGGTGATATCGATCTATATGTTCTGCAGGACTGCCAGGAAAAGCCAGTTAAGGATGGTGGCTGCCATGAATATCGTCCCTTACGGATGCAAGCTTTGGAGGTACAGATTGTAGAAATCCCCATTATTATAATTCAGATACTAAATTCAAGTGTCTCTCCCTGGATTGGGGGTCTCCAGAGGTGGTAGTTGTGTTTATAACATTAATCTGACATGTAGCAAGAGAGGGGAGTGAATGGATGGGAAAAATGAGAAGAGTGGGGGAAAAGGATGAGAAAAAGGAAGGAAGTAGAGAGGGAGCAAAAGTGCATTGGGTGGCATGAGTGAAAAAGAGTATACCATGTACACACAATATCCCACCATCAATCCTTCCTTGATGCCTCCTACTTCCCTAGGTGGACAGATACTGGGGAAGTGGGGAGGCAAGAGGCAGGGTTGCCATCTTTGGAGAAATCTAGAAATATTATTGCTGACACTCTATCTAACATAACCCTTACACCTGGAAACTTATCCCCTGCTTATCCCCTTCCCCGGCCTTTCAAATCAATGAAAGGGCCAGACATGGTTTTCACCTCCCCCCCCCCCCTTCTCAGCAAAGAACTCTGAGGAGTTCTCTCCCTCCCTCCTCCTTTCCCCCTCCCTTGTTCAGACAAATTAAGGAAAACCTCCCCCTTCCCCAGTGCTAGCAATGATTTGAAATGTCATAACACTTTAAATATTATGTTATATGAAGTTTTAAAGTATGGAACATTTTTGTTACCTTATCTGGTAAATGTACTGAATATGACGCTGCCTACATGTGGAACAGTGAAGTTCCAATGTTTATGCTTGTGTAGCCTGCCATCTAATGGATAAATTATGTATAAAACACACATGCCTTAAAACTCTAGTGAAAGCCAAAACTTCTCCACCATAAATGAATATCTTTCTTAAAGACCCATGATGAAGAGCATATCCTAGAACAAGGATTCCCAGCCTTTTGGGGAGTATGGACCCCTTATTAATCTTTAAAGATTTTACAGATCCCCACATGCACCTGTTCAACTTTTGCTTGCAGTTAGATGCCATATTGAAAACTGATTAACATAATAACAAACAATATGTAGTACAGAATCATTTGTAATGTATAAAATATTATACAGGGAAATGTTTCAGATATTAACTGTGTTCACCCTCCTGCCCTTCCTTTATGGCTCCTTCATAAGTGCTATTCCCCAACTCCACCATAGCCCCTTCCCAGGTGTATTCTCTTCTGCCCTGCTTCCCTCCACCAATGAACCTTCCTGAGTACTTCCCTCCTGCTCTTTCCTTTGCAGCCCTTTCTTTGGTTCTGTCCCTCCTGCCTTCTTCATATAACCCCTTCCTGAGTGCTCATTTGCTTGCCTTCATTCCTGTCCTGCTTGCCCTACCCATGGTTCCTTCCCTAATGCCTTTCCTTCTGTCCTTTCCCTCCTGTGTCCTCCTCTCTGTTCCTCCCCATCAAGGCCTCTTCCCTTACTGCATACCATCCTCCCTTCTGCCCTTCCTCCATGGCCTATAACTGAGTGCTGTACCCCCTCCCCATGGCCCCTTCCCAAGTTCTTTCCCACCCGCATGGCTCTTTCCTGAATGCCTTGCCTCCTGTCCTCTTCCCTTTGTGGCCTCTTCCCTGGTCCTCTCCCTCCTTCTTTCTCCTCACGGCCCCATCCCAAGTATTATTTTATTTATTTATTTGTATTTAATACCCACCCCTTGAATAATACATTCACCAAACGTAGGATTCAACATATTCAAAAGGTAACATACAGTCAGAAGGAGGCTTTAGTAAGGACTAAACTTGATATTTATCAATGACAAACTAAAAGTAGACAAAATGTAGAAAAGGATTAAACTTGAAATGTCAACAACAGGACTAAGAAAACAACACATCTCAGTAAAATCAACATAGGACTAATTAGATTCTCTCAGCACTGTAATAGATTGTAGCAACATTTTCAAGGCATTCATATAAATACAAACATCTCAGCAAAACATTAGGTTGCAAGAGCACATTTAAGGCACCCCATAAGATGCCAGTTTATAGCACTCCCTCTTGCCCTCCTCACTCTTAAGGCCTTTTCCAAGTGCTTTCACTCCTGTGATCTCCCTCTTGCCCTCTCCTCCTTCTCAGCCCCTTTCTGAGAGGGTATGTTTCAGAGAAATGTATCCTTGAAGGATACTAATGAAACAGGAGAGTTAGGGCATCCCAACAGAGAGTTTCCATTAAAAGCAAACATAGGCCATGTGCCTATATGTAAAAAATCACCGAAGCTAATGATTTCCGAATTATCCCTAACAACTGAAAGACAGGTTGTTAATACAAACAAAAAACACACTTTGAAATGTCTGTATGCCAATGCCAGAAGTCTAAGAAGTAAGATGGGAGAGTGTATAGCAGCAAATGATGAGATTGACATAATTGGCATCATAGAGGCTTGGTGAAAGGAGGATAACTAATGGGACAGTGCTATATCAGGGTATAAATTATATTGAAATGATAGGTAGGATCAACTTGGTGGGGGGTGGCACTTTATGTCCGGGAGGGTATAGAGTCCATCAGGATAAAGATCATACAAGAGACTAAATGCTCAGTAGAATCTATATGGGTAGAAATCCCATGTGTGTTGGGTAAAAGCATAGTGATAGGAGTATACTACCGTCCACCTGGACAAAATGGTCAGACAGATAATGAAATGCTAAGACGATTGACCCCGACAGCTACAAAAGGGAAGTCTACATTTTTAATATATAACGTTTAAAAAAAACAAAAAATAAAAAACTGAACACTGAATTTTTGGATGCTAGCCGAATTGGACCAATGATTAAAAGTGACCCAAATGAAGTGCATGAGATACAAGTTTTAACTTGTGAACACAGTGGGTGGTATGATGGTCCTTAAATTTATATTCTAAGTATACATAAGTATTGTCACATACAGCATTGTAAATTGATAAAGTTTCCTGTACCACGTGTTTTATTCATAGATTTCAATTACCCCAATATTGACTGGGTAAATATAACATCAGGACTCGCTAGAGACATAAAGTTCCTGGATGTAATAAATGACTATTTCATAGAGCAATTGGTTCAGGAACCAACAAGAGAGGGAGCTATTTTAGATTTAATGCTTAGGGGAATGCAGGATTTGGTGAGAGAGGTAACGGTGATGGAGCCACTTGGCAACAGTGATCATAACATGATCAAATTTAAACTAATAACTTGAAGGGGGACAATATGTAAATCTGCAGCTCTAACACTAAACTTTCAAAAAGGAAACTTTGATAAAATGAGGAAAATAGAAAAAAACTGAAAGGTGCAGCTGTAAAGGTTAAAAGTGTTCAACAGGCATGGACATTGTTTAAAAATATAATCCTAGAGGTGCAGTCCATATGTATTCCACATATTAAGAAAGGTGGAAGGAAGGCAAAACGATTACCGTCATGGTTAAAAGGTGAGGTGAAAGAGGCTATTTTAGCCAAAAATCATCCTTAAAAAATTGGAAGAAGGATCCATCTGAAGAAAATAGGATAAAACATAAGCATTGCCAAGTTAAGAGAGAATTTGAAATGAAGTTGGCCATAGAGGCAAAAACTCATAATAAAAATGTTTTTAAATATATCCAAAGCAAGAAACCTGTGAGGGAGTTGGTCGGACCATTAGATGACCGAGGGGTTAAAGGAGCTCTTAGGGAAGATAAGGCCATTGCAGAAAGACTAAATTAATACTTTGCTTCCGTGTTTGCTAATGAGGATGTTGGGAAGATACCACTTCTGGAAATGGTTTTCAGGGGTGATGTGTCAGACGAACTGAACAAAATCACTGTGAACCTGGAAGATGTAGTAGGCCAGATTGACAAACTGAAGAGTAGCAATCACCTGGACCGGATGGTATGTATCCTAGGGTACTGAAGGAACTCAAAATGAAATTTCTGATCTATTAGTTAAAATTTGTAACCTATCATTAAAATCATCCATTGTGCCTGAAGACTGGAGGGTGGCCAATGTAACCCCAATGTTTAAAAAAGGCTCCAGGGGCGATCTGGGTAACTATTAGGGATGTGAATCGTTTTACGACGATTAAAATTATCGTCCGATAATTTTAATATCGTCTTAAACCGTTATGAAACACAATACAATAGAGATTCTAACGATTTATCGTTATAAATCGTTAGAATCGTGAGCCGGCACACTAAAACCCGCTAAAACCCCCCCCCGACCCTTTAAATTAAATCCCCCCACCCTCCCGAACTCCCCCCCAAATAACTTAAATTACCTGGTGGTCCAGCGGCGGTCCGAAACGGCAGCGGTCCGGAACGGGCTCCTGCTATTGAATCTTGTTGTCTTCAGCCGGCGCCATTTTCCAAAATGGCGCCGAAAAATGGCGGCGGCCATTGACCAACAGGATTCGACGGCAGGAGGTCCTTCCGGACCCCCGCTGGACTTTTGGCAAGTCTTGTGGGGGTCAGGAGGCCCCCCCCAAGCTGGCCAAAAGTTCCTGGAGGTCCAGCGGGGGTCAGGGAGCGATTTCCCGCCGCGAATCGTTTTCCGTACGGAAAATGGCGCCGGCAGGAGATCGACTGCAGGAGGTCGTTCAGCGAGGCGCCGGAACCCAGGTAATTTGGGGGGGGGGTTCGGGAGGGTGGGGGGTTTAATTTAAAGGGTCGGGGGTGGGTTTTAGCGGGTTTTAACGATTTTAGCGGGTTTTAACGATTTTAACGATTTATCATGATATTTTACCCCCCCCCAAACGGCAACAATACGATTCCCTCCCCCTCCCCAGCCGAAATCGATCGTTAAGACGATCAAGGACACGATTCACATCTCTAGTAACTATAGACCAGTGAGCTTGACTTCGATTCCGGGAAAACTAGAGGAAACTATTCTAAAGATCAAAATCCTAGAGCATATAGAAAGACACAATCAAAATGGATTTACCCAAGGGAAATCTTGCCTAACAAATCTGCTTCATCTTTTTGAAGGGGTTAATAAACATGTGGATAAAGGTGAACCAATAGATGTAGTGTATTTGGATTTTCAGAAGGCGTTTGACAAAGTACCTCATGAGAGACTTCTAAGAAAACTAAAAAGTCATGGGTTTGGAGGCGATGTCCTTTCGTGGATTAAAAAACTGGTAAAAGACAGGAAACAAGAGTAAGATTAAATGGTCCAATTTTCTCAGTGGAAAAGGGGTAAACAGTGGAGTGCCTCAGGGATCTGTACTTGGACCGGTGCTTTTCAATATATATATATAAATGATCTGGAAAGGAATAGATGAGTGAGGTTATCAAATTTGCAGATGAAACAAATTATTCAGAGTAGTTAAATCACAAGCAAATTGTGATATATTATAGGAGGACCTTGCAAGACTGGAAGATTGGGCATCCAAATGGCAGATGAAATTCATTGTGGACAAGTGAAAGGTATTGCATATAGGGAAAAATAACCCTTGCTGTAGTTACACGATGTTAGGTTCCATATTAGGAGCTACCACCCAGGAAAAAGATCTAGGCATCATAGTGGATAATACTTTAAAATCATCGGCTCAGTGTGCTGCAGCAGTCAAGTAAGCAAACAGAATATTAGGAATTATTAGGAAGGGAATTGTTAATAAAACGGAAAATGTCATAATGCCTCTATATCGCTCCATGATGAGACCGCACCTTGAATACTGTGTACAATTCTGGTCGCCGCATCTCAAAAAAGATATAGTTGCGATGGAGAAGGTACAGAGAAGGGCAACCAAAATGATAAAGGGGATGGAACATCTCCCCTTTGAGGAAAGGCTGAAAAGGTTAGGGCTGTTCAGCTTGGAGAATAGACAGCTGAGGGTGGATATGATAGAGGTCTTTAAGATCATGAGAGGTCTTGAACGAGTTGATGTTAATCTGTTATTTACGCTTTCGAATAATAGAAGGTCTAGGGGGCATTCCATGAAGTTAGCAAGTAGCACATTTAAGACTAATCGGAGAAAATTTGTTTTCACTCAACACACAATAAAGCTCTGGAATTTGTTGCCAGAGGATGTGGTTAGTGCAGTTAGTGTAGCTGGGTTCAAAAAAGGTTTGGATAAGTTCTTGGAGAAGTCCATTAATGCTATTAATCAAGTTTACTTAGGGAATAGCCACTGCTATTAATTGCATCAGTAGCATGGGATCTTCTTAGTGTTTGGGTAATTGGCAGATTCCTGTGGCCTAGTTTGGCCTCTGTTAGAAACAGGATGCTGGGCTTGATGGACCCTTGGTCTGAACCAGCATGGCAATTTCTTAGGTTCTTAGAGGCAGTAGCTTTATTATACAGCAAGAATTACCTGAGGAACGGGTTACTAAACTCATTTCATGTAAATAGCCTGCAAGCAGGCTTCTCTGGTAGAGGTCCGCAGAGCGGGGTAATCTAGGAGATACTTCCTCTAGATGAGACTTGTGCTGATGGTCTCCAGTAGTGGTCCACAGTGCAGGGTAGGCTGGAGACATAAGCTGGTGGTGGCACAAGATAATGCAGATCCGGTAGTGGCCCGCAGTGCAGGGTAACCCGGGGAGTACCTTCTCTTGATGAGGCCTTGTGCTGGCGATCTCCGATAGTGGTCCGCAACGTGGGGTAGGCCGGACGCTGATGGAGGGAGAGATCACTCACGGGACCCTGCTGGACCACCAGGGCTTTTAGTAAGTCTTGGGGAGGGATCAGGATGGTGGGTGGGTTATAATAAATAAATTTGAAGGGTTGGGATGGTTTTTTTTTTATTTGGTTTTTTTCGATTTGTTTTTCCCGTTTTGTTTTTTCTGATCCGTTTTGCCAAAAAACGACCCGCAGGAAAACAAATTTTTACCTCAAAGCACCCGAACCGAAACCCGACCCAACACAGAAAAACGAAACTCATCTCTATTACCAACATATCTTAGTGGTGCTAGACTCCTTTTCAGGCTTTGTTTTCCTATTTGCACAGAAACGCTTTACAGCAACAGTAACGGTTAATCGCCTTGCCATTGTTTTTGGTATCTTGCCTTTTCAGTTTCTCTGCACAGATGGCGGTCCAGCCTTCAGAAATCTAGAGGTTGAAACCTTCTGTGCCGATCACTCTATTACTCATCAGTTCTTGTACCCCCACCATCCAGAATCTAATGGTATGGTAGAACGGGTGAACGGTGAGGTTAAGCGTAGTCTGCAAATTTTTGCCTTAAAAACTAGTCCCAACGATTGGTACCATAATCTCCCGGAGATACAAATCTGGCTAAACAGTACCATAACTGTCAACCATGAAGCACCTGCTATGTCTCTCTTTGGGTTCTCTATGCTAGAAAACATGGGATCCTCAGAGGTGATGGTTACCTCTGACGAAGTCCCTTGGAATCCAAATCCATTTCCAATTGGTTCCATAGTATTGAGCAAAATGCATGTTCATGGTTCATTAGAACCATATTGGTCTAATGCAATTTATCACAATCTGCTTGTGATTTAACTACTCTGAACAATTTTGTGTCATCTGCAAATTTGATTATCTCACTCGTCGTATTTCTTTCCAGATCATTTATAAATATATTGAAAAGTAAGGGTCCCAATACAGATCCCTGAGGCACTCCACTGTCCACTCCCTTCCACTGAGAAAATTGCCCATTTAATCCTGCTCTCTGTTTCCTGTCTTTTAGCCAGTTTGCAATCCACGAAAGGATATCGCCACCTATCCCATGACTTTTTACTTTTCCTAGAAGCCTCTCATGAGGAACTTTGTCAAACGCCTTCTGAAAATCCAAGTATACTATATCTACCGGTTCACCTTTATCCACATGTTTATTAACTCCTTCAAAAAAGTGAAGCAGATTTGTGAGGCAAGACTTGCCCTGGGTAAAGCCATGCTGACTTTGTTCCATTAAACCATGTCTTTCTATATGTTCTGTGATTTTGCAACAGGTCTCCTTGCTGGTCGAGAGATTTGTCTCTTCCCTGTGTTCCTGTTCCTTGTTGTTCCTGGTTCCTGTTTCCTTGTTCCTGTTCTGCTTATGCTTTGGATTGACTATATGGACTTTGACTTTGCTTTGCCCGACTATGCTAAGCCTATCTCCAGTCCCAGAGCTCTGCTTCACCTGACTACATTCCAGCCTATCTCCAGACCCAGACCTTTGCTTCACTTGACCACACTACAGCCTATTTCCAGACCCAGACCTCTGCTTCACCCAACCACACTACAGCCTATCTCCAGACCCAGACCTCTGCTTCGCCTGACTACGATACAGCCTTTCTCCAGACCCAGACGTTTGCTTCGCCTGACCATGCTACAGCCTATTTCCAGACCCAGACCTCTGCTTCACCCAACCACGCTACAGCCTATCTCCAGACCCAGACCTCTGCTTCGCCTGACTATGATACAGCCTATCTCCAGACCCAGACCTCTGCTTCTCCCAACCACACTACAGCCTATCTCCAGCCCAGACCTTTGCTTCGTCTGACTACGCTATTGACTATCTCCGAGATCAGACCTCAGCTTTGCTTGACTACCCTATTGACTATCTCCATGATCAGACCTCAGCCTTGCTTGCCATTGCCTCTGGATTGCCGCCAGCCCTGGCTCAAGCCTACCATTGGACGCCTCTTCTGTCTACTTCCTGGATGTGGATTCATCAGGCTTCGGCCTACCTTTGCTCGAGCACCCTCTGTCTGCCTTCGTTCCATTGGCATCCGAGTTTCCAGGACATTATCCAGTTCAAAGTAGAACTGTACCATCCCTCGCCTGCTGTCTCTGGGCTGAACCCACTTCTCCTGAAACTATACACAGAGGCCCACCTAAGTCCTGCTGCCCCAGCACCCAAAGGCTCAACCCGCGGGGAATGAGGGCTGGTATAGATGAGGCTCCAGCAGCCTCTGCCTTTCAGCCCACTGCACCTGCCAACAGTGGGGACCCGTAGGTCCTCACCTACGGGTTGCGTCAACCCCACCTCAGCCCAAGGGTCCACCTCGCCACAACAATTAGAATATCTATTTCGCTCAATCCCTGTTTTCTCCAGCAGCTGAGAAACCTGTTTGACTTGAAATTGTCATGGCACACCATTAGTTCAGTCAGTGGCTGTCCCCATCTGCTCATGATAATGTGGAATGCTTCTTGGCTGAGCTTCCACTCTCCAGATTCCAACTTATTCCTGCTTAAAAATTCTGCTGGGGTGTTGTGTATCCCTGCAATATGGGCTGTTGACAGGAACATAAGAGCATAAAACTTGCCATACTGGGTCAAACCAAAGATCCATCAAGCCCAGTAACCTGTTTTCAACAGTGGCTAATCCAGGTCACCATTACCTGACAGAACCTCAAGGGATAGATAGATTCCAAGCTGCTTATCCCAGGGATAAGCAGTGGATTTCTGCAAATTCCTAATAATAGTTTATGGAATTTTCCTCCCGGAACTTGTGCAAAACATTTTTAAACACAGCTACACTAATAGCTATTATCACATCCTTTGGCAATGAAATCCAGAGTTTAATTATGCAATGATTAAAAAAATATTTCTCTTATTAGTTTTAAATGTAATACCTAGTAACTTCATTGTGTGTCCCCTAATCTTTCTACTTTATGAAAGAATAAACACCCAATTAATGTTTACTTGTTCCACTCCATTCATTATTGTCATGGTGTGCCTGGCTAGGGTTAGGATACACCCCTACAGGTGTGGTACAGGACTGCAGGGCTGGACATGGGCTGGTCCTCTGCCTAGCCAGTCCCCTTCCCCACAGGTTGTACCCTTGGGTTCTGGGGACCAGAAGGGCTTTAGCTGGATGAGGCTGGAAAGACTGGACAGACTAGACAAGTCAGGGCAGATGCAAGCTGGAACTGAAGTCTGATGCAGACTGGACATCATGGGTAGAGACAAACTGGAAACAGGTCAGGGTATGGAACAGGCAGGGATTGAGGATTGGATACTGGAAGAGGCTGGACACAACTGGATAGGATACTTAGCAGGGATGAGGACTGAATATAGACACAGGGTTGGACAGGAAGGGAGCAGAGACTGGGACTGGAAACAGACTGGGGCAAGGCAAGGCAATATCAAGGTAGAAAATGGATACTAGGAACTGGCTGGACTGGGCAGGACAAGACAAGACAAGGACATAGCTAGACAAGCCAGACCAGGACAGTACTGTACAAGGACTAAACAAAACAACACAGATCAAAGAATACAGAGGCCTGAAGGCAGCTATACAGAAGACCTAAAGGCCATTAAGACTTAGCAACCCACAGAGCAAGGTCCAAGGAGACAGAAGGCCCAGTGACCACAAGGCTAGGTAAACCCTGAGTAGACCAGAGAGCAAGGTTCAAGGAGGCAGAAAGCTGGGATGCCACAAGGCAAGGTGATGCCTAGATAGGCTGCAAGACAAGGATCAAGATACAAGAAGGCCCTTGAAGCCATAAGGCATGGAGCAAGGTAAGAGTGGCCAGATCAGATAGCGAAGGGTGACTCCATGAAGAGGCATTTAGGTTTTGGCAAGGCAGGGTTAAATGGAGTTGGAAATTGGGTGTGGTATGAGCAACACGGAGAAGCTTGGCAAAGCTTGAGGTAAGGCTTGCTGAGGACCCCTGGTGGAGAGGAGGCTGTACCATAGGCTGAGTCAGGTGGCCAGTGAGGAGATGGCTCAGGTAGCTAGAACAGAGCTAACTGGAGACCTCTGCTGTTGGGGAGGTATCAACGGACAAGATCAGGACATGGTGAGGCTGCATGGCAGGCAAAACCATAACAATTATTTTATAAACCTCTATTATATCTCCCCTTAGCCGTCTCTTCCCCAAGCCAAAGAGTCCTAACCTCTTTAGCCTTTCCTCATAGGAGAATTGTTCCATGTCTTTTATCATTTTGCTTGCCTTTCTCTGTACCTTTTCTAATTTTGCTATATTTTTCTGAGATGTGGTGACCAGAACTGCACACAGTACTCAAGATGAGGTTGCACCATGGAGCAATACAGAGGCATTATATTCTCTGTTTTATTCTCCATTCCTTTCCTAATAATTCCTAGCATTCTATTTGCTTTCTTGGCTGCTGTTGAATACTGAGAAGAAGATTTCAATGTATTATCAACGATGATGCCTAGATCTTTTTCATGAATGGTGACTTGTAATGTGGAACCTTGCATTGTATAGTTATAATTTAGGCTACTCTTCCCTAAGGGCTAAATTTTAAAAACGTTGCTCATGCTAAAAGGCCTATATCTGTGAGTATGTGGGCCATGAGTGAGCAACACAGATTTTAAAAGCCACTAATTTCATGTGTATATGTGCACGCACAAACTAAAACACAGGGTGCTAAAAAGAGGAGGTCATGGGCATTCCAGGGTGGGGCCAACAGTTACGCGTCAAACACATATTTTAAAAATGGATGCCACAGCTTGTTAGCCATGCACATTTACTGCTGCTCCAAATGAGAAGTCAATCTAAAGAAATTGTGTTTTAGGCCTAACATGATAGGGTAAGGAATCCAGGTCAGCTGTGGGGCGTGTAGGATGAAGAACTAGATGGGTCTGGATGACTTTGAGATTGACTAGGCAAACTGGTTGAATAATTGGAAAAATTGGAATGTCGTTTGTGCATATTTTAAAATCCACTTACCTATGTGTGTTAAAGCTAACAAAGTCCTGAGATATGTGAAGTTTGTTTGCTTGAGTTACTACTTAAAATTAGGAGCAAACTTCGTGCAGTAGACATATTTTAAATCAACTACTTTGCAAGTGCATGCACGATTTAAAATTCCAGCATATGTCTGCTCATGTGCCAATAAATGCACGCATGGGTACCTGTGTGCTTATTTTAAAATTAGCCTGCAAGTGCAAGTGTGAGTTCCTGAAAACCTGTCTGGCTAGGTGTGTCCTGAGGAGTGGGTTGAGAACTTCTGGTCTATGGGGTTCTAAGAGCTGGCTTCTATGGAAGTCAGAATTCTACATTCAGTACTATCAAGGAGCAATGGGCATCCAAGGGCGGTCGGGACTGCAACAGTACCCCCCCCCCCCCCTTTACGGCCCCTCTTTAGAGGACCGAGTTTTTCTGGGTGTTCAAGATGAAACTGCTGAGGGAGGGATTTGTCCAGGATGTTATGGCTGGGTTCCCAAGTGTTGTCCTCGTCGCCGCAACCCTCCCAGGCGAGGAGATACTCCCATCTTTGATTGCAGAATCGTACATCTAGTACCTCGAGTACCTGGTATGTAGGATCATCAGCGATGGGAGTAGGAGAAGGGTCCGGAGGTTTACGGTGGTAGCGGGAGAGGACCAAGGGTTTTAGCAGAGAGACATGGAAGACGTTGTGGATCCGAAGCGAGGATGGCAATCTCAACCGGTAGGAGACGAGGCCCACCCCTTCTGCAATCCGGAAGGGACCGCAGAACCTGGGTGCAAACCTCCTCAAGGGAAGCCGGAGATGAACGTTCTTTGTACTGAGCCAAATCCGGTCTCCTGACTGATAGGTGGGAGCCGGGCGTCGGTGGCGATCAGCTGTTCGCTTGGCGGAGGAGGCTGTTTTCCAAAGAGTCTGTAGTTGCTGAGCCGTCATCTGAGCGGCCGGGGAAACACTAGGCGTGGGAATGGGGAGCGGAGGTTTAAGCTGCTTCCCATATACTAGCTGGAAGGGTGAGAGTCCGGTGGTGGCATGAAACTGGTTATTGTAGGCAAACTCGGCCCAGGGCAGAAGCTCAGTCCAGTTGTCCTGCCTTTCATTGATGAAGGTTCGCAGGAAGGACTTTAGGGAGCAGTTCATCCTTTCAGACTGCCCATTGCTCTGAGGGTGGAAAGCGGTGGAGAAGCTGAGGTGCACCTTGAAGCATTTGCAGAGAGCCCTTCAGTAGCGTGCGGTGAACTGTGGCCCTCGATCAGAAACAATGTCCTGGGGAAGCCCATGAATCCGAAATATATGTTGGGCGAAAAGGAGGGTTAGTTCAGGTGCGGATGGAAGCTTGGGCAACGGGACAAAGTGCGCCATTTTGGAGAAACGGTTGACGGTGACCCAGATGACCGTCTTTCCGTGTGACAGTGGCAGGTCGACCATAAAGTCAGTAGCGAGGTGGGTCCAGGGTTCTGTGGGAACCGGGAGAGGCTGCAGAAGACCACACGGAGGGCCAGGACTGGGCTTTTGTCGAGCACAGGTGGGACACGAGCTCACGTAGGTGCAAACGTCCTGTCAAATGTTGGGCCACCAGTAGAACCGGTTGAGGAGTTCCAATGTCCGTTCTCACCCGGCGTGGCCTCCAGTCATGGGCCCAGCGCAGGGTCTTTAGACGGTCTCGTCGGGGAACCACGGTCCTATCCTGGGAAAGGACCGTCAGGGCAGATAGGCGGACCTTGCTAGGGTCCAGAATGTATTGCGGAGGCTCAAGGTTATCCTCAGACATGGAGGTCCATGACAGGGCATCGGCCCGAAGGTTCTTAGCTGCAGGGCGGTATTGTAGGGTAAAGTCAAAGCGGCTGAAGAACATGGACCATCGGGCTTGACGGGGGTTTAATCGCTGAGCTCGGGATAGAAACTCCAAGTTCTTGTGGTCAGTGTATATGGTGATTGGGTGTTTCGCTCCCTCGAGCCACTGCCTCCATTCTTCGAAGGCGAGTTTGATTGCTAAAAGTTCTTTGTCGCCAATGGAGTAATTCGCTTTGGCTGGGGAGAACTTCTTGGAGAAGTACGAGCAGGGTAATAACTGTCCAGAAGTGGAGTGTTGGCTGAGGACCTCCCCAACGGCCACGCTGGAGGCGACGACCTCAACAATGAAGGGTCTTGCCTGGTCCGGATGACAGAGACAGGTGTCAGTTCTTGGAGGAGAAGTCCATTACCTGCTATTACGTTCACTTAGAGAATAGCCACTGCCATTAGCAATGGTTACATGGAATAGACTTAGTTTTTGGGTACTTGCCAGGTTCTTATGGCCTGGATTGGCCACTGTTGGAAACAAGATGCTGGGCTTGATGGACCCTTGGTCTGACCCAGTATGGCATTTTCTTATGTTCTTAATGCCTCCTTCAAATCTGAGAATGCTTCAACTGCGGTGTCGGACCAGTTCTTGGCATCGGCTCCCTTGCGGGTCAAGGCAGTAAGGGCAGTAAGGGGAGCCACCCAATGCGAGTATCGCGGAATAAAATGTCTATAGAAGTTAATGAACCCCAGGAATCTTTGGAGAGCCTTGAGGCCCAGGGGTTGAGGCCATTTGGTTATGGCCGAGACTTTTTCGGGATCCATCCGGAAGCCAGTGGACGAAATGATGTACCCCAGGAAGGGCAAAGACTCCGCCTCAAAGTCGCATTTTTCCAACTTGGCATAGAGGCGGTTGTCCCGGAGAGCCTGCAGAACTTGTCTGACGTGTTGGCGGTGAGATTCCAGGTCCTTTGAAAAGATAAGCACGTCATCTAAGTACACAATGACGTCAGAGTGCAACATCTCACGCAAGATCTCGTTCATGAGGTTCTGGAAGACGGCCGGGGCGTTGCAGAGTCCAAAGGGCATTACCAAATACTCGTAATGCCCGTCCCTGGTATTAAAGGCCGTCTTCCATTCATCTCCAGGATGAATATGGATGAGGTTGTAGGCCCCCCGAAGGTCTAGTTTCGTGAATACTTGTGATCCCTGAATGCGGTCCAACAGTTCCGGGATCAGTGGAAGGGGATAACGATCCCGCTCGGTAATGGCATTCAAGCCTTGATAGTCTATACAGGGGCGGTGTGAGCGGTCCTTCTTAGCCACAAAGAAGAAGCCGGCTCCAGCGGGGGAATGAGAGGGGCGAATGAAGCCCTTGGCAAGGTTCTCAGTAACGTACTGAGACATGGCGGCAGTCTCTGGCAGGGACAGTGGATACACCCGACCTCGAGGGGGTGTGGTGCCCGGTAGCAGATCTATCAGGCAGTCAAATGGCCGGTGTTGAGGGAGAATCTCTGCCATCTCCTTGGAGAAAACGTCGGCGAAAGCTTGATATGGCTCTGGTAAGAGAAGCGAAGAGCACAGCTGTAGTGGCTTCGGAGGATGCGGGACCTGTAGACAGTGTGCAAAGCAGAAGGGACTCCACTGGATCAGCTGGAGGGTGTCCCATTGAATTACTGGAGATTGACGTTGTAGCCACGGTAGTCCAAGGACCAGGGGGTGCACAGCCCGTTCCAGAACCAGCAGAGAGATTTCTTCTGAGTGGAACAGTCCGGTCTGGAAAGTCAGAGGGGCTGTGCAGCAGGTAATGGTCCCAGGGAGCAGTGTACCTCGGATGGAGGAGATACGCAGTGGCAAACTGTTGCGGCTAGACTGCTGCGAGAGTAGATGGTGGACCCTTGGGCCGGCCTACTGGAGATGATAGGGCAGGCTGGGAGGCGGAGACACAATCTGGCAAGGTTTCACCCGGAGCCTGGGACACCCCCGGGAGGAGCCCGTAGGGGCCCAGACCCTTGGGACTTAGGCACTGCCGTGAATGTCTAGAAAGGCTGATGCGAAGGGAAGGCAGGAGGCCTATCAGCAGCAGAGGCGGCTGGAGTATTGCCAGAGAGTCACAGTGAAAGGCCAGGTCAGGGAGCTGGCCCAGAAGGTACACTGGGGCCGGCGCAGGCAGGCAGAGGTAAGAGTTCGTGGCAACCCGGGTAGGGTTGACGGCAGGCTGTAGCGAGGTCGAAGGTAGACTGGAGACAGGGCAGGCCGCAGGCTGCGGCAAAGTCAGAAACAAACCAGAGACAAGCAGGCTGCGGGCTGAAGCGGAGTCAGAAGCAAACCGGGGTCAAGGCAGGCAGCGAGCTGTAGCGGAGTCAGAAGCAAACCGGAGTCAAGGCAGGCAGCGAGCTGTAGCGGAGTCAGAAGCAAACCGGAGTCAAGGCTGGAACCAGGAAGACAACAGGAAACGCAACTGGAAGCAACTAGATAGCTGGGAACCTCGTTGCAAGGCGTTTAGGGAAAGACTGAACGCCGGTTATATTGGGAGCAGAGGGTGACGTCAGCCGAGAGGGCGGGGCCGGGCTTCCGGGAGCTGGGCGCACAAGAAGAGCGTCCTCACGCGCGCATGAGGCCGGAGAGGAACAGGCCTGCAATGGCGTCTGCCACGTGGGAAGTGCGCGAACAGAGAGCCCACCGGAACCTGGCGGCATCCCGCGGCTGCCGGAGCAGAGGTAGGCGGGCCTGAGCCCTATCAGGAGAGGGGCGGTCGGGACCGCAACACTGGAATCCCTAAAAGCCAGACTCATATGCAATGCAATAATGCAGAAACAGAAATATCAACATTCCTCTGAAAACAAAGTCAAGAAATATACATCAATCATAGTGAGGAAATCATACTAATAGAAAGCATATTTCAAAACAGATGATAAATAGAATACTTTATAATTAAGAAGAATAAGAATAAAAATAAAACTTTAAACACTTCCCCAAAATCAATCAAATATTTCAGAACAGCAGCTATATCACGCACCCAATAATTAAAACTAATAAGGATTAAAAAATATCCCCCCCCCCCCCCATACCTGGAAACTTCATTTCCAGTCACCCTTAGATTATAGACTTGGATAAGTAGGTGTTGCATCCGTCGGTGGCAGATGGCCGCGACCTGTCTGCCTTACCTCTTTATCTCTTTCACTCTCTTTGGGCAAGAAGGCTGCCTCTGGTGCTGAGTGCCAAGAGTCTCGGTGTTTCCAAACCACCATGGGCGTCCCCATCTACCATGCTCACTCCTGTGGCCTCCTAGGGCGCGAGGGCGCACATCTCCTACGCTCAAATACACGTCATGGCGGGAACCTCGGGGGCGGCTCCACCGCATGACGTCAGTACCTCCGGGTATATCTAGCCTCCGCTTCCGCTACTACCTTGAGTTAGCAAGGACTTCGGTTTTAGCTACTCTGACCGCTCTAAGCTGCATGCTTAGATGCTACTTCCACTCTAAGGGCCTCGCTCCTGTAGAAGCTCTAGATACCCACTCCTCGGGGGTCTCTCGCTTCCAACTACCCTTCGAGGTCCTCTCTAACTAAGACAACCTCTCCTCGGGGGTCTTTCTCTCTCTTCTACATTTCAGGATATCGGAACATCGGGTACTTGCTCCTCGAGGGCGTACCAGCCATTATATCCTGCACCACAGACCTTCGGTCCCAACTTTCCACCATCAGGAAGACGCCATCATTCCTGTGAGTACCTCTATGATACGGTGCTCCAGCTCCACCCACCAGCCGCGACATTACCCACACTGCGGGCTTCCGCCTATCATAAACATCTGGGTGAGACTTTACATCTGAGCCTGTTGAACATACTGGCACTTCTTGGATCTGTGCGTTACCTTCCTTCTTTCGCCATCTATCTACAGCAGTACAATAAAGCCTCTATCCATACTGTGTCTGCTATCTAAGTTCAGCCTATCGCAGTGGCCCTGCGATAGGCTGAACAATCTCGCAATGGAGATGACTCCCCATGGGCGGAGTCATCTCCATTGCGACCAAGGGTTCACAATGCCACAAACACAACAGTAGGGGGAAAGGAGAGGATACACACAAACTTCCTCCTTTCTCTCTCATATACATACAAATTCATTCACACATATGCATTCATGCACTTTTCTACCCTCTCTTCTTCTCGCACCCCTCTTCTACTTCCTCTCTTTTTCCCTTCCCTCTCACTCACCTTGAGTCATTCACCCACCTTCCCTCTGTCACTCAACTCCCTCACCATCTTCCCTTCCTTCTCTCACTCACCCTCCCACTCAATCCCCTTATCTTCCCTATCACTTACCCCTCTCTTCAACTTATCCATTTTCCTTGCTTCATTACCCTTCCGTCACTCACCCCTCATTCCCACTCACTCCTCAGTCACTTCCTCCCATTCACTACTTTCATTTATTGCCTCTCCCCTCTCCACTCAGTCACTCATTCTTACTCCCATTCCTCCCCTCTTTCACTCACCCTCCCACTCAATCCCCTTCCCTCTCAGTTATTCACCCCTTCACTCCTACTCACCCTCTTCTGTTTCTCATTCTCACCCCACTCAGTCACTAGCCCCTCTCCTTCCCACTCACTCATTCATTCATAAGAACATAAGAAAATGCCATACTGGGTCAGACCAAGGGTCCATCAAGCCCAGCATCCTGTTTCCAACAGTGGCCAATCCAGGCCATAAGAACCTGGCAAGTACCCAAAAACTAAGTCTATTCCATGTAACCATTGCTAATGGCAGTGGCTATTCTCTAAGTGAACTTAATAGCAGGTAATGGACTTCTCCTCCAAGAACTTATCCAATCCTTTTTTAAACTGACACTCACCACCTCGCTCTCAGTCATTCACCCTCTCCTTCTCACTCATTCATGTCCCTTCCATTTCACTCACTCACATCCTCACCAATTTTCTTCCCTCTCTTCCCTTCCCTTACTCCCGTATTACTCACCACTTCTCACACAGTGCAGGGCCTTTCCTTGCTGGTGGGGGTTGAGAACCCCACCAGCAGGCTATCAAATGGGCCTCTCACTAGGGATGGGGTAGAGACCATACTGTGCCTATGCACCGGGGTGCTCCTTACTGGTAGGGGTTGGTAACCTGCCAATGCACCAAGACTCTCCTCTCCTTTCCCCCTTATAAGTGTTGCAATTGGCTCTTACAGCAAATGTAAAAGCCAATCGTAACACTTATACAGCAGAAAGGCAGGCAGGCAGGTGAGCATCTGCGCCATGCAGCACAGACGCTCACTTACCTGCCTGTCGTCATGGAGAAAAAAGTGTTTGGTCGTGTGCTTACCTCCTCCCTCCCTTCGGATGCCGACATCATCAGCAAAGGCCAGGACCCGGTAACATGCATTTCAGCATGTCATTTAAAGGAGACTGCATGAGCCTTTGTTGATGATATCGACACTCAGAAAACATTCCAGGCCACACCTAATATTAATTTTAGAATATTTGCTAGGTCGGATAAAAGCGAATCATGGGCCTGATTTGGCCTGCGGGTCGTAGGTTGCCCAGCCCTGATCTAGGGGATTGGAGAGGGATGCTATAGGGTGATTTAATGTTCACTGTTATGTAATCAGTATTAACCTTAAGATTTGTGATGTTTTATATGATGTTGAGCTGTGGCTCTATCTTTTCTACTACCAGTTGGTTATTGTGTCCTTATATTTTGGGAGAGGGGAACTGAGATTGAATGTATGAGTGCCTATGTCAACTGGAATAATACAATATTGCTGATGCCCTAGGCAAGGAGTCCCTCCTGTTGGAATTCCCTTCCCCATGTCCTATCTTCCTGCTTTATGAACTAGCATTTAGCAATTGCAGGAAAGATGTGGCTAGGAGGAGATCAGAGTGCTTTATCTGGCCAATCCTATCCAATCAAGAGTGGTGACATTAGCACATTTTTGAAGCATCAGTTTTCTACTGGAGTTTTGCAGTTTGGGATATCCAGCTTCTCAGCAGTGCTCCCATCCTCCCACCTGGCTTTCCAATTGTCTTTGAATGAGATTCTGTGGATAGTTCATGAGAGTGCAATGGGGATGGGTTTTTCTGTTGCAGCTAGGGAATTCCTGACATTCCTGCCCCTCGGGTATCAATTGAAGAGGTAGGTCCTTATTTTTTAAGACCTAATCCCAAGGGAACTAAGGATTCTAAATGCAATACGATTGTGCAGCAATAGGAGTCTGGGGCTTTTACATTGATTATTAATTGAAGAGATCCACAGGGTAAAGTTACCTCAAAATGACCAGATCATCAGTGAATGGTCGGTGCCCATGTTCGGGATAGTAGCTCTAACATGACATTGTTTCCAACTATAAAATACATAGTGAATGATGGCAGATAAAAGCAAAAATGGTTCATCCAGTCTGCCCAACAATTGTTTTTATAATTTTTTATAAGGGTAGTAGCAACTGTTGCTGCAGGCAGACTACCCTTAAATCTTCTATTAATGGTTGTATCAACTGCCCCTCCATGCAGGCTACCCCCAAGCCTTCCATTACGAATAGTAGCAACTGCCATTCCATTCAGGCTATCCAAGCAGAAATGTAAATTTTATGTGTAATAGTAAAGTTACCCCATTTGTTCATTTCCATATTTTAGCCATCAGGAATCCTATCAGGTAAATTTTAAATCCCCCGATTGCGGGGAAAATGGGGGTTACATGCGTGGCCGGGCCTTGCATGCGCTGCATGCATTTTAGAAGAGGCCTGGCCGTGCGTGTAACCCCTGTTACGCGCACAAGAGTTAGATCTCTATCAAGGGGCAGTCCCGGGGCGGGGAGAGGTGGTCCTGCGGGCAGGGCAGAGATGGAGGCTGCCGGTACAGTGGCCATTTGCCGCTGTAACGGGGGATCGCGCGCTAGCAGCCTGCCATCGTGCGCAACTTACGCCAGCTCAGGAGCTGGCATAAGTTCCAAAATAAAGAAAAGAACCAAAGGTAGGGCCTTCAAAGGGGTCGGGGAAGAGGGAGGAAGGGTAGGTATGGGGCTAGGAAAGTTTCCTCCCAGTCCGCTCCTTAATTGGAGCGGACTGGGAGGGAACTGAGGGAGGCCCGATCTCATCGCCGCACGTAAACAGGGCAAATCTCCCCCGCCCTGCGCGTACCAGCCCAGATTTTATAACATGTGCACGTATGTTATAAAAATGTGCATGCCAGGTAGCGCGCGCACATGGAGGCGCACACGTATTTTTTTAAATCTACTCTTATGTATTTGTCTCACACCCTTATGAATTCCATTACCATTCTTATTTTCACCACCTCTTCTAGGAGGTCATTCCATGCATCCACCACCCTTTCCCTGAAGAAATATTTCCTAACATTGTTCTTGAGTCTTCCCCCTTGGAGTTTTATATCATGACCCCTAGTTTTGCAGCTTCATTTCCATCAGAAAAGATTTGATTTTTGCACATCATTAATTCCTTTCATGTTTTGAAGGTCTGTATCATATCTCCCCTGTCTCTTCTCTCTTCAAGGGTATACATATTAAAGGTCTTCAGTCTCATCTCAATGGCTTTCCATACAGACCCCACACTATTTTGGTTGCTTTTCTCTGGACCACTTCTATTCTGTCTTTATCCTTTTTGAGATGAGGTCTCCAGCACTGAACACAGTATTCCAGGTGAGGCCTCACCAAGAATCTGTACAGTGGCATTATCACTTCCTTTTTCATGCTGGTTATGCCTCTTTCAGTGCAGCCTAACACCCCTCTGGCCTTAGTCACCACCTTGTCATATTACTTTGCCACCTTCAGATCATCAGAATCTTTCACCCTGAAGTTTCTCTCCCAATTCGCACATCAGGTTTTCACCCCTCAAAACATACAACTCTTTTGAATTGCCATACCCTAAATGCATGACTCTGCACTTTTTGGCATTGAATCCCAATTGTCAAACCTTTGACCATTTCTCCATTTTTTTCTATGTCACTTCTCATTCTTTCCAATGCTTCAAGTGTGTCCATACTGTTTCAGATCTTAGTGTCATCTGCAAAAAGACAAATTTCACCTTCTAATCACTTAGCCATATCACTCACAAAAATATTGAAGAGAACCAGTCCCAAAACCAATCTCTGAGGAACTTCACTTATCACTCTTCTATGTTCAGAATAGTTCTCATTTATCACTGCTTGCTGACATCTGTCAGCTAATTTGTAATCCATTTCACCACCGTGGGACCCACTCCCAGGTTTCTCATTTTATTTATGAGGCTCATATGAGGGACCATATCAAAAGCCTTGCTGAAATCCAAGTAAAACACATCAAGCACTCTTCCTTAATCCAATTCTCTAAAGTTACATCCAATCAAAAAAATCAATCAGATTCATTTGACAGGACCTTCTTCTGGTAAAAACCATTATGCTTTGGATCCTGTAACCCATTTAATTGCAGATAGTACTTATCCTTTCCTTTAGCAGTCTCTCTATTAATTTTCCCACCACCAGGGTAAAGCTATCCAGCCTGTAGTTTCCAGCCTCCTTCTTGCTACCACTTTTGTGAATCGGGACCACAACCGCCCTTCTCCAGTCCTGCAGTACTACTCTCATCTCCAAGGATCTAGTCACCATGCCTTTCAGCAGACCCACCAGCATTTCTCAGAGCTCTCTCAGTATCCCAGGATATATCTCTTCTGGCCCCATGGCCTTGTCCATTTTCAGGTTTCCTAGGTCTACCCAAACACTCTCTTCTGTAAATGGGGATTTATCTACCCATTCTCATCTATACTTGTGATAGCCAGCAATAGTCCTTCTCCAATATCTTTCTAAGTGAAAACCAAAGTGAAGTATTTATGTAATATTTCTGCTATTTCTTCATCCTTCTCCACACCTTGCTCCTTGTCTCCTTTCAGTGTTAAAATGCCACTTCTGATCTTCCTCTTTTTTATGATATATGTGAAAAATATTTTGTCACCATGCTTCACCTCTTTGATATTTTCTTCTACTTGAGCTTTTGCCATTCTGGTTTCTTTTCTTGCTCTTTCAGTTTCATTCGATATTCTTCCCTGTATGCCTCTTTTTGTGTTCCTCTCTAGTTTTTGAATAATTTTTGTCCAATTTGTTTTTTTTATGTCTCTTTCATAATTATTTTGACTGTGTATGTGACTTTCTGTGAGCCACCATGAATGTTTGATATGGCGAGATATAACATTTTTTAAATAAATAAAGTAAAATAAATAACTGTTCAAATGTGTTAAATAAAAAGTCTTTGAGCCTCAGTTTTTTGAATATTCATGAATATTGAATACATCAAGAATATTGATTATATATGTATGTATGGCTGATTTAAATAGATTGTGTTAGTCTTTCAGGTCCCTTTCAGAAAGGGTATACATTGACCACTGCATTTGCCATGGGGTAATCGATCCCACATTTTAATATATTTTTAAATATTCATTTTTAATTAAATTTAATTCAGTTAATCATTAAAAGAAAACAACAGATAGTGAAACATAATATAAAATTGCAGAGTTAATCAAATCTTATTTGTCCATTCCAATGCATACTGCACAAATATGATTAAAAATATATGTATGCAATGAAAGGAGTTCATTGCATACATCATCTGACTGAAAAGTCACTATAAATTAAAGAAAGAAGTCTACTACACTCTCAGAAATTAAATTCAAATGCAAATATATTTCTTCTCTTGTTCCTATAAAGTGATACGGTCATATACACATTTAATACAATTTTGATGAAATAAAGTTTTTGTATTTCTGCATCAAGTTTTGAAATGTGAGTACATCTTTTTAAAATTCTATGAAGCATAGCTGGTTATAATTGTACAGCTATAGTTCACTAATCTAATAACTGATATGGTTTGTTCTGGACTTTATTTACAGTATTGGAAGAAATTGTATTAATGTAATTGCTATCTGCAAATCACTGACTGCCTGTTCAATCCAGTTGACACCTTCCATGTGACATGTCAGGTCTAGATTATTGTCACCCTAGACCTGAGCTTTTGTGGCATTGTTAGCATGGAGTTATCATTTAAACCCATTACTGCTGGTGACTCAGTCTGATGCTATGAAAAAGAAAAGCTATCATAATGCCTCCTCCTTACACCTACAACTGTAAAGAGTTTCAAAAGATCAAATGTTTTAGAAAAAGAAATACATTAGTAGAACTGACAGCTCAAGTGGTTATATCTTTTGAAGGGGCCAAAACTGAGAAACTTTTCTTCTCACTAGTTGGAGAATAAGGCTGTAAATGAGTTAGTAAAGGTCAGGAAGAATTAACAGCAGTACCAAGAATAGAAGACATGATGAAAGGATGTAGCAAAAGTAAATATATAATATAGATAGATCTATCTTATCCATTTCCAAATTTTTATATACCACACAAAACAGCAAGCTGACAAAAGCGGTTCCCAACATATTTAAATAAAACAATTAAACAAATTAAAAACACATTAAAAATAATTAAAATACAAATGTTATAAATTAGCACTACCTATCACTGATTAGCTTACACAAACAGCCATGCCTTCACATTCTTCCTAAAAGCTGCGTAATTAACCTCCGATCTGATTAAAAATAGAAACTGAATTTGACATCAGAGGCCCGCATAATGAAAACATCTTCTTTTGAAACCCCTTCCTTTTTACCTGCCTCGCCCCTTGCACCTCAAATAAAATACTCTCTGCTGAGTATACAATGATCTAAGAAGTTGAAATTAAATATGGATTTTCACTTTCACTCCAAGCTCAACTGGCTTTTATCTTTGAACAGAAACAGGTCAATGCAAATCTGATTCAGTGTCCAAAAGGTTATGCCAAAGTTAATTAAACTAATTTTAAATTCAAATGAGAATAAATGAGAAGGCACAACTTAGAAGTGCCCTTTATGCTATTTAAAGAGACTTTCATAAAATGAGGTGTAGCTAATCTTTCGTCTCATAGCATTTCATGTATTCATAGACTGCTTTTGTGCAAATACTATTCAAACAAAAAACAGTTTGATCAGCATGTATATATATACAAAACAATTCTTCCCAGCATGACCTGAAGGCAATTTATCATCATCCAGAGTGTGGTACATCACTATATTGATCAGTCCTAAATCTTTTCTAGACACATCTTGCTTCAGATTTTCATGTTGCAGTGCCAACTCGCATGCGCAAGTGGGGGATCATTTTTAAAAATGGGCACGGCGACGAACTGGGCCTTTCCCCAGTTCCCTCCCAGTTGCTCCAATACAGGTGCGGACTGGGAAGGAACTTACTACACCCCCTACCTACCCTTCCTGCCTTTTCCCCTCTCTTCCCCGACCTCTATATCCCCTCTACTAAGTTTTTCTTTTTGTACACTTACCTGCTCTCTGGAGCAGTAGTAAGTGGATTGCGCCGTCTGGCTGCCGGCGTGCACTTCACTGGCACATTGCCTAATGGCGCTGTCCCAGCCGGCCCTGGCTACCCATACCCTGCCCCCGACCCACCCCTTTCTAAAAAACACCTTGTTGTGCCTGTACCGGGAGATATGTGTGTGGCTACGTGCTGAGCTTTAAAAATTAGCCCATTTGATGTGGCATATGATTAAAAAATAAACATTACATTTTGAAAGTTGATTTCCATGGGTAATCTTTTTACTGGCATGAATCAGCTTTTTGAAAATTGCCCATCCTCCCTTTCTGCCCCGTATAGCTTGACTGAACTCACGTAAGTAGATATTCAGCTGCTTAAAATTATTAATGTTAAGTTCATAGCACAGACCCTGACACACATACTTCTCTTTAATTTTTGCATGTTAGTACAAAGGAAATAATGACAGGCACTGTTGAATCATTCATAATGATCTAAACTGAATATGTAGGGAGGGTAATTCCCATAGACAATTGAATGATGTAGCCCTGCCCGTACCCCACCCATATTTAGCTGACATAGGCCTGGATTCTCTAAGGTCGCAGACCTTAGAGAATCTGGCGGTAACGGGGGGGCGGTCCTGCGATTGCTGGCAGCGATCACACCTCCGCGGTTCGATTGCTGCCAGCTTTTGCGCCAAATAACTACACCATAAAAGGTGTAGTTATTCGGCGCGAAACTGGTGGCGATAAGGAATCTTACCTTTCGCCGCCAGCGATGTGTCTGCAGCATCGACCCCCGGTGCCGCCCCAACTCCTCCTCTTCCGGGGCTGACTCCGCCCCGAGCTAGCTTTTTGCGTGCGATAGCATTAGAGAATGACCCCCATAGACCTATATTTATCACTTTGCTATAAATATATCAAAAATAGCCTGCAAAAAAAAGCATGTTTAGGGTAATTTTCAAAATACTGCAACGTGCAATATTTTGCCACATTGCATAGCTATTTTAATTAACGCTACATTGCGGCTTCACACGCTGCATTGTGGTTTCGCACATGGCACACATTTTCGTGCAGTGCGTTGTGTAATCGCGGCTTGCATTATGTTTTCCCTGTATAAATACAGGCTTCCTGCATGTGCCTCTTTGAGGGTGTGACAGGAGTTTGGAGAGAGGAGGTAGGTAGTTGCTGTTGGTGGCTAGTTGGAGGTTATTTACAGTGATTACTGAGTGTGCTGTTGTCCTCTGTTTCCCTTTGCTTTTGTCATCTTTGTTGGAGTGAAAGTGTTTGTTTGTTTTTTTTAATTTTTTATTTATGCTGATTTTGACAATCTTACATAGAAGAAAGTAAACAAATGGTTACAGATTTTCCATATTATTATATCAATAATAACTTAGGTATATATCTCTAATCTGCAATAAGAAATGTAAGAGGTAGTGCTCCAGGATTGAGAAAGAAATTTGAGCGGTTTAAGGAAAACAGGAATACCTTTTACAATTGAAAAAAAAAAAAGACAAACCTAGATATATATATTTTACTGCTTCGTTCCTGTTGCTAATTTTCACGGGGGGGGGGGAGATTCAAGAAACTTTTTTAACTGTGTTATCTCAAAATAAACATATTTTTGACCATTTCTCCAAACTTCACACCTACATGGATATTTTACAATCATTTTCCCACCTTTTCTTTCCACGTCTGTTCTTAATTCTAGGAATTTTTTTCTCTTTAATTGAGTTGTTCTGGAAAGATCTGGGTAAACCCAGATCTTTCCACCGTGGAAAAGTTCTGTTCTCTTCTTCATAAACAATCTGAATATAGCATCCCTATCTGTTGCAAAAACAAAACTAACATGTAAGGTAGTTCTATCCTCAATTTTTGATTCTAACGTCATTTCTAACACTTCTGATAAATTTAATAGCAATCCCTCCTCTTTCTTTCCCTCAGCTATGTTACTCTTAATATCCACATAGTATATTTTAGATATAGTAGGCATTGATTTCTCAGGCCATTTCAATATACATGATAAGTGTTTGTTAGTCCAATTTGTCTATCTGTTTTTTGCGAGGAGGTGGTGAGGAGGAGTGGAGGTGGTGAGGAGATGTGTGTGTGTGTGTGTGTGTGTGTGTGTGTGTGTGTGTGTGTATGCTGAGGAGGTGTCTGTGTCTTTGCACTGAGGTGTGTGTGTGTATATGTCCTGAGGAGAGGATGGAGCACAACAGGCATGGGGAGAGATGACAGAAGAGGCATAAGGTAGGAGGGGAGGAGGTGAGAGAGGGAGTGGCAGGAGTGGCAGGGGAAGGAGGAGTAGGAGTAGGGACAGGGGTAGGAGTAGAGAGAGGCAGGAGGGTGAGAGAGGGTGTAAGAGGGGGAAAGGGACTAGGCAGATGAATTTGGAGGGAGGAATAGGGCAGCATAGGGTAAGACAGAGAGGACAGAAGGGAAGGGAATTGGTAGGCCAAGGTCAGGAGGAGGGGAGGGAGGGAGGGAGGGGAGAGGAGAGTGAAATGGAGAGTGAGGAAAGGGAGGACACCTCTCTGAAAGAAGTGGCACCCCTTCAGGCAGCCAGGTAGCACCACGGCAGCATCTCAAGGCCTAAATTTTAGCATGCAGGAGAATGAGCTGGTCATTGCAGGGGTCCAGCAAAATTATCAGATGTTGCTTGACAACCAGGCAGCAAAGACCTCCAAGGCAGCCAAGGGCCAAATATAGTGCAACATTGCCCAGTAGAGATGTGAATCGTGTGATCGATCGTCTTAACGATCGATTTCGGCTGGGAGGGGGAGGGAATCGGATCGTCGCAGTTTGGGTTTTTTAAATACCGTGTAAATCGTGTAAATCGTGTAAATCGAAAACCGGCACACTAAAACATCCCTAAAACCCACCCCGACCCTTTAAAATAAATCCCCCACCCTCCCGAACCCCCCCAAAATGCCTTAAATTACCTGGGGTCCAGTGGGGGGGAGGGGAAGGGGGAGGGCGGGAAAACCGGCACACTAAAACAACACTAAAACCCACCCCGACCCTTTAAAATAAATCCCCCACCCTCCCGAACCCCCCCAAAATGCCTTAAATTACCTGGGGTCCAGAGGAAGGGTCCCGGTGTGATCTTTTACTCTCGGTCCTCCTGTGCATTGTAGAAATGGCGCCGGCGCTACCTTTGACCTGTCAGGGCAAAGGTAGCGCCGGCGCCATTTTGTTTTTTTGTCCCCCGACGGCAGGAGTGTAGGAGATCGCTCCCAGACCCCCGCTGGACCCCCAGGGACTTTTGGCCAGCTTGGGGGGGGCCTCCTGACCCCCACAAGACTTGCCAAAAGTCTAGCGGTGGTCCGGGAACGACTTCCTGCACGCGAATCGTTTTTCTGTACGGAAAATGGCGCCGGCCATACAGCAACACGATTTGACTGCAGGAGGTCGTTCCGGACCCCCGCTGGACTTTTGGCAAGTCTTGTGGGGGTCAGGAGGCCCCCCCCCCAAGCTGGCCAAAAGTCCCTGGGGGTCCAGCGGGGGTCCGGGAGCGATCTCCTGCCGGGAATCGTTTTTCCATACGGAAAAACGATTCGCGTGCAGGAAGTCGTTCCCGGACCCCCGCTGGACTTTTGGCAAGTCTTGTGGGGGTCAGGAGGCCCCCCCCAAGCTGGCCAAAAGTCCCTGGGGGTCCAGCGGGGGTCCGGGAGCGATCTCCTATGCTCCTGCCGTCGGGGGACAAAAAAACAAAATGGCGTCGGCGCTACCTTTGCCCTGACAGGTCAAAGGTAGCGCCGGCGCCATTTCTACAATGCACAGGAGGTCCGAGAGTAAAAGATCACACCGGGACCCTTCCTCTGGACCCCAGGTAATTTAAGGCATTTTGGGGGGTTCGGGAGGGTGGGGGATTTACTTTAAAGGGTCGGGGTGGGTTTTAGGGTTGTTTTAGTGTGCCGGTTTTCCCGCCCTCCCCCTTCCCCCGATTTACGATTTTTTGACGATAAATCGGGGGAATTGTTTTTTTGTTTTTTGTTTTTTTGTTTTATTTATTTATTTATTAATTTTTCATAGTACATTATCCAATTAATAACATTGAATATATTAAAGAGAGCAGGAATATCACAATGTGGTTACATAAACCTCTAAGTAAATATATTATAACATATCAATTCCTGCTTTCTAAGTACAAAACAAAAGGGGTGCTGGTCTAGCAAATTATATATCACATAAATTTTTCTATAACACAGAAAAGAAAGTCAGAGAATTCCTTTTATATCCAGTTATGGTACATATTAAACTTCCACATTTCGGTTTCTCCGTTCCTCCAGAAATCTTTCTAATTGAGAAGGATCAAAATATACATATTTCACTCCCTCAACCCTCATGACACATTTACATGGAAATCGTATCATAGCTTGAATTCCTAATGTTCTCGCTATTTTAGCTAATACAATAAATCTCTTTCTTTTATCTTGGGTTTCTTTAGCCACATCGGGATAAACCCAAATTCTTTGTCCCAAGTATAGAGAGTTCCTTTTTAACATAAATGTTTTCAAAACTCTGTCTCTATCTAGAGACGATAAAAATTTTACAATTAGGGTACCTCTCTGTTCTACTTGGGAAACAAGGGACGTTTCTATAAGTTCTGTGACATTCAAGGATACATCCTGTAGCATTTGTTCAGAATTTTTCTTAACATTTATAAAATATGCATTGATAATCATTGGAAAACTTTCCGGCTGCCATGTTAATATTTCACGAAAATAATCTTTAAGTTGTTCTTTAGCAGATATCATCTTGCATTGGGGAAAATTAACAAACCTCAAGTTTAAATATCTAACAGAATTTTCAAGTGATTCCACCTTCTTTGTGAGTGCCAATTCTCCCTTTATTATTACAGATTGTACATTTTTAATTGAACAAACATCTTCTTGGACCTTAGACAATGCTGTCCCATAGTTAGTAACCATGGGATTTAGATTCAATAAAACATTTTGCATATCTTTAATGTTATCATTTAGTTTCATAATATTATTCTGTAACATAGTCATGGCATGCCATAACATTTCCAAAGTTACCATTTTAGGATTCCCAGTCAAGGCCTCAGGCATAGGGAGTGAAGTATTTAAATATAATGACTCTTGATTAACATTGTTCCCTGCTTGTGGGTTTACTGCCCCACCTTTAGGTGGCATTGGGGGACCTACAGCTCCCTGGTTCTCCAGAGCCTCAGTTGACAGATTTGAGGGGAGATCCACTAAGGGTTTCCTCCCCTCTAGCAGGTCAACTTCACCTCGACCTTCCTCGAACAGGCTTAACTGAACAAACGACTTCCGTATGTCAGTGCAGCCTAGGTCTACGATGCTTGATCTGCTTGGGGGAGCTGGTATAACTGGAGCCCCGGGACTCAGACTTACTTCTCCCAGCGAGGGTGGAGTTTGCTCACTTCCTTCCCTCGCAACGGGACTCTCCGGGGCTAATAATTCTGACTGAGAGTAAAAACTTGTCAATAATGTTTGTCCTGGGTTGGGTCCGACTGGGGTCGAGGCTTCTGGTCGGACCCTGCCCTTCCGCTTCGTATGCGGCATCAATATAACTTTAAACCTCAATCAACAATAACAGGGAATTGTTATTGTATCGCGGCTCTAACGATTTTTGACGATTTAAAATATATCGGACGATATTTTAAATCGTCAAAAAACGATTCACATCCCTATTGCCCAGTCCATCAGCCGGGGCAGTAGAGTGGCAAAAAGCGGAGAGCAGGTCACACATCGATACTGCGATATGAAGGCCCAGCTCAAGGCAAAAGTGGCATCCCAAGCAAAATATCAGCGGCTGACTGGAGGAGGGGGCCCCCTGTCCAATCATTGTCAAGGAGATGGAGCAGCGACTCATTGAAAGCCTGGGACCAGACATTTTCAAGGGCATGGCTGAGCAACTAGACACCACACAAGCTGCAGCCGATAAGTTAACCTCACCCAAAAATAGGCAGGCAGCAACAGATATACACATCATTTGGCATAAGATGCTCACACTGCAATGAAGAAAAATGCTAGGGATGTGCACTGCAGACAAAAAGTTTATGTTCATAAGTCCATAAGTCGAAGGTGAGGGTCAATTTCGGTCAATATGGACATATGTAGAATTCCATAAGTTGAGGCTATGTCCATACGTGCACCGGTTCCCTAAATAAAAATTTAAACCCCTCACCCTCCTTAATCCCCCCCCCCCCAAGACTTACCAAAACTCCCTGGTGGTCCAGCGGGGAGTCAGGAAGCCATTCCTGTATTCCTTTGCGAGGAGCACGTGACGTTGGCGTCACTCCGACATGACGCCGACATCACGTGATTCACCGCGCCTCCGCTCCCGGACCCCCGTTGGACCCAACCGGAACTTTTGGCCAGCTTGGGGGGGCCTCCTGACCCCCCCAAGCTGGCCAAAAGTTCCGGTTGGGTCCAACGAGGGGTCCGGGAGCGGAGGCGCGGTGGACCACGTGACGTCGGCGTCACTCCGACGTGACGCCGACGTCACGTGATTCACCCTGCCTCCGCTCCCGGACCCCCCGTTGGACCACCAGGGAGTTTTGGTAAGTCTTGGGGGGGTCAGGAGGGTGGGGGGTTTAAGTGTTTATTTAGGATCAACGATCGCGATTTCCAACTTATTGATCATTAGGGATGTGAATCGTTTTTTGACGATTTAAAATATCGTCCGATATATTTTAAATCGTCAAAAATCGTTAGGGCCACGATACAATACCAATTCCCCCGATTTATCGTTAAAAAATCGTAAATCGGGGGAAGGGGGAGGGCAGGAAAACCGGCACACTAAAACCCCCTAAAACCCACCCCCGACCCTTTAAATTAAATCCCCCACCCTCCCGAACCCCCCCCCCCCCAAATGCTTTAAATTACCTGGGGATCCAGCGGTGGTCCAGAACGGCGGCGGTCCGGAACGGCCCCCTCAATTGAATCCTGTTGTCTTCAGCCGGCGCCATTTTGCAAAATGGCCGCCGCAAAATGGCGGCGGCCATAGACAAAAATGATTCGACACAGGAGGTCGTTCCGGACCCCCGCTGGACTTTTGGCAAGTCTTGTGGGGGTCAGGAGGCCCCCCCAAGCTGGCCAAAAGTTTCTGGGAGTCCAGCGGGGTTCAGGAAGCGATTTCTTGCCGCGAATCGTTTTCCATACGAAAAATGGCGCCGGCAGGAGATCGACTGCAGGAGGTTGTTCAGCGGGGGTTCCGGACACCTCTCTGAAAGAAGTGGCACCCCTTCAGGCAGCCAGGTAGCACCACGGCAGCATCTCAAGGCCTAAATTTTAGCATGCAGGAGAATGCTCCCGCTCAACCTACCTACCTTCTCCCTGACCTCCCCTATACCTTCCCTGTACCCCTTCCTCCCTACCCCGCCCTCTTCACCCTTTAGCAAGCTCTCCCTAAAAATACCCTTGCTCAGTTGTACCTCTGTTTCCCTCCACACCCCCCTGCTCCTTTTTCCCTTTCCCCTCTCCCTTCCCCCTCCCTCCTTCTTTTTCCTCCCCCCCCGCACCAGCATTTATCTGTATATACGTGCACTTGCCTCCTTTCATACTGTAAATAAGTTCTATATGCTAAGTTCTTAAGTGCACATGCCTCCTTAGCATTGTTTATAGTTCACTTGCATATCTAACCCTAGCATGAATGCAAAAGTTGTAACTCTGCTCTTTGACTCTCTTCATCTGTACTTTTATATATTATCCAGTTAGCCCCCTTCCCCGTTTTTTGTAATTTCCTTTCTCAGTTACTTGTAAACCGACGTGATGTGTCCTACGAATGCCGGTATAGAAAAATGTTAAATAAATAAATAAATAAAAAATGAGCTGGTCATTGCAGGGGTCCAGCAAAATTATCAGATGTTGCTTGACAACCAGGCAGCAAAGACCTCCAAGGCAGGCAAGGGCCAAATATAGTGCAACATTGCCCAGTAGAGATGTGAATCGTGTGATCGATCGTCTTAACGATCGATTTCGGCTGGGAGAGGGAGGGAATCGGATCGTCGCAGTTTGGGTTTTTTAAATATCGTGTAAATCGTGTAAATCGTGTAAATCGAAAACCGGCACACTAAAACATCCCTAAAACCCACCCCGACCCTTTAAAATAAATCCCCCACCCTCCCGAACCCCCCCAAAATGCCTTAAATTACCTGGGGTCCAGTGGGGGGGAGGGGGAGGGCGGGAAAACCGGCACACTAAAACAACACTAAAACCCACCCCGACCCTTTAAAATAAATCCCCCACCCTCCCGAACCCCCCCAAAATGCCTTAAATTACCTGGGGTCCAGAGGAAGGGTCCCGGTGTGATCTTTTACTCTCGTCCTCCTGTGCGTTGTAGAAATGGCGCCGGCGCTACCTTTGCCCTGGGCAAAGGTAGCGCCGGCGCCATTTTGTTTTTTTGTCCCCCGACGGCAGGAGTGTAGGAGATCGCTCCCAGACCCCCGCTGGACCCCCAGGGACTTTTGGCCAGCTTGGGGGGGCCTCCTGACCCCCACAAGACTTGCCAAAAGTCTAGCGGTGGTCCGGGAACGACTTCCTGCACGCGAATCGTTTTTTCCGTACGGAAAATGGCGCCGGCCATACGGCAACATGATTTGACTGCAGGAGGTCGTTCCGGACCCCCGCTGGACTTTTGGCAAGTCTTGTGGGGGTCAGGAGGCCCCCCCCAAGCTGGCCAAAAGTCCCTGGGGGTCCAGCGGGGGTCCGGGAGCGATCTCCTGCCGGGAATCGTTTTTCCGTACGGAAAAATGATTCGCGTGCAGGAAGTCGTTCCGGGACCCCCGCTGGACTTTTGGCAAGTCTTGTGGGGGTCAGGAGGCCCCCCCAAGCTGGCCAAAAGTCCCTGGGGGTCCAGCGGGGGTCCGGGAGCGATCTCCTATGCTCCTGCCGTCGTTCAGCGGCGGTCCGGAACCCCCGCTGAACAACCTCCTGCAGTCGATCTCCTGCCGGCGCCATTTTCCGTATGGAAAACGATTCGCGGCAAGAAATCGCTTCCTGAACCCCGCTGGACTCCCAGAAACTTTTGGCCAGCTTGGGGGGGCCTCCTGACCCCCACAAGACTTGCCAAAAGTCCAGCGGGGGTCCGGAACGACCTCCTGCGTCGAATCGTTTTTGTCTATGGCCGCCGCCATTTTGCGGCGGCCATTTTGCAAAATGGCACCGGCTGAAGACAACAGGATTCAATTGAGGGGGCCGTTCCGGACCGCCGCCGTTCTGGACCACCGCTGGATCCCCAGGTAATTTAAAGCATTTGGGGGGGGTTCGGGAGGGTGGGGGATTTAATTTCAAGGGTCGGGGGTGGGTTTTAGGGGGTTTTAGTGTGTCGGCTCACGATTTTAACGATTTTCACGATAGTTTACACACCCAAACGGCAACAATACGATTCCCTCCCCCTCCCAGCCGAAATCGATCGTTAAGACGATCGAGGACACGATTCACATCTCTATTCAACATAGCTATGTTGAATAAGTTGGAAATCGCGATCGTTGTGCCTCATCACTTTTTAAGTTAAAAAAAAAAATTAGTTGCGTTTTACATATGCGTTCAAAACGAATGCACACCCCTAAAAAATGCATCTCTGATGCCAGATCAAAAAAGGATACTTGCTGGCATATGTACTAATGTCTTCTGTTTTGTTTCCACAGCTCTTGCCCGCCAAGCTGTCGGTCCCAGCCAGGAAGCCCTACGGCTACTCCTGGGGGAATTCTGTGCAAAAAAATATAAAATTCTGCGCACAAAAACTGAAAATTCTGCAAAATTCTGCAAACTTTACATTGGTCAAAATAACACAATTTACATGACAGTCTTTAAGTAATTACATTTTAAATTATTACAGAAAAAAGTTATTACTTAAAGTTGCAGAATTTTAAATATTTTGAGCAGAATTTCCCTAGAAATTCACTGTAAGAGTGTCCCTTCCACATACACACACCCTCATACAGGCTCCCTCACTCTCTCGCATACAAACGCATCCCCTCATACAGGGCCCTCTCTCTTGCATACACACCCACACAAGCTCCCTATCTCTTTCACACATACATCCTCACACAAGCTACCTATGTCTCTCTCTCACGCAGCCCTTCACACAGGCTCTGTCTCACACATACACAATCCCTTCACATAGGCTAGCACCCTGACATACACACAATCTCTTTTTCATACACACGAGCTCCCAATCTCTCACACACATACACACTCCTTCACAATCTCCTCATATAGGCTCCCTCTCTCTGAAACCCACACTCAAGCATCCCCCCACTCCCGCTCTTACCAACCAAGCTATCTCTCATCCTCCCCCACACCCCCCTCCTCATATAGGCTCCCTCTCTGAAACCCACACTCAAGCATCCCCCCCCACTGCCCCTCTTACCAACCAAGCTGTCTCTCACCCTCTCTCACACCCCCTCTCCTCTCTCACACACACATTCTCTCTCACCGGCATCCCCCTCCCCTCATATAGGATCCCTCTCTCTGAAGCCCACACTCAAGCATCCCCTCCACCCACCCTCTCTTACCTCCCATGCTCTCTCTCACACCCTCCTGCTCTCTCTCACCCTCCCTTCCCCTTTCTGACACACATTCTCTCTCACCAGCATGCCACGGGACACGCTCCATTCGTGGCGAAGATGAAGGCCCGGCGCGCAGTTCGCAGCGAAAAGGGAAGGCCACCGTGTGCCGCGGGATGCGCTCCGTTCACGGCGAAGATGAAGCCCAGTGTGCAGTTCGCGGCACACGGGGGCCTTCCATTTTCGCCATGAGTGGAGCACAGTCCATTCACGGCACACAGGGGCCTTCCCTTTTTGCTGCGAATGGTGCACCGGGCCTTCATCTTCGCTGCGAACGGAGCACGTCCTGTGCGCCGCGGGATGCACTCCGTTCATGGCATGCCGGGGTCTCCTCTGCTATTTTCTGTGCAGAATTTGGCAATTCTGTGCAGGGGAGAATTCTGCGCAAATTCTGCGTTCCGCAGTAGTGCAGAATTCCCCCAGGAGTACCTAGGGCCCAGCTGGGAAGCCCCTGGGAACAGCCAGGATGATCCAGGGAGCAGTCATGCATTACCACTGTTCCACTAGGCCTTCCTTATGGATGCGAAGACTCAGCTCAGTGAGGAGGAGGAGGAGGAGTAGCAGCCACAGTGTCACTACCCATTGGTCATGCTAGACCCCTGTCCTCACCAAGCACACTTGATATGTCCCTAAACCTCGACAAATTCATGCAGTAAGGGAGCATACAGATACCTATCATCTAGGAGCCAGCATGCTACTGCACCAGGCACTACCACCATGCCCTCAGCAGGAGATGCCTACAAGCCCGCTAAGACCCATCTTGCAGCGACATTTACTGGCACCACCAGCAGCACCGACACTGGTACCCGCAGCACCGACACCAGAATCTGCAGCACCGATGCATGTTGCTGAGATGAGGCACATACGTGCAGATGTAAACCACCAGAACTGGATCCTGCCAGAGGATACAGTAGCAAACACACAAAATATCAATACACTGGTTGCTGCCATGAGTAACATGACAAATGTGCTCACACAAATCCTCCAAAGGATGCCAGAGCAGCTGTCGGAGTCCTCTGCTGCCTCTGTGGAGTAAAAACAGGTTCCTCCCTTACTCTAAAGTGCCTCCATTCCACAGATGACTTTTGGGACATCTCCCTCCTGAATCTATGAGTGGTACTGCTGCTGACACTGGGGAGACTGAGTGCAGGCTGATAGGTAAAAAACAATGAGCATCAATGACATTCTGTAACTGCACTACCTGCTCTTACTGGGGGCTGATCTCAATCCCATCAGCATCATCTGCCTCCTTTACCTCCTCACTGGAGACCTAGATGCTACTGATTAGAGGCCACAAATTCTCTTCATCTTCTAGGTGTTCAGTATCCTCTGATTCAGGGAATCTGAGACATGATTTTTCATCAGTATCAGTTTTTGCTAATACTATCTCAATTGCCTGAGAAGCAGTAATCAGGGAGGAGCACAGTGCTGATTTTGGTTACTGTACTTCTGCTACTCCTGCCCCTGAACTGCTCATGCGTCATGGTCTCCCAACTTTAAATTCTTATAGCTTTTATTGGCTTATCTACCACTCTTGGTTTTTTTTCTGTAAAACAAAATCTCTTTTTAGCTTAGAGGCAGGACTCCATTTTTTTTATCACTGCTACTACTGCCAGGGCTTGTGCTTCTGCCTGGCTCAGCTAACTTTGTAGGAACATCCAGTCCTCTGCCCCTAGTATTTTTCTACCCACTGCCATTCCCTCTTCTCACCTTTCCTTGCAGTGGCATGATAGAAATGGAAATAGTGACTACTGAGAATTTTGATGTCACACTATAATTTATAGTTCAGTGTGAACACAAGTTCCTCTAACTGTAATACTGAGTGTCACATGTACACACTAGTCAACAGACTGAGTGCTCTGTTTAGCAAGCAGAGTTAGAAAGCTTGACAGTTACATAGTGCATACGCTGTCTGCAGGCTGGCTATACCTATTATGACAGTACAATATTTTTTGCAAAAATGTATCATGTTATGATTCCTGCCCGCGGAGCTAATTCCCGCGAGCAGGCCTCTCCACTCACCTGAGCTGCCGCCAATGCTGGAGCCATCCTGCAGCAGTCACGGCCTGGACCGCCGTGCTGCCAACCACCCAAGCGGCCAGGAGGCTGCCGCTGCTGCCACTGTGAGGCCCTGCTTCTTTGTGCAGCTGGGCACCGCTGTCTGAGGTCCTGCTCCTCCCCTGGCCTTCCTAGGCGCCGGCGTGCACCTCTTCTGTTCCATTTAAAGGGCCATCCAGGTGTGGCCCCCTGCAAGCTCCTCCCTGGGCATAGTCCTCTTTAGCCCTACAAAAGGGCCCAGCGTTCATTCACCTTTTGCCTTCAGATCGGGTTTCACAGTCATCTGTGTCCTCATCTTTGGTCCAGGTCTTCTGTGGTCTTCTCCTGCTTTGACAGCTCTGTCTTCATGTTCCTGATGTCCTTGATGTCCTTGTCCTCCGTTGTCTTGATGTTCCCAGTTTCCTGAAGCTCCTCTGTCTTGATGTTCCTGATATCCTGGCCTCGTCCCTCGTCGGAGCTCCTTTGTTCATACCTCCAGATGTCTTCATGTTCCTGATGTCCGATGTTCCTTCCTGATGCCTTTGTCTTCGCCTCTGCCTCCAATTCCTTGGTTCCTTGATGTCCACTTTCCCGGCATGCCATTGTCGTGGTACGGGACCAGCCCATGGGCGGGCTGTGTAGGGCACCTCATGGTACAAGGCCATCTTCTCCTCCGCAGTGCAAGCCTCCAGAAGACTTCTGCTTGAATCCTGTCTCTTGAATCCCAAGTTATCTGAGAATCCTGTATCTTGTATCCTGAGCTTGAATCCTCTCCCTGTCTTCGGAGCCCCTTGCATTTGCGTCCGTCCATGTCTAAGACTCTGTTTGAACCTGCTCTGCTTCAGCGTGGTCCGTGACCAGCCACAGGTGGCTGTGTAGGGCACGCCCCGGTGCAGGCCTCTTTGGGATCTTCGCCATGTTCCAGTCTCATCTACTCCACATCTCGTCTGGAGCCTGCTTCGAGCCCAGCGTGGTCTGCGACCAGCCCCTTGGGTGGGCTGTGTAGGGCGCGCTGCATCGCAGTCTCAACCCAGCAGTTTGATCCTGACTTCTCATCTACAGTGCCTTGATCCTACATCTTCATCCAAGTGTCCTAGCCTGAGTCTTCGTCCAGAGTCTTCCATATTACAAAGCCTCCATCTGCCCTCTTCCTCTGTCCAGCCTACCTCATATTGCCGTTACCCAGCGGCAGGTCTGAAAGGGCTTGGAATGGTCGGAGGACTGTTCATTGACCACCATTGCGTTGTTGGTCTTCCTGAGGCACTATCTCTAGCTGGCCCCACATTATGGAACTCCATGCCCCTTGACATAAGACTTCAAAGTAATCATAAACTTTTCAAAACACAACTGAAAACCTGGCTTTTCAATCAAGCTTTCAAGAAAGAGAATGACACAGGCAATTAAACAAGGATAAGCGGCATAGAGCACACAGCGCTTAATTACCTAATTTTAACTGTAACCAACCATCAGGATGAATTGCTACCAAACTCAATTCCCCATGTGAATTTCTTTAAATGTAAATGCCTTATCATATACCATATTATTCATAATATTATTTGTTACTGAATATTAATGGCACCACCTATGTAAATTATGATCCACTTTTTCTTTGATATAGGTGCCCTATTGTAAACCGTTATGATGGTAAATAACTTAATGACGGTATATAAAAACTCTTAAATAAAATAAATAAATAAATAAGGCGTGCAGGTCCGGTAGAGGGTCAGACCTTCAGTCTCCTTGTCTTCGTTCCAGTCTTGGTTTGCTCCTTGTCTGCCCGTGCTTGCATCGGCTCACCTCTCGCTGTGCTCTCGGGGCTCCTCCCTGAGTGGCATGGTGATCCAAGGGCTCACATCTCCCGCCAGAAGTGACCGCACATCCACACTCGTAATATATCACATATACACACACACTGTGTATATGTGCTGATTTCTATTGCACACACACACAAAGTCAGACAGAGAAGAAGCAGACAAGACAGGTTTCTGTCACTGCAATCTTTTTTGGAATTAATAGTAGTTGCAGATTAGTAGTTGTAGAGACTGAGACAGAGACAGCTGTACTCACTACACCAGTGAACAGACACAATTGCAATTCTTCTGCCAGTCTGTAACACACAATGAGAAGAACAGTTAATTTTAAAAGCCTTTTATTAAATTCTCTCATTTTAAAATCTCTTTTTCAAAAGGTCTTCTTGGCTGTAACAGATCTTCAGATAGACACAAACCTTCTCTTTCTGATCTAACAGAGAAATTATCTTTAAAATGGTGCCCGACTTGCTCATGCTCAAAACAAAAATAGGAAGTCAACATCAATCCATGCAAATGCCAGCTAGCAGAGGCTGGTTAAAAAAGTTCTTGACCTCGCTTGGTCCTGCTTCCCTTCTGCTTCCTGCCCCAGCTCCAGTCAGACTGAGTGACCATGGCATCGCTGAATGGTTGCTAAATTACTTAAGCAGAAAACAAAACCCAAGCTGAGCAGAAAAAAAAACAGGCTGGCATCCACAGTTTTTCTTAGCCCATGGAATATAATGGAAAATGAAAACAAATATAAACACAAATTTTCATTATTTTCATGGGTGCCCGCCATTTATTTTGGAGATTGCAAATGACATGAAAATTGCCTCATTTGTCCCATTTACCATATTTGTTTCAAATGAATGCTCATCTCTAAAACCAATTTATTATAGATTGTTTTATAAAAATTGAATTATCTTAAATAACATGATATACTGTAATTGAAATATATTTCTGACTTAATTTAATAAATCAATATGCCCTTGCTAGATGGTTTAATCTTTCTGGTATAAGGAATTATTGGTAGTAAGGATGATGCAATTTATTATTACAATACTTGGTTCGCTGATAGTTTTGTTTTGCTATTTCATTTTCAAACCACACTAGTGTCATTTCATGTTAATCATGCCTGTCTGTGTTGCACAAATTAGTTCTACTGGTAAAATTTACATTATAAAACTCTTGACATTTTCTGTTGCCATTCAGTGATTTCAATTTGTCACCCGTTCAGTACATGAGTAGGAGTGAAGCTGGGTAGCAGCAAGTCAACAACCTTATCAAGCTAGGGGTCATCTGTAAATTAGTTTGCTCATAATTCTTCCATAGAACTAATTTTCTCTGAAGAATAAGCATTTATGTATTTTCATTTTATGACTTTTGTTCCACTGTTTTTGCTGTAACTGATATCTCTTTTCATGTCTTGGCATTGATCTTTCTGGCTCACAATTATGTTAATAAATATGTTTCCTAAAGTTTTTCAATCAGCTTTCTAGAAAAATGCATTATACATTCAAAGAATGTATGCATAAAATAAAAATCTAGCAAAAGTTCTAGCAGCTGAAATAGTTGTTTTCACATTATAATAATAAGTAATATTTGTAATACTCCTGTGCCCAATTACCTTGCAGAGGCATTCCTGGGTCTTTGACCAATCTGACAGGACACCCTATTGGGTGACCTCTATCAATCCTTGGGTGCTTGGTGCCTGGTGCCTTACCTAGAGAAGGAGAAATTAGTGGGTAAAATTTCCCTCCCTTTACCTCAGAAAAACCCTTAATACAGATGGGATTGTAGACAGAGCTAGCAGTATTTGTAAGTATGTGCAAGTTTGATTAGATAAAATGACTATACATTGCCACATGATATCAAACAGTACATTTAGCTACTTGGGAGTATTACTCCCCATAAGGTATCACCATATAGAAAAACCAGAACCTCTCGCATTCCCTTTGATCCATTACAATTACTCTCCTCCTTTTTCCCTTCCCACTGTATCCCAAGTCTCACACATGTTAGAAATGCAACTGGGCTAGTGGGTACTGCCCAGAGGGGATTTGTTGCATCCAGACTGCTGTGATTGGCTCCTCTGCTCCATCTCAGCTCTGCTGCTAGGCCCACAGCCCTCTCTTGGGACAAAGTCCGCCTCCCACCCCACCACTGGGTCCACATCCTTGAGGGGGACCAAACTCCACCTCCTGATCAACCACTGAGTCTGTACCCTCCTGAGGGACCAAACTCCACATCCTGATTAACTGCTGAGTCTGTGCCCACCTAAGGAGCCAAACTCTGCCTCCTAATAAGTCACTGTTTCCACATCCTTGTAGTGACAAAACTCACGATCAAAATCTAGGTCTGCACTTTCCTGGGAAACCAATCTTTGTCTCCTGATCAGTTACTGTTTCCACACCGAGTAGGGGACAAAACTCCACCTCAGAATCAGTAGATGGGACTTTACCCTCCTAGGACTAAAGCTTTGCCTCCCAATCAGCCAGGTCCACAATCTGGAGAATGAACTCCATCTCTTGGACTGAGTCTCTGCTGCTGCAATATCAAAGTTCTGTGACCACCTGCTTGTTGGAAGGCCAAAGATTATTTTTCAGCTAGGCTCATGGCTTGCTCATTTCTCAGTGATTATAGTTATGGATTCTAGGTATCAGTGATTATAGCATAGTCATGTCCTGGGCCTATTAACCAGCTAAGAGCAAACCATCCTATCCCAGCCATATAGTAAAGTCCCAGGCAGAATATGGGGTGAGAAAGAGCACATACTGTGTCTATCCTACCTGGTTCTTTCTATTCCGAAAACCAGATGCCCAAAGTTTTGGACCAGCCCCTATTATTCAGGGTAAGGATCCTTCTGTTTGATAAAACTATCTTTTAATACATTCCCAACACAAATTCTTTTTTTGTCACAATTCTATAATTTAGAACTTTGTCATTATTTGTTTGAAAAGTGATATTTGACTGTAATTCAGCAATAAGCATCGGGGGTTGATCTTATACAAATCTCTAACCTGAAACTCTGACTTATACCTCTAGAATAAAGGGGCTGATCACCTTCTCAGTAGAGCTTGATCACCTTTTCAGCCTTGTTATGACTTTCCCAAGCTGACATCTCATTTTACACTGCCTTTTCCTATTGCAGTTCATTTAAATTACAGCATGCTCTCTCTCTCCCACTCATCACCCCATAAAGGGGTGGGGGGCTCATGTTATTAACCTTTTTCCTCCAATAGGTACAACAGTGCCTAAGTCAAAATATGGAATAGGGGAACCGTTTGGCAAGTGAAAAAATTCCAGCGATGGTGGAGAAGAAGAAGAAGAAATATGAGGGGAAGAAATGAAGCTAAACAAAAACTCGTAGATAAGACAAGAAGACAGAAAGGCCTCAATTAATTGAAAATCATTTTGGACCCTGCAAGTTTAATAGTGGTAAACAATTTTGACAAAGTTTCTTAGCAACCTTCTATGGCTTCTGTGAATTCAGTGCTTGAAAAATAATATGTTTCTGAAACTACATACAATCTGAATTTCAGGAATAAGTCAAAATAAAGTTCAACCAACATAATGTGATTCCTTTTATAGGGCTAAATTTATTAGTTTTTGCGAGTTACACTCCCTTCATCAGTTTAAATCAGGGAGGATAACTCTGAAATATGCATGTGCAAGCCCATATACGCATGCACAATTTTACTAAAGTATTTTATGACATACAAGTTTCACATATGCCCATATTATAAAATGTGTTTGTTTGCTAGACAACATGCATATTAGGGATGTGAATCGTGTCCTCGATCGTCTTAACGATCGATTTCGGCTGGGGAGGGAATCGTATTGTTGCCGTTTGGGGGGGTAAAATATCGTGAAAAATCGTGAAAAATCGTGAAAAATCTAAAAATCTAAAAATCGCAAAACCGGCACATTAAAACCCCCTAAAACCCACCCCCGACCCTTTAAATTAAATCCCCCACCCTCCCGAACCCCCCCCAAATGAGTTAAATAACCTGCGGGTCCAGCGGCGGTCCGGAACGGCAGCGGTCCGGAACGGGCTCCTGCTCCTGAATCTTGTTGTCTTCAGCCGGCGCCATTTTCCAAAATGGCGCCGAAAAATGGCGGCGGCCATAGACAAACACGATTGGACGGCAGGAGGTCCTTCCGGACCCCCGCTGGACTTTTGGCAAGTCTCGTGGGGTCAGGAGGCCCCCACAAGCTGGCCAAAAGTTCCTGGAGGTCCAGCGGGGGTCAGGGAGCGATTTCCCGCCGCGAATCGTTTTCGTACGGAAAATGGCGCTGGCAGGAGATCGACTGCAGGAGGTCGTTCAGCGAGGGTTCCGGCGCCTCGCTGAACGACCTCCTGCAGTCGATCTCCTGCCGGCGCCATTTTCCGTACGAAAACGATTCGCGGCGGGAAATCGCTCCCTGACCCCCGCTGGACCTCCAGGAACTTTTGGCCAGCTTGTGGGGGGCCTCCTGACCCCCACGAGACTTGCCAAAAGTCCAGCGGGGGTCCGGAAGGACCTCCTGCCGTCCAATCGTGTTCGTCTATGGCCGCCGCCATTTTCGGTGCCATTTTGGAAAATGGCGCCGGCTGAAGACAACAAGATTCAGGAGCAGGAGCCCGTTCCGGACCGCTGCCGTTCCGGACCGCCGCTGGACCCGCAGGTTATTTAACTCATTTGGGGGGGGTTCGGGAGGGTGGGGGATTTAATTTAAAGGGTCGGGGGTGGGTTTTAGGGGGTTTTAGTGTGCCGGCTCACGATTCTAATGATTTATAACGATAAATCGTTAGAATCTCTATTGTATTGTGTTCCATAACGGTTTAAGACGATATTAAAATTATCGGACGATAATTTTAATCGTCCTAAAACGATTCACATCCCTAATGCATATGGATGTAGGCCTATGGACTTGAATGCATTGAACACGCATACTTTACCCACCTATTTTAAACATATGCGCACATATAATTTACGTGTGAAAGTAAATGCAGGCTTACTCGTGAAAGTCCTGAATTGCATGTATAAATGCCAGTTTTATAACATGAATACAAATAATAAGGAATCCACAAAAGCAGGAAGTCAGTAGCAGAAACTACAAAAATACAGATCCTGAGACATGTGAAGAGTGGGAAACAAAGCTCAAAGAGACCTCATATTAGATGCCAAAAGGCTAAGCAATTGTAAGCAATTGTGAGCTTATAATAGCATTGAGTTGTTCTAATCATTGGTTTCTATAGGCCGTGTATGAAGGGAGCTTCTCCAACAAAAGCTGCCCGATATGCACTTAGGGGCGGATTTTAAAAGGAGCGCGAATAGCCTACTTTTGTTTGCGCTCCAGGCGCAAACAAAAGTACGCTGGATTTTAGTAGATACGCGCGGAGCCGCGCGTATCTGCTAAAAACCTGGATCGGCGCGCGCAAGGCTATGGATTTTGTATAGCCGGCGCGCGCCGAGCCGCGCAGCCTACCCCCGTTCCCTCCAAGGCCGCTCCAAAATCGGAGCGGCCTCGGAGGGAACTTTCCTTTGCCCTCCCCTCACCTTCCCCTCCCTTCCCCTACCTAACCCACCCGCCCGGCCCTGTCTAAACCCCCCCCTTACCTTTGTCGGGGGATTTACGCCTCCCGGAGGGAGGCGTAAATCCCCGCGCGTCAGCGGGCCTCCTGCGCGCCGGGACGCGACCTGGGGGCGGGTCCGGAGGGCGCGGCCACGCCCCCGGGCCCGCCCCCGGAACGCTCCCGACACGCCCCGAAAACGCCGCGCGGTTCGGGCCTGCCCCCGACACGCCCCCGACACGCCCCCTCCGAAAACCCCGGGACTTACGCGAGTCCCGGGGCTCTGCGCGCGCCGGTAGGCCTATGTAAAATAGGCTTACCGGCGCGCAGGGCCCTGCTCGCGTAAATCCGCCCGGTTTTGGGCGGATTTACGCGAGCAGGGCTCTGAAAATCCGCCCCTTAGAGTCTATGAGTACTTGTAGAACGGATCGCTCAAATATTAAAGCTTAAATCCGACAATGTACTTATCTTGTAGTGTAATGTCCGTAGACTAGCCTTGAAATGATGTTATGGAAGTGGTGAACACTGACGTTATCCCAACACTGAGTGTTTCGGAGCAGACCTCCTTCTTCAGGGGGTCGGGTGCCACTGTTACCGGCTCTGTCGTAGTCCGGAGATATTTTGCTTGTAGTGCAGAAGTAATTATTTATATGGCAGCGCCAATGGCGTCCCGATGCAGCTTTGCGCGATAGATGTCTCACGGCTAAGCGATCGACTTATGTTCAGCATCGCGCAAAGCTGCATCGGGATGCCATTGGCGCTGCCATATAAATAATTACTTCTGCACTACAAGCAAAATATCTCCGGACTACGACAGAGCCGGTAACAGTGGCACCCGACCCCCTGAAGAAGGAGGTCTGCTCCGAAACACTCAGTGTTGGGATAACGTCAGTGTTCACCACTTCCATAACATCATTTCAAGGCTAGTCTACGGACATTACACTACAAGATAAGTACATTGTCGGATTTAAGCTTTAATATTTGAGCGATCCGTTCTACAAGTACTCATAGACTCTAAGTGCATATCGGGCAGCTTTTGTTGGAGAAGCGCCCTTCATACACGGCCTATAGAGACCAATGATTAGAACAACTCAATGCTATTATAAGCTCACAATTGCTTACAATTGCTTAGCCTTTTGGCATCTAATATGAGGTCTCTTTGAGCTTTGTTTCCCACTCTTCACATGTCTCAGGATCTGTATTTTTGTAGTTTTATAACATGCGCATGTTTTACCAATTAGTTCACTAATTTGCCCAATCCTTCTCTAGGCCAAGACCTTTCCAGTTCTACGGCCTGACCTCCCCCTGTGTACCTAGACCTGCCTTCCTGCCAGTACTATACAATAAACATATTTATTAACACTTATGTCAGATAATTAACAGGTATAAAAGTATGCGAATAAGTTGGAAAAGGTACACATGTCTTTTAATATAGCAACTTATACTTACATGTGTTGACCCCACTATAACGCCCTTAAACTGCTTCTTTTATACACGTGTATTTAGCCTTTCTTCATAGGGGAATTGTTCCATTATCATCAAGATGAGTTGACTTTGTCATGGCATACCTGATCACATATGAAGGCATACCGTTATGTATGTTAATTGGGAACCGTCTAGACGGTCAGAATTCTGACCAATTCACGGTATACAAAAATTTATAAATAAATAAATGTCATGGCACACTGGTTGGGAGACACTGAAATAGATGATGATACTGGCAGTTATGAGAGAAACCTCGAGAAAGACCAGGCAATGCACGTAGAGAGCATGAGTGATGCCCATGGCATTTTTCCCTCTAAACCTCAAATCCCAAAGATTTAGAGACATGATCGTGGAAGACATCCCTGATCTGGAGGCACTTTAAAGTGAAAAAGAGTCTGTGCTTTTCTCAGTGTATTTGCTGCAGTAAAGATATCACTTGAGGGAAGAAAGTGTGAATGCAGCATCATCTGGAGAAGCAGCACCTGCTAGCATTGGCATCAGGGAAGACTGGCAATACTAGCCTGGGGACCCCTTCTGCTAATCAAAGTAAAAGCCAGAGGAAAGGAGTTGAAAAGGAGAAGACATTTCTCCAAGCTGGTTCCACAACCCCTTCTAATAGGTGGCAGGCCATCAGCCCCCCCCCCCCCCCCATGCCATGCATCTGTAGCAGCAACCCAACAGAGAAGAAATTGGGTGGTGTTCCTTAACACTATCCAGGAACAAGAAGTAGGCAGCATTTAACAAAGTAATGAGGAGCATCAGGGAAATAATTGCCCTGCTTGATCAGTCCCTGCAGGTAGTGGAGAACATGGCTATTAAACATCTGCTGCATGTGTTAGCCCCTAATTACGAAGTGCCTTCTAGGACTACATTTAGCAGGAAGGTCATCCCCACTCTGTACAACCAGTGCCACTGTTGCATAAAAGTACAGTTGGCAAGTAGCAGTGTTAGTTGGGATGGAGCATGAGGGTACAGGTGGGCTTTTCTGCACACCCAGTTGATGGATAGCTGCCATATCATGCAATAGTTGGCCGTAGAGGCAAAAACACAATAAAAAGTTTTTAAAATATATACGAAGCAGAAAGCCTGCGAGGGAGTCAGTTGGATTGTTAGATGATAGAGGGGTTAAAGGGGAACTTAGAAAAGATAAGGCCATTGCAAAAGATTAAATGATTTCTTTGCTTTGGTGTTTACTGAAGAGGATGTTGGAGAGATACCCGTTCTAGTGAATCTAGAAGATGTGGTACGCATGAATGACAAACTGAAGAGTAGTAAATCACCTGGATCAGATGGTCTACCCCACAGGGTTCTGAAGGAACTCAAAAATGAAATTTCAGATCTATTAGTAAAAATTTGTAACCAATCATTAAAATCATCTATTGTACCTGAAGACTGGAGGGTGGATAATATAACCCCAATATTTAAAAAGGGCTCCAGGGGCAATCCAGGAAACTACAGACCAGTTAGCCTGACTTCAGTGCTAGGAAAAATAGTGGAAATTGTTCTAAATATCAAAATCACAGAACATATAGAAAGACATGGCTTAAAGAAACAAAGTCAGCATGGCTTTACCCAAGGCAAGTCTTGCCTTTCAAATCTGTTTCACTTTTTTGAAGGAGTTAATAAGCATGTAGATAAAGGTGAACAAGTAGATGTAGTGAATTTGGATTTTCAGAAGGCATTTGACAAAATTCATCATGAGAGGCTTCTACGTAAAGTAAAACATCATGAGATAGATGGTGATGTCCTTTCATGGATTACAAACTGGCCAAAAGAGAGGAAACAGAGTGTAGAATTAAATGGACAATTTTCTCAGTGGAGGGGAGTGGGCAGTGGAGTGCCTCAGGGATCTGTACTGGGACCCATGCGGTTCAATATATTTATAAATGATCTGAAAAGGAATACAATGGGTGAGGTAATCAAATTTGTAGATGATACAAATCACAAGCGAATTGTTATAAATTGCAGGAAGACCTATGAGACTGAAAAATTGAGTATGCAAATAGCAGATGAAATTTAATGTGGATAAGTGCAGGGTGATGCATATAGGGAAAAACAACCATGCTATAGTTACATAATGTTAGGTTCCATATTAGGAGCTACCACCCAAGAAAGAGATCTAGGCGTCATAGTGGATAAGACATTGAAATCGTTGGTTCAGTGTGCGGCAGCAGTCAAAAAAGCAAACAGAATGTTGAGAATTAATGGAAAAGGAATGGCAAATAAAACAGAAAATGTCAAAATGCCTCTGTATCGCTCCATGCTAAGACCACACCTTGAATACTGTGTATAATTCTGGTCGCCGCATCTCAAAAAAGATATAATTGCAAAGGAGATGGTACAGAGAAGGGTGACCAAAATGATAAAGGGGATGGAACAGCTCCCCTTTGAGGAAAGACTAAAGAAGTTAGGATAGAGGTGTTTAAAATCATGAGAGGTCTAGAATGGGTAAATGTGAATTGGTTATTTACTCTTTCGGATAATAGATGGACTAGGGGGCACTGCATGAAGTTAGCATGTGGCACATTTAAAACTAATTAGAGAAAGTTCTTTTCACTCAACGCACAATTAACCTCTGGAATTTGTTGCCAGGGGATGTGGTTACTGCAGTTAGAGTAGCTGGATTTAAAAAAGGATTGGATGAGTTCTTGGAGGAGAAATCCATTACCTGCCATTAATTAAGTTGACTTAGAAAATAGCCACTGCTATTACTAGCATTCAGTAGCATGGGATAGACTTAGTTTTGGGGTACTTGCCAGGTCCTTATGGCCTGGATTGGCCTCTTTTGGGAACAGGATATTGGGCTTGATGGACCCTTGCTCTGACACAGTGTTGCACTGGAGGTGGACCCTTGGCCTGGTGCAGGATTGGTACGGCCCTCTGGTCGGACCCAGAGAGAGCCTGTCACCAGGATGCGGAGCACACGAGGAGACAGAGGCTAGCTGGAGCTTCACCAATAACAGTCCAGGGTTTCTGCAGGTTGAGCCCTTGGGTACCCGAACTGCCTGGACTTAGGTGGGCCTCGGATAGTCTCCTGGAGAGGTAGCGGAGGGGTGTGCTCACCACGAGCAAAGGTGCGTGGCTGATGCAGAGAGGATGGATCAGATCTGACCTGGAAGCTCCGGAGACCTCAGGGAGGTAACAGTTCAGGAAGGTTCTCCGGGTGAGACAGGCAATGCCTGCGGGTCTAGTCAGGTGAAGGCCGTGGGTGGATTCCAAACAGCTTCATCTGGTAGTCACGGTAGGCCAGAAGAGAGTGTCCAAGTGAAGCGCAAGGGTCAAAGCCAGAGTATCCATCCAGAAGTGGTCAGCCAAAGCAGGGGTCAATACAGGGTCAGTCCGAGCATAGTCAAAGCAGGTGAGGGTCAGTTCCAGGCAGTAGATGAAGAGGATGATCAGACAGGCAGTGATCAGTTCCAGGCAGCAGATGAAGAGAATGTTCAGGCAGGCAGTGGTCAGTTCCACGCAGCGGATGAAGAGAGTAGTCAAGCAGGCCGAGGTCAGTACCAGAGATCAGTCCGAGAAGGTACTACCTGAGTAAGGATACAGGAAGGACACAGAATGCAGGAACACTGGAGATGCTGGAACAAGGAGACACTGGAACAAGGATCAGATACAAGGAACAGGCAAACTACTACACCGATGTGTCGACCCGATTGCCAAGGCGAGGTCCTGGGGACAGGGCCTTGCTATTTATGGTGCAGCTAGGTGATGTCATCAATTAGCACCTGACTTGGAATTCCTGCGTTTGGCCCTTTGAAACGGAGGACGTCGGCTGTGCATGTACCTCGGGGTGGAGCTGAGGCGGCCGAAGCCGGAGAGGGCCACGGTGAGCATTGGGGATGCCGGGAGCTAGCAGCAACGGCGAGACTGGAGCTTGTGAAGGGCAGCACTAGGTGAGCAGGCCCAGTCGTGGCACCCACACAGCCGGGATACACAACAGTAGCCCCCCCCCCCCCTTCTAGGCCTCCCCCTTACCGGTCTTGGTTTTTCTGGGTGTTGTTGATGGAAGTCTTGGAGAAGGATTTTATCGAGGATGTGATGAGAGGGCTCCCATGAATTCTCTTCTGGGCCGAAGCCCTCCCATGAAAGGAGGTATTCCCAGTGGCCCCGATGGCGTTGAATGTCTAAGACCTCTCTGACTTGTAAGGTGTTTTAAGATTCTGCTGAAAGTTATGTTGGTGGAGGAGGCCTTCGGGAAGGCCAGGAAAGGACCAAAGGCTTAAGTAACGACATGTGGAACATGTTGTGTATCCCCATAGAGGCTGGCAGTTTAAGCTGGTACATGACTGTTTCTATCCGTCGAAAGATGGGGAATGAACCCATAAACTTGGGAGCAAGCCTTTGGGAAGGCAAGCGTAGCTGTATGTGCTTGATACTAAGCCAGTCCCTTTGTGCGGGCAGGAACCGGGGTGCGGCTCAACGATGGGCATCTGTGATGTGCTTGGCCCGGTCAGCTGCTTGTCAGAGCCACTCCTTTACCTGGTTCCAGAGCCGGCATATGATTTGTGCTGTAGATTGGGCTACAGGTGAGGGCACACTGAGTGGAACCAGCAGTGGTAGGCAAGGTTGATGGCCAAAAACCCAGCATAGGGAGAAACCTCTGTGGCAGAGGCGATATAGGTGTTATGGGATAGTTCTGCCCATGGCAGGAGGTCAGCCCAGTTATCTTGCTGGTCGTTGACATATGATCGCAGGAAAGTTTTCAAAGACTGGTTAGTCCTCTCGGCCTGGCCATTTACTTGCGGATGATATGCTGATGTTAAGTTTAACATGATATTGAACTTTTTACAGAGAGACCTCCAATATTTAGCGGCAAATTGGGGCCCACGATCAGAGACGATTTCTTGTGGTAGTCCATGTAAATGAAATACGTGGGTTAGGAAGAGTCAGGCTGATGGGAGTCCAGGTAAGGGGACAAAGTGGACCATTTTTGAGAAGCGGTCGATTATATCCCAGATTACAGTATTTCCTTTTGAAGGAGGCAGATCCACGATGATGGCTGTGGAAAGACTAGACCAGGGCTCGGTGGGTGCAGGAAGTGGTTGAAGAAGCCCCCATGGGTGGCCAGTCAGGGGTTTTGCTGTGCGCAAACTGGACAAGAGTCCACATATTCTCGGGAGTCCTTTGTCATACCAGGTCACCAATAGTGCCATCGGAGCATTTTGAGAGTTCGGCTCGACCGGTGTCACTGGCCAGCCTAGAATCATGGGCCCAACAAAGTACACGTTCAAGGAGATGGCGGGGGACCACCATCTTCCTGGCTGGTACCATGGTGGTGACTGCAATAGATATGCGAGCTGGATCAATAATGTGCCTGGGAGTCTCAGGTGTGTCTTCTGGCTCGAGGGAGCGAGAGAGTGCATCTGCACAGAGATTTTTTGCTGCTGGGTGATAGTGGAGCTCAAAATTGAAGCAGGCAAAGATTAGAGCTCAGCGGGCTTGTCTCGGGTTAAGTAACTGGGCCTCCTTTAGGTGTTCCAGGTTTCTCTGCTTGGTAAAGTTCGTGAATCTATGTTGCACCCCTTCAAGTCAGAGACGCCATTCCTGGAGGGCAAGTTTCACTGCTAGGAGTTCGCTGTCCCCTATGGTATAATTTTGTTCTGTGGAGGAAAATGTATGTGAATAAAAGGAACATGGGACTAGGGTTCCCTTGGTGGAGTATTGACTTAAGACCGCTCCTGCTCCAATGGCAGATGCATCGACTTTGACTATTAAGGGGCGGTTAGGATCTGGGTGACGTAAACACGGGCCAGTACAGAAGGCCTCTTTCAAGGCATAGAATGCTGATTGGGCCTTCTTTGTCATCTCTTCTTTGTCATTGAGGTGAGTGGAGCAGCCAGCGTGGAGTAATTGGCGATGAAATTTTGACAGTAATTTTTGAATCCAAGGAATCTTTGTAGGGCTTGGAGACCCACTAGTTGAGGCCAATCTTGAATCCCCTGGAGTTTGTCGGGGTCCATGGTGAATCCACAGTTGGAGATGATGTAGCCCAAGAATGGGAAGCTGGGTTGCTCAAAAATGCATTTCTCCAATTTAGCATAGAGATGGTGGTCTCTGAGACACTGGAGGACTGATTGGATGTCGGAACAATGAGAGTTCAGATCCTTGGAAAAGATTAGTATATCGTCTAGATACATGACGACGAATGAGTACAAAAGGTCCCTGAAAATCGTGTTCATTAACCGCTGGAAGACTGCAGGGGCATTGCAAAGCCCAAAGGGCATTACTACGTACTCATAGTGTCCGTCTCTTGTGTTGAAGGCATTTTCCAGATGTCTTCTGGCTGAATCCTTACTAGATTATATGCCTCATGTAGAGCCAATTTAGTAAAGATTTGTGCACCCTGCAAGCGGTCGAACAGTTCGCTAATAAGTGGCAGTGGGTACTGGTCCTTATTGTTACTGCATTCAACCCTCTGTAGTCTATGCATGGTCTTAGACTGCCATCCTTTTTCTTTACAAAGAAGAATCTGGCACCTGCCAGGGAAGTAGAGGGTCTTATAAACCCATTTGGCCAGATTCTCCTTGATGTATGCTGACATCACTTGGGTTTCTGGGAGTGAGAGAGGATAGGTTCTGCCCTTGGGAGGCATTGTTCCAGGTAGGAGTTCTATGGGGCAGTGGAACTTCCGGAGTGGAGTCAAGATATCCACATTTTGTTTGGAGAACACATCTTTAAATTCCAAGTATGGAGTAGGCAACCCGAGAAGGGTGGTAGAGCTTAGGTCTTTCACAGAAGGAGACACTTGCCATAAACAATGGGTTTGACATTGAGGGCCCCACTCGAAGTGAGGTGCATGCAACTGGAGCCAAGGAAGTCCAAGGACTACGGGGTGTGTTGATCGTTTCAAGATCAAGAGGGAGATCTCCTCTTCATGGAGGTTCCCAACAATGAGTCGAATAGCCAAAGTACAGTGAGTGATACGATAAGGGAGCGGTTTATTTATGTTATTTAAAATATTTCTATACCATCTTAACAATGTGTATTGACCAAAACAGTTTACAATAAAATAAAAATAAGAATAGAAAAATAAGAATAGCATAATTTGAATATCAAATCTTTGCTTGAAAATAAATAAATGCTAAAAACAAAAATAAAAAATAATAATAAAAGTTGGAGAAAAATACAATCAAACTGTAAATAAGCAAATAAATCTTACATTTTATGCATCACAAAATAAAAATCCCTATAATAATTAATTAAATAAATCAAGAACAGAAAGAAAAACGAAGAAACGAAAAAAATCCTAAAGCCAAATTTCTCAATTCAAGGTTCTCCTTGAATTGAGGAGATATGTAATGGTACTTCCAATGGTTGGACTGATATTTATTTATTTATTTATTTTATTTTATATACCGACAACCGTTTGCACATTGTGCCGGTTTACAGATAACTTATAACCAAGAATATATAGGCAAAGCCTTTACAAGGAACAGTTTGTAACATAAATGCAGTAACATGGCAATTAACTAGATAATTAAGTAGGGGAGGGAAGGGTAGGGGTAGACGAGACAGAGGAGAGGGAGGGGGAAGGATGTAATTGGAAACATAAGGAAAAGATATGTACAGGGGTTCGAGGAACAATTAGTGTTTGGTTTTTTTTGGGTTTTTTTTTTTTAGGTTTGTAGTTCCTTGGAGGGGGTGGGTGTCGGGTGTAGGTCCTGATGGGGGGTGTTGGTGAGAGGTGAGGTTCGGGTTATGGTGTTAGTAAGAGATGATGCTGATTGGGGGTATGCTTGGAGGAAGAGCCAGGTTTTGAATTTCTTTTTGAAGGTGGGTGTGGAGGTTTCGGTACGTAGGTCAAGAGGCATGGAGTTCCAAAGGGAAGGGCCTGCGAGAGAGAGGGCCCTATTGGTGGTGGAGATGAGTCTTGTGGATTTTATGGAAGGGGGAATAAGGGTTCCACGGAGAGAGGAGCGGGTGGGCCTTGTGGAGAAACGAGGGAGGAAAGGTGGGTTTAGCCAGTTGTAATGATCGTTAGAAATACTTTTGTGGATGAGGGTAAGGGTCTTGTAGATAATTCGTGAGTGAATGGGAAGCCAATGGAGATTAATGAGGGTGGGAGTAATATGGTCTTTCTTATTGGCATTAGTTAGGATGCGTGCAGTAGCGTTTTGAAGGAGTTGTAGAGGTTTGATGTGGGTAGCAGGGAGACCAAGAAGGAGTGCATTACAGTAATCAATTTTTGAGAAGATTATAGATTGAAGTACTGTGCGGAAGTCAGAGAAGTAGAGAAGGGGTTTGAGTTTTTTGAGGGTTTGTAGTTTGAAGTAGCAGCTGCTAAGGATAGATTTGATGTATGGTTTGAAGGTTAGTTGGTTATCGAGTATAACCCCCAGGTTTTTTGTGTCAGAGAGAAAATTAGGGGGGTGGAGGGTGGAGGGAATGGATGCATGTTTCGAGGAGATGAGGAGGAGTTCTGTTTTTTGCGGATTAAGGGCTAGGTGCATGTCAGTGAGGAGTTGGTTTATGGAGGTGAGGATGGTGTTCCATTTTTGGAGAGCAGTGAGTACAGAATTTGTGAAGGGTATGAGGATTTGCACATCATCGGCATAGATGAAGTGTGTAATACCAAGTTTGTAGAGGAGGTTTGTGAGGGGGAGCATGTAAATGTTAAATAGGGTGGAAGAAAGGGAGGATCCTTGGGGGACGCCACAGTCGAGATTAACAGGGGGGGATGTAAAATTGTCGGTGAGGACTGTGTAAGTTCGGTTTTGGAGGAAGGACTTTATCCATGAAAGAGCGGTAGCTGTGATTCCTATGCTGATGAGAGTGTTGATGAGGATGTTATGATTTACGGTATCGAAGGCGGCGGAAATATCTAGCATGGCGATGAGGTAGGAGTTACCGGCATCCATACCTTTGATGATAGTGTCTGTGAGGGAGAGGAGAAGGGATTCCGTACTGAGGTGTTTTCGGAAACCATATTGTGTTGGAGGGAGTATGTTGGATTGTTCTAGGTGGTCCGAGAGACGGGAGTTAACTAGTTTCTCAATGATTTTGGAGAGGAAGGGGAGGTTGGAAATGGGATGGAGGTTAGATAGGTTGGAGGGCTCGAGGGAGGGTTTTTTTAGAATGGGTTTGACCACGGCTTGTTTCAGGGGGATAGGGACCAGGCCGTGTTCCAGGGAACAGTTCACGATTTTAGAGAGTGAGGAGGCTATTGTTTTAGGAATAGCGAGTAGTAATTTAGTGGGGATAGTTTCTGAGGGGTGGGAAGAGGGTCTCATCTTTTTTAGAATGTTTTCTATTTCTAGGGTAGAGGAGGGTTCAAAGGAAGAGAGAGAGGTGAGAATGTGTGGGGTGGAGGGGGTTATACTATTGGTGTTGGGGGAATTTTTGGTGTTAGGGTTAAACTTGGCGGTGATATCTGAAGAAGTGTGACAATCTCTTCTAAAATGAAATTTCCACTCGCCCCAGTGACCATGAGGGTAGTGGTGATGAATGAACGTGACTCCCTAAGGAGGGAGACAGACAGCAACAGTTGAGGGCCAGAAACTGTAGCGCCCAAGCTCGGGATTCCCGCCGTGCTCAGGCTCTGGAGTTTCCCGGATGCTCAAGACAAGTCTGAAGAAGATGTCCGGAGCCACCGCAATACAATCAGAGACCAGATTTTCTTTGTTGGAGATGTTCCTCTGGAGTCAGGCAGCCACGGTTGATCTGCATTGGTTCCTTGGGAGGTTGAGGAGCCACTGGTAAGGCCTTCAAGCTGGGACTCGCTGAACGGGATGGCCATACTGCAGGAGGTCGAAGAACCCTTACCTCCTGATGCCATTGTCGAAGACGGTAGTCAATTCTACCGACCAGGGAGATCAGATCTTTCAGAGATACAGAGAACTCACGGGCGGCTAGCTCATCTTTTAAGGGGGAGGCAGGCAGTCCTCTTGCCAAGCCAACTCAGTTGCGAGAGTTCTAAACTCCACTGTGTATTCAGCGAGCAAGTGCGAACCTTGACGAAGGTGGAGTAGGTGGTGGCCAGCGACCGCCTGTCGACCTGGGTCTTCGAGGTGAGTCGGAAGACAGAGATGAACTGAGGGAGCTGGTGAAGAATTGCGTTGGAATGCTCACAGAGCAGGGAAGCCCATGCTAGGACCTTCTCCTCAAGACACGAGAAGATAAAATAAATTTTCGTTGCTTCATCGGGAAACAGCGAGGGTTGCAGTGAGAACTGCATATAACATTGATTTATGAAGCTTCGACAGAGGCGAGGGTCCCCATTGAAACGGGGTGGAGCTGGGAGGGCCAATGGTGCCCGTGAGGGCGAGGTGTGAGCAAGAGACCCTGGATTGGTAATGGCAGATTCCTCCAATTGTTAACGCATCTTTTCCACAGAGGAGGCCAATGCTTCCATGACCCGTTGTTGTTCTCGGACATGAGTAACCAGACCAGGGATGGCCTGCAAGGCAGGAGACTCCACCAAGTCCATGGCCTTGGCAACCTGTTGCACTGGAGGTGGACCCTTGGCCTGGTACAGGATTGGTATGGCCCTATGGTTGGACCCAGAGAGCACCTGCCACCAGGAGGTGGAGTACATGAGGAGACAGAGGCTAGCTGGAGCTTCGCCAATAACAGTCCGGGGTTTACGCAGGTTGAGCCCTTGGGTACCCGGACCGCCTGGACTTAGGTGGGCCTCAGATGGTCTCCCGGAGAGGTAGCGGAGGGGTGTGCCCACCACGAGCAAGGGTATGCGGCTGATGCAGAGAGGATGGACCAGAGCCGAACTGGAAGCTCCTGAGACCTCAGAGAGGTAACAGTTAAGGAAGGTTCTCCGAGTGAAACAGGCAGCACTTGCAGGTCTAGTCATGTGAAGGCCACAGGTGGATTTCAAGCAGGTTGGTCTGGTAGTCACGATAGGCCAGAAGAGAGTGTCCGAGTGAAGCGCAAGGGTCAAAGCCAGAGTATCCATCCAGAAGTGGACAGCCAAAGCAGTCCGAACATAGTCAAGGCAGGCGAGGGTCAGTTCCAGGCAGCAGACGAAGAGAATGGTCAGGCAGGCAGTGGTCAGTTCCAGGCAGCAGATGAAGAGGATGGTCAGGCAGGCAGTGGTCAGTCGCAGGCAGCGGACGAAGAGAATGGTCAGGCAGGCAGTGGTCAGTTCCAGGCAGTGGACGAAGAGAGTAGTCAGGAAGGCCGAGGTCAGTTCCAGAGATCAGTCCGAGAAGGTACTACCTGAGTAAAGACACAGGAAGGACACAGAACCTAGGAACACTGGAGACGCTGGAACAAGGAGATGCTGGAACAAGAAGACGCTGGAACAAGGAGACGCTGGAACAAGGAGATGCTGGAACAAGGAGACACTGGAACAAGGATCAGATACAAGGAACAGGCAAACTACTACACCGAGGTGTCGACCCGATTGCCAAGGCGAGGTTCTGGGGACAGGGCCTCGCTATTTATGGTGCAGCTAGGTGATGTCATCAATTAGCGCCCGACTTAGTTTTTCTGCGCTTGGCCCTTTAAAACAGAAGACGTCAGTCGTGCATGCGCCTACGGCCGGGCCAAGACGGCCAAACATGCAGAGCCCCGACGGGAGCTCTGCTGCGAGGCCTGCAGCGTAGAGGAAGCCGGAGAGGGCCGCGGTGAGCGTTGGGGACGCCAAGAGCTGGCAGCAGTAGCGAGACCGGAGCTCATGGAGTGCAGCGCTAGGTGAGCAGGCCCGGTCGCGGCACCCACGAGGCCGAGACGTGCAACACCCAGTATGGCATGTTCTAATGTTCTTATGTAACAGGCTGAGGTTTTGCAGCTAGACTGGAGAGGCAGAAGTTTTCAGGCATATTTCTTTTGACAGACAGTAGTGCAAATACATTAAAGGCAATATAAAATAGGGGCTTTTGGGTTATCCATTGCTTTACACAATTGCTGCACCTGGCAGTGAGGGATGCCCTGAGACAAGGGCCCAAGGACCATGGGAATCTAATCTTGAGCTCCTGATTAGAGAGGTTCAGGAAAATAGCATTTCCATGAAATTGTGAAAGAAAGGCAATCTCTCAATGAGAAATAGGAAGAATTTAGGAACCTCACAAGCGTCTGAATTAAGATGTTGGGACATGCTGGAATTCTTCCTGTATGATGCTGCAAATGGTAGTGGAAAAGCAGAAACCCTTTCATGACCTGTATCTGGAAACAGAAATAGGTATGCATCACCCCCTTGGGCATTATGGTTGTGTAGTGATGAGGCAGCTAATACAAATCCTGAAGCCTTTCAAAGAATGCCACAGAGGATTTGAGTTCCAGAAGTGATTCCTATAGTAAATGCTCTAGAGGAAAAGTTACAGGGCTTCTGGGAGCAAGAGGGAATGAAGGCAGGGGTGTTGCAAATTGTGGACTCCATGCAGCAGAAGGAGGTGCAAGAGAGACTAAAACCTTTGTCAGAAAACAATACATACCTGCTTGCCACACTTTGTGATGCATGAGTGAAAGGGAGTCTCGCCTGTACACTGCCTGCAAAGAACCATCTTTACTGACATAGTCAATAGCTAAAGTAGCTAGCAAGAGAATCCCTTAGCCCACCCCAACAAAGGAGAACCCAGAAGAAATATTTGTGACATACTATCTCGCAAAGCCCATCAAGGACATGGACATATATGCACTGGCATATTGGGCACAGAAGTCCACAGTCTGGCCAAAGCTAACCAAGGTCAGTCAGTGCTATCTTTCCTGCCCACCAACCAGTGTACCCAGTGAATGTGCCTTCTCAATGGCATGGGACATAGTGAGCCCTCATCACTCAAAGCTGGTGCTAGAGTTGATGGAAAAGCTGGACTTTTTAAAAATCAATCTGCCTTTACTTGGGTTTCCAGAATTTACATGCATGTAGAAAGACAACTGAAAGCACCATGAAGGTCTAAATGCTATTCTGTCTATCTGTCATGCCCCTGCTATACCACCTTAGGACTCTTACTGCAACTGCTATGCTACCTCCCATGCCCTTGATATACCACCTTATTGTCTTGCTGCTGCCACTCTGCGTACCTGCCATGCCACAAATGCACCACCTTAGGGGTCTTGCTGTAGTTGCTCTGCCTACCAGCCATGCCAATGATTTACTACACTAGGGGTCATGTTGCTATCACTCTGCCTTCCTGCTGTGCCCCTTTTATACCACCTTAGTAAACTTACTGCTACTCTGCCTATCTTCCTTGCACCTGATATACCACCATGGTATATCAGAACTGATGTATATGTCTTAAATCATTGACATGATGATAGGTTAGCTTCTTCAGTGATTTTTGAAAATTAAATATATAGTTTCCAAAACTCTCAACCTTGATAAACAGAGCTTGATTTAACCAAATTGATTTTGGCCAGAAGATAGTGAATATTCATGTTTTTTCAATAATGATTAACATTAATTGTAAAAAAAATTATATTTGGTTGAAATACAATATTCAGCAAGCCTTTGAAAATGGTGTACATGCTACAAAGAAGGAGGGTGCACTATATTGCTCTCAGCTTTTCCCAGAGACCAACCTCCTAGAAATGATTCATCGAAATTTGAAGACTTCATTAGCTCTACTCTTGGAGCCCATTTTGCTGAATACATTTATTCCTGATTCATTCAGTCAAAAATCCCATTCTGAAGGCTGACACAATTCTGGTTGTTTCTATGGCAGCAGTTTTAACACTTTCAGATCTTTATTTCAGTTTTTCACAGTCTTCTCAATATCCCCGTCATCTCTTCTTTTACAGAATATTTATAACCTTGGGTTCTTGTGTGCTTCTCTCTACTATTTGGAATCCTGCCAAGTACTTGTGACCTGGAATGACCACTGTTGGAAACAGGATTCTGGGCTTGATGGACCCTTGATCTGACACAGTATGGCAATTCTTATAATTTTCTTCTGCCTCCTTTGTGCTTCTATCAAGGCATGTTTCTTTCAGATTTCAACAGAATAACATTTATTCTAGTATACACTTTGAAACACATCTATCTCCATGTAAAAATTTACAGTTTAGGTCATTTGCCATCCCTATAAATTAACAGGAAGGTGGAACATTATAAGCAAGTTATCAGAAACATGCACAAGCCTCTTAGAGACTGATAGAAATAAAATAACTTAATTTTCAATAGTCTGCAAAAGTCATGAAATCTGTGAATAAAAGGTAAGCTGTGAAGATTTAAGCTAGTGGCATGTTTTATTGTTTTGTTGAGAGGAGAAGAGATTCTCTTCTTAATTTAGTTTCATTGGGGGCGTTTTTGGGGGAGTTGTGTTTTTTGGCCTCAGCAAATCAAGTGCACTATTTTAAATAGTGTGTACTATTCAAATAGGGGCAGATTTTTAAAGGAGCGCGCGTGGGGTACATTTGTGCACGTTACCCGGGGCACGCACAAATGTACACCCGATTTTATAACATGCGTACGCTGCCGCATGTTATAAAATCCGGGGTCGGCGCGCCCAAGGGGGTGCACACTTGTGCACCTTGAGCGCCGAGCCCTAGGGGAGGCCCGATGGCTTTCCCTATTCCCTCCGAGGCCGTTCCGAAATCGGAGCGGCCTCGGAGGGAACTTTCCTTTCGCTCCCTCCACCTTCCTCTCCCTTCCCCTATCTAACCCAGCCCCCAGCCCTACCTAAATTCCCTCCCCCCCCCCCGATCTTTGTTCTCTGTTACGCCTGCCCAAGGCAGGTGTAACTTGCGCGCCATCCCCCAGCACAGCCACCATGCCAGAGCACTCGGGACCACCCCTGGACCACCGCCCCGCACCCTGCCCTGCCCCTTCCCACCCCTTTTTCAAAGCCCGGGACATACGCGCATCCCGGGGCTTGCGCGTGCCGCCGAGCCTATGCAAAATAGGCTTGGCGCGCGCAGGGGGGTTTAAAGGGTTATGCGCGTAACCCTTTGAAAATCTACCCCATAGTGCAAATTATTGCAAATAGAGTGCACTAAATATAAAATAAAAACATGAAATTTCTTTTTTTCTATAGTTTCTTTTTTAAAATGATATGAAATGATATAGACAATGTTGTTTGAAATTATCTGTCATTTCAAATGAAAGCACATTTCTAACTGAAGCAAGTATTTAAAAAACAATGGGGGTCATTTTCGTGGTGCATCGCACACGAAAAGGGACTTTTCGTACGTGAAACATTTGCGTGCAATAGCTAGATCGGGGCGGAATCGGGGCAGAGTCAGCCCCGGAAGAGGAGGAGTCGGGGCGTCGTGAGGGCAGACCTGGCAGAAACTTCACTGGCGGCGAAAAGGTAAGAACCCTTTTCGCTGCCATTAGCGCGCCCAATAGCACCACCTTTTACGATGGCACTATTGAGTGCAAAAGCCGGCAGCGATCGCACCGCAGAGGTGCGATCGCTGCCGGCTTTTGCAGGTCCGCCCCCCGCTTCGCCCCCACCCCCCATTACCGCTGGATTCTCTAAGGTCTGTGACCTTAGAAAATCCAGGCCTATGTGACAGGAGTCATACTGTTTAAAATAAATGTTATCTCTGCCCTAGAAAAATATAACTTTTGTCCTATGAGTGCCTGCTCTATTGTTGTGATAACATTTTGACAGAAGATCTTGGCCCTTTTCTTAGCAAGTCAATAAATGCCTCAATATGCCCAATTCTAAAGGAAGAGAGCTTACATACAACTGATTTTAATAATTTTCACCAAGCATTGCTATTTTGTTTTTTGGCAAAAAATCAAACAGTACTAAATTAAATGCTTGCATTCATTGAGGAGCAAAGCTTGCCTAATGATTATCAGTTCAACTTTCATAAAGCCCATATGACATAATGACCCTGCTGTTGACTTGTACTGCGGTTTTCAAGTGGGGATCGGTAAAGGTAAAAGCTTATATTTGTTTTGTTGGATGTGTCATTGGCATTCGATATGTTAAACTGTAACATATATTATTGGCTCATTTGCAACAGTATGGGCTTGTATCAATGGTTCTCACCTTGTTTAGATCTTTCATAAATGGTCGGTCTCAGAGGGTACTGATGGGTTGCTTAACTTTGTCCATGTTTCCAGCATTATCTGGATTTCCTCAAGGCTCATCCCTTTTGGAAATACTTTTCAATCTATTTATTTTTCCCCTTTGTCAATTTTTAGCTAATTTGGGGGTCAGCTATAAGTTTTTTGCCGACGATAAACAATTTTATTTACCAGTTGAAAACCCCATACCTGAAACCCTATTAGAGACTGGATGTTCAGAAATGGGTTGCTTCTAAACAGAAAACAATGGAGATTATTGTTTTGGCCCACTTTTTCCTAATGATCTCCCATCGACGTTGCATTTTGTTGGAGCCCAGATTCCAATTATTACACAAGGTCAGAATTTTGGGATGTATAATTGATTCTACTTTGTTTTTTCAACCACATGTTAAATTTGTGGTGAAATAAAGCCTCCTTTTAAACTTAAACTTTGCTTGTTGAGACACCTGCAACTTTTGTAGGGAGTTCAGGATTTAAAATCATTTACTCTATGGTGATTTCCATACTTTACTGTAACTCACTTTAATTTGGTTTACCACAAATGACATTGATAGTACTCCAACTGGTGCAAAGTACTGCTATCCAGATAGTTTCAGATATGTATATTTTTAATCACAATATTATCTTTTCAATATGCATTGGCTTCCAATCTTCTGGAGGGTCAAATTTAATATTCTAAAGTTGATATTTAATGCTGTGCATGGCATAGCTTTGAGATCTTTTAACTCATTGCTAAAGAGTTATCATTCTGTGCAGTCCTTAAGTTTATTTATTTTTATTTATTTAGATTTATATTCCACTTTTCACATTTTTTTCAGCATTTCAAAGTGGATTACATTCAGGTACTGTAAGTCCATCACGATTGAATCTATTGCATACCCCTTCATTTAAGCTAATCATTTAATCTAGGCAGCAGCCATTTTTTATTGTGGTGCTGCTCTTAAGGAACTCATTGCCTGACAAACTGAAAGCTGAGACAATTTGTCACCTTTTAGAAATTTGTAAAGGCATATTTATTTACATAGGCTTTTTAGGAGTTAGTTGAGGAGAACTGATGAGTGCTGGATGATGAACTTTGTTTTGTATATGCAGATCAATGCAGTACATCTGTTATTAGCAATATTTAGGATGGCTGGTGTGTGGTGCTTTTGTGTATTTTATTATGTTTTTGTGTTTTAATTAAATTTAACTGTTTAGTTTGGTATTGTTATGAGTGTTTTACTACAGAACCTGCTTGGTATCTTTTGATAATGTGGGAAATAAGTTTTTTAAATAAATAATATATGTATTTCACCATGTCTATTGTTTGTTTCTGGTTCTGCAGGGGCAATCACGTCAACAAAATGGCAGAACAGGCACACAAGCCAAATTTCATGAGTGCAGATGTAAGGATATTCTCTTTCATTGTCATGAGTCATAAGGGTGAGATCTTCCCCATCTGTAGGATTTGGAGGAAACTAAGGAAGATGATCCAGGCCTGGAGGGTCCTCTGGAGAAAGTACAATGGTGGAGCCAAGTCCTGCTGTGGGGTAAGTGCCAGTGCCTAGAGGGAAGTAGACACAGAAGTTACTCTTTAAGGAAGGGAAAAGTGGATGTTGGTAGCAACTAGGTGGCCAAATTGAAGGCTTTTCCACTGAATATGGTGTTCTACACAGAAGGGAGGGACAAAGTTAAGGAACTTTCTAGCACAAGGTCACACTGCCAGGTTGCTGGGTGAAATGTTCAGCAATGCCAGCAGTATAGTTTCATAAATTGAAGGGGCAAGAAGGTTAATTTCTGTTAACATCTACTAAGTCAGTATGGCACTAGACTAAACTATAGGTACATGAGAAGTAAAAACTGTATTTTGGATCATTTATTCATTTTATAGATTGCAATCATTCATTTGGTTTATTTCAAATGAAAAGCAATTAATTTATTCATGTTATTTGTTTATTCATTTCCCATTATATGGGAAGAACTGCAGCTCATTTTCAGCTCCCAAATTTGGGTTTTCTGATCATTTATAATGAAACTTCAAAACTATATCAACGCGGTACTAAAAGTGGTAGGAAAGGTTATGCTGCACCACCTTGGCACCAATTAGAAAAGAGTGGCAGTTAATCAAAAAACAAAGGGGGTCAATAAATGAGACAAGAGTCCCCAGTTAAAGCTCTTCCAGATTAGGAACACTTTCTACCTTGGTCTATGATAAATGCAAGGAATTCTCGTCAACTATTGGTAGACCACTATCTTGCCTGTCTAAGCAAGACTGGGAAAAAATAGTGTATGAGGGCACTGCTTTTTGATTAATCAGAGGACTCCTTGCAGCAGCAGGTGCAAGACAAGCTGAAGCTCTGACATCAAAGGATATTTACATGCATGCCATGGTTTATGACCGATGAGTTAAAGAAAATATCACTCCCTGGGCATAGTGTTTCATGAAGGGGAGGCTGGTAGCTAGGGTGCAGGAACTAGTGTGCCAGAGGCAAAGGCACAGCGTGATCATGAGCAGCCCTCTGTTGTCTACCACTTCCTCCCCCACCTCAATACACCACAGTCACATTGCTTCCTGAGAACAGTCTCTCCTAACGCAGGTCATAGCTAAAGCAGCTGCCAGCAGAGACCATTGCCCCATTCCAGCAAATGAAAGCCTAGGTAGCTCACAGAGCCCATCAAAGTACTATGTTATACTGTTTCACTATCTATGTTGAGCAGGGGGGGCTCTGGAAGGCAATGATCATATGTTTGAGGGAGGAGCCATCATTGGTTGTAGAGGCTGGGACACAGGGTGGAATGGCTGGAAGCGGAGAAGAGGATGTTAGTTTTGGCTAGGGGGTAGGAGAGGAATTTTACTGGTTATGACTAGGGGATCTAATGGGGGATATTGATGATGATCCTCTCAAGCAAGCCATCGTCAAACCCCTACTTAAGAAGCCCAGCCTTGACCCTAATGACCTCTCTAACTTCCGTCCCATCTCTATCCTTCCATTTCTATCCAAAGTACTTGAAAAAATAGCCAACATTCAACTCTCTGACCATCTTGAAAAACATAACATCCTCTTCCTGTCTCAATTCGGATTTCGAAAACTTTATAACCCTGAAACCTTCCTACATACCCTCTCTGACACCATTCTAAGAGGCTTTCACAAAGGTCACTGATACTTACTGGCACTTCTTGACATCTCTGCAGCCTTTGATACGGTTAACCACAACATACTCCTAACTCGCCTCGGTGAAATTGGCATCACTGGCACCCCCTTTCTATGGTTCAAATCCTACCTTACCAACAGACTCTACAAAATAAAAATTGACGACCATGAATCGAAACCTATCCACCTCTCCAGAGGCGTTCCACAAGGATCCTCACTGTCCTCCACCCTTTTCAATATATATTTACTTCCCCTCTGCCAACTCCTCTCTGAGCTTAACCTCACACATTTCATTTATGTGGATGACGTGCAAATACTCATCCCCATCACTGACTCCCTTACCTCCACCATTGAAATATGGGAAAACACACTTTTATCTATAAATAGCCTCCTCACCTCTCTAAACCTGGCCCTCAACTTTTCTAAAACTGAACTACTCATAATCTCTCCTCTGAACCATTCCACTAGCACCCTCCCAAGAAACACCTCCTTCTCACTCCAAGTTCGAGATCTAGGCGTCATAATAGATAATCGCCTCAACCTACAAAAATTCATCGGCTCAACTATGAAAGATTGCTTCTTTAAACTCAATACCTTAAAAAAACTCAGACTCCTCCTCTAACTTAGTGACCTCCGTACAGTTCTGCAAGCCACCATCATGTCCAAAATAGTCTACTGTAACTCCCTCCTTCTTGGTCTTCCCAAAGCCACAATTAAACCTCTCCAACTGCTCCAAAACACTGCTGTGAGAATACTCACAAATTCTCGTAAATGTGACCACATCACCCCTATACTCAAAGATCTGCATTGGATCCCCATCCACCGACACATAACTTACAAGACACTCACTATAATACACAAAACCCTCCACAACCAAAACATGCACTGGATGAAAGATACGATACTCTTCCACACCTCAAACAGACCCACCAGATCCTCATACAAAGGCACTCTCCACACACCCTCCCCAAAACATATACACCTCAAATCCACAAAAGAGCGTGCCATTTTCATCACCGGCCCTTATGCTTGGAACACCATGCCACCCGAACTCAGACTGGAGCAGTGTGCACAGAAATTCAAAGGATTCTTTATTGGAATATTACCCTACCAATAAATCAAGTCAAGGGATTCTTTATTGGTATATTGCCCTACCAATAAAGAATCCCTTGACACACCGATCACTACCGTTTGTTCTGCTTCCAGCATTATTGATCGGCTTCCGATTTGCTTTTTGGGCTTGCTTAAATAGCCATGTTTTGAGTTTTATTTTGAATTTATGCACATACTGCTCCAGTCTGAGTTCCGATGGCATATACCAGTAAAGGGATTCTTTATTGGTATATTGCCCTACCAATAAAGAATCCCTTGACACACCAATCACTACTGTATTTAAGCAAGCCTATCCTTAACCTCGGTATTCATTAACCTGCCAATCCAACTCCATCTGTCAACCTAACCTGCTCTTCACAGAGTCATCTCACTCCTCTCCCTTTCTACAGCCTCCCTCCAGTTAACCCTGGATACATTCACTTGTGTTAAGCATCAACTATGCTTTCTGTGCTGCCACATTCCAACCTAAAATTGGGAAACATATTGTATATATAATTTTCCTATACATTTTACATGCCCCTAGCTAATTGTGTTGTTACATCCCAACTTAAGTTTGGGATACATATTGTGTGTATAAGTTTCTATATTTCCTCCATGCCTTATGCTCTCCTTCTGCCGTGCATTCTCCTTATGCACTTCCCAGTTTCTCATTACCCTGTTTTTTGTAACTGTTCTTTTCCTACTTCGTTCTCCCCTGTTACATGTAAACCGGCATGATGTCTCTGATGAATGTCGGTTAAGAAAAACATTAAATAAATAAATACATAAATACATAAATAAATACATAAATAGCAATGATGGTGAGGGGAAGGGAAAGGGGGGATGGTGGTGGTGGCGGTAGCCTGGGAAAGAGGTGGCAGAGGAGGTGCACATTTTCATTTGGCCATCGGTACCAAATGACCTAGCTACGGCTCAGATTCCTCCCCACTCTTGCTCTGGCCAGTCTAGCTCCACTGGCTTGCCCAAAATAGGGGGGGAAAAAAACACTGTTTTGCTTGTCGTGTAGACTTCAATGGGATATGAAGCAAATGCAAACAAACATTTTCTTTATTTTTGAGGCACTGGACATTCATTTCAGATTTTGATGAACTGAAATGAAAATGCCTTTATTTGATTTGGATTCCTTATTTTCAAACAAATGCAATAGTTAATATGAAAATTAGCATCAATGAATTGTGTGTTAACTCCTTATCTTAAGAACATAAGAACATAAGAAATTGCCATGCTGGGTCAGATCAAGGGGCCATCAAGCCCAGCATCCTGTTTCCAAAAGAGGCCAAACCAGGCCACAAGAACCTGGCAATTACCCAAACACTAAGAAGATCCCATGCTACTGATGCAATTAATAGCAGTGGCTATTCCCTAAGTAAACTTGATTAATAGCCGTTAATGGACTTCTCCTCCAAGAACTTAATCAAACCTTTTTTGAAACCAGCTACACTAAATGCACTAACCACATCCTCTGGCAACAAATTCCAGAGTTTTATTGTACGTTGAGTGAAAAAGAATGTTCTCTGATTAGTCTTAAATGTGCTACTTTCTAACTTCAAGGAATGCCCCCTAGTCCTTCTATTATTCGAAAGTGTAAATAACTGATTCACATCTACCCGTTCAAGACCTCTCATGATCTTAAAGACCTCTATCATATCCCCCCTCAGCCGTCTCTTCTCCAAGCTGAATTGCCCTAACCTCTTTAACCTTTCCTCATAGAGGAGCTGTTCCATCCTCTTTATCATTTTGGTAGCCCTTCTCTGTACCTTCTCCATCGCAACTATTTCTTTTTTGAGATGTGGCGACCAGAATTGTGCACAGTATTCCAGGTGCGGTCTCACCATGGAGCAATATAGAGACATTATGACATTTTCCGTTTTATTAACCATTCCCTTCCTAATAATACCTAACATTCTTTTTGCTTTTTTGACTGCTGCAGCACACTGAGCCGACGATTTTAAAGTATTATCCACTATAATGCCTAGATTTTTTTCCTGGGTGTTAGCTCCTAATATGGAACCTAACATCGTGTAACTACAGCAAGGGCTATTTTTCCCTATATGCAACACCTTGCACTTGTCCACATTAAATTTCATCTGCCATTTGGATACCCAATCTTTCAGTCTTGCAAGGTCCTCCTGTAATGTATCACAATCCGCTTGTGATTTAAATACTCTGAATAATTTTGTATCATCCACAAATTTGATAACCTCACTCATCGTATTCCTTTCCAGATCATTTATATCTATATTGAAAAGCACCGGTCCAAGTACAAATCCCTGAGGCACTCCACTGTTTACCCTTTTCCACTGAGAAAATTGACCATTTAATCCTACTCTCTGTTTCCTGTCTTTTAACCAGTTTGTAATCTACGAAAGAACATCGCATCCTATCCCATGACTTTTTAGTTTTCTTAGAAGCCTCTCATGAGGGACTTTGTCAAACGCATTCTGAAAATCCAAATACACTACATCTACCGGTTCACCTTTATCCACATGTTTATTAACCCCTTCAAAAAAATGAAGCAGATTTGTTAGGCAAGACTTCCCTTGGGTAAATCCATGTTGACTGTGTTCCATTAAACCATGTCTTTCTATATGCTCTACGATTTTGATCTTGAGAATAGTTTCCACTATTTTTATAGCTGAATGAATTTTCAAAGAATTATGCACATAAAAATTAGCACATATGTCTGTAAGTAGCACCTACTCTGGAGAGTTCAGGCTAAAGAAGCAGGAGGGTCTCAATGACCTGGAAATGGACTGGGTGAACTGGTGGAGTAATTGATAAAACTGGTAATTTCAATTATGCACTCAGGGGTAGATTTTTTAAAAAAGCGCGATTGCGTACTTTTGTTTGCGCAGCAGGCGCAAACAAAAGTACGCTGGATTTTATAAGATACGCGCATAGCCGCACGTATCCTCTAAAATCCTGGATCAGCGCGCGCAAGGCTGCCGATTTTGGGCAGCCTGTGCGCGCCGAGCCGTGCAGCCTGCCTCCGTTCCCTCCGAGGCCGCTCCAAAATCGGAGCGGCCTCGGAGGGAACTTCTTTTCGCCCTCCCCTCACCTTCCCCTCCCTTCCTCTACCTGACCCACCCCCCCCCCCCCGGCCCTATCTAAATCCCCCCCTTACCTTTGTCCCTAGATTTACGCCTGCGAGAAGCAGACGTAAATCTATGCACGCCAGCCCCCGGTCCCGCCCCCGAAACGCCGTGCCCCGCCCCCAAAACACCACGTCATCCGGTCCGGCCCCCCCAACACCCCCCGACACGCCCCTTCAAAAAACCCCGGGACCTACGCGCGTCCCGGGGCTCTGCGCGTGTCGGCGGCCTATGGAAAATAGGCGCGCCGGCGCGCAAGGCCCTGCTCGCGTAAATCTGGGTGGATTTACGCGAGCAGGGCTTTTAAAATCCGCCCGTCATGTTCTAAAATATTTACATGAGTAAGTCCTACTTTATTTTCACAGATAAAATATACGCAGTGAGACAGTAACTTTAAAATGAACACGTGAGCGCCCAAATATGTGCATATGTGAACATGAGCGCACATATTCACGAATTTTAAATCATCCACGCCAGTGTGCATGCATTATTTAAAATACACCTTGCATGTATATGTTTGTTCCTAATTTTAAGAGATTATATAAGCAAACATAATTTGCATATCTTCTGTAGGAATTTGTCGGCTTAATCATGCGCAGCTAAACAGATTTTAAAACATGTACACTTAAATAACCATTTTGATCACTTAGTCCACCAGTTTGCCTAGTAAGGTTGCCAACTGTCTTCTGATTTTCAGGACAGGTTGAGCCAATCCTGGTTTTTCTCCCCTGCATGCAGGTACTTATAGTCTTGTTTTCTTAGTGTATGCAATAGGGAAATCAGAATAAATCCCAGCATGCAATGGGGTAAAACCAGGACTGAATCTACCTGTCCTGAAAATCTGTAGCCAGTTGGAAGCCCTATTGCCCAGTCTATGTCTAGGTCATATAGACCTTTCTGGTTCTTTCTTCAGACTACACTTTCCCCAGTTTACCTAGACCCCTCACCCAGGCATTTTAGGCCTAAAATGAGTTTTCTTCATAGAAACATAGAAACATAGAAATGACAGGAGAAAAGGAACAATGGTCTATCCAGTCCATCAATTTACACCTCATGAAGTAAATAAGCTCATGTACCAACCCAATGCATGCTGTCGACATGAAATTTAAAATCCATATTTACGAGCTTAAACATTGGCCCTGCCCTGGAATACCCCTGACTTGCCCTAACTTCATTCTTTCTACCATGCGTAATTGGGCCTTTTTTTTTTTTAATTTTATATTTATTCATTTTACAATTCAATTCAAGCATAATTATCTTAAATTATCACAAGTACACATTTAAGAAACCCAATCTCAATTTAAAGACAGAATATATCTTCCCCTTTTTATACAAATCATTTGACCAATAACTTATTACATATATTCTAACATTCAAATGCATTAGGTTTCAAATGTCCTGTGTTTAGCCCACAAATAATTGGGCCTTTTTAAAATACTAGTGGTGTAAGCATAGATATACTTATTTTATAATAAACCTGTATTTGATATGCGTGGGTTATAAAATATTATTGAAAACCTGCTTGTGGCCAGATATGTGTAGATAGTCGTACACCATTGTGTCGAAGTTATCCTCCAGCTCCTTAGTTCACATACTAAATAGGAAAGAGAAAAAAATTTCAGAAGAAAAAAATTGATTCAATCTCCTGAAAATGTTGTTTGTGATCTTTTAAGAATCAGGTGGTTATATAATGTCATTTTTATTTTTTGTGAAAATGCTTGACAAAAAATTGTAAGCAGGTGTAGTTTTCTGCTGTTATTGATGTTCTAGGGAAGAAATGGTTCCAATAATATGAAGGGTGAATCTGTCATCAATATGTTTCTGAAAACTACCTAAGGAGAGACAAGAATGCATGCATTAATAAATGAACATTGTACACACTTACTTTTTCTTATTTAAGGTACTTTGCACCCTCATGGACTTTGGATGCTTTTAGATTTTAAGTGGAAACATAGTACCAGCAAGCACTGGAAAGTAATTTTTTTTTTTTTTTTTTACTAAGTGATAAATATAACTCCGCAGAATAGCCCCTATGAACTTTTGGGCAAATGTATTTTTTGTTTTATAAGTATATTTGCCCTGTAAAGCTGAGTTCAATAATTTAGTAATTTATATTAAAAAATAACTACCATAACTTATAATTGATCTGTCCAAACAAGTGTTTATTGGGAGGATGGGTTATGGGGGAAGATGAGTGCTGCAGCATGCCTATGTTAAGTTGCTATAGCCTTCCCTCACTGGCCAAGGCATATAATACAGATGCTGCCCTTGGATTTCCCCACCTTAAGTTTGTTTGTGAAGTAGTCCCAAATTCTAGCCTGGGGAGGGGAACTATTCAAGGTGGGTCATATTCCCAAGGGACTGAACAGCAGAAGGAGCAGGAGGTGAGGAGGAAGACCCCCACCAATTCTTGCCAGGGACACTTTCCCCTTCCTTCCTTCTCCTTCCCCCACAACCTCTGAAACAGAGGCTAGGAACAGAATGAGGCTTGCTGGTTCTTGTGCTTGGGACTGCCCCCAATGCTGATATAATCCAAGCATACCAGCCCCTTTGAGGGCTGTTGAAATGATGTGGCCAATACGCCAATTAAAACAGCAACAGCAGCAGGAGCAGGAAGTGAGGAGGAAGACCCCATTCCCTTCCCCTCCTGCAGCCACTAAGCTGCAGCCACTAAGCTGGGGGTCAGATCCAGAAAAAAAAGGATTCAAATGGTCTCCTCCTTGGGGCCACCTCCCCCCACCAGCTGTCGACATAATCCAAGTATGCTGGCACCTTTAACAGCCATTGAGACAACACGACTGGCATGAGTGTCGAATAACAGCAGGAGCAGAAAGAGATATGCCACCAATGCTTGCCAGTGGTTCTCAGTCAAAGAAACCAACCCACTGTCCTAAATGTATTACATCCCCAATTGGGAAAACCATTCTACTGTTCTGAATTTATTACATCCCCAATCGGGGAGACCAGGAAAATGTTTTACAGTTCTGAATGTACTACATCCCCAATCAGTAGAAGTTATGAATGGGCATCTCCCAACCAAAAGAAACCTGTCAACGATTCTGATTAGAATATAACCCCCAATCAAAAATAAAATTGTCAACTGCTCTGTTGTTGAATTTGACCCTCAGAAAGTGAGAAAGGAAGAGAAAGAATAGACAATATACTATAATATGCTTCAACTAAAACATTTCAACTATAGAGGTGATTTGGGACAGGAGGGAACTTCATCCACCAAAAAAACCCTCTCTCATGGCACCTTCTCCCTACCTCTCTTCAGCCCTTCATCCAGCCCAAACACATCAACGCTACCTTCATTCTACTCAGTTTACTCAATGCATGATCCCTAAAGAACAAACTTCACCTCATTTTAGATCTAATTGAAGAATTCAAACTCCACACACTTTGCCTCACAAAAACCTGGATAGGAGAAGGTGATGTTGTAACCCTCATGCAGCTCCGCCCACTGGATTTCCAAATACATTTCATACCTCATCCCATTAGCTGTAGTGGGGAAGTTGCTATATTTTTTCATCATTCCTCAATCTATTTATGTATTTATTTATTTATTTATTTATTTTAAAATACTTATATATCGTGCCCTCCAAGGTTTGGGGTGTTTTACAACAAAAACATACATAAAGCTAAAAATAAATAGTAAATGAACAGAATAGGATTAAATTAAATTGATATGAAATAATTAAATATTTAAAATACATATTTAACTAAAATAATAAAATTGATTGATTATGACATGAAGGATAGAATGCTGGGGAAAGAAGAGAGAAAAGCAATGGTACTGGGGGGGGGGGGGGGGGGAGGCAACTAATTTAGAAAAATGTTAATCTGGGAAAGCACATTTGAAAAGATGGGGTTTTAGTGTCTTCTTGAATTCCTTAGTGTTGGTTATGAGACGAATGTGTACAACCAACCAAATTGGCAAATCTGACTGCCTCATACTAAAATTCCAAGACAACGATGGATCTAAACTTGCTCTAATCTAGCACCCTTCAGGTAATCAACCTGATTCCTTTCTTAAACTGTATGAACCTCTTTGTGACCTTGATACTACAAACTCCTGGTATTAGAAAACTAACTAACATGCTAAAGCCCATTCCAAAGGTATCATCATCAGCGTTCAGTGCAATATGGATGATCTCAGCCTCACTCAACTTATCAAACTTCCCACACACTGAGGTGGACACTCTCTTGATTCAATCTTCCACTCCCCTAGCATGTCAATAAACATAATAATGGTGAACCCTATCTCAAGTTCTGACCACTTCCTAGTGCAGACCACCTTTCCAATCTCTAAACAAACTCAGCTTGTTCTGTATCCTGTGTTATGAATAACAGTCTAACTGAGCTCTTCAAAATACCAAAACCCCAAGCACTTTAGAATCAGCACAACTCCTAGTTCAACAATCAATTCACTGTATTTTATTTAGATTTTTATATTCTGCTTTTCAGCACTTCAAAGTGTACATTAAAGTGGATTACATTCAGGTACTATAGGTATTTCCCTATCCCCACAGGGCTTACAATCCAATTTTGCACCTGAGGCAATGGAGGGTAAAATGACTTGCTCAAGGTCAAAAGGAGCGACAGTAGCATTTGAATGCAGGTTTCCCTGGGTCATAGCCTGCTGCTCTACCCATTAGGCTATTCCTCCACTCACTGTAGCCATTGAGACCCTAGTCCCTCTCAAGCCCAATCCCATTGGACCTCCCAAGACTTTCCACTGGTTCCATGAAGGTCTCCATTTCAAACAATCCTGTCAACTTGAATGGAAATGGTGGAAACAAAAGAACTGATACCAATCATTGCAAATGCAAGGAACAAAAAACTTAAGCTAGCCATTCGACTAGCAAAAAAAAGACTACATTTATAAATAACAAGAACTATCTAAGATTCACCCATAGAAAATCTTTTAACTACCATAATAAAGAAACTCTCCAAGCCCAAATCATAGACACCTATTATCTCTGTAGAGATCGTACAATGGAGGACTTCACTGAGTTCTTCATGAAAATAATTAAACTATACACTCTTTTGTTCCTTCTCCTCCTTCCTACCTCTAATATCCCTCCTTCAACCCCTTTGCATTCTCAGTTAAATCAAGACTCCGGATGTTATTCCACTGAGTAAATTCAGAAATCGTTTCCATAAAAGAGGAAGGAAAAATTATCTAATCCACTTACCTGTGGGACCCGACACCCCCAAATTCATCTGTGATTTAAGACATGAGTTAACTCCTTGGCTAACCAGCATAATAAATGTCAGGCCAATCCTATTATCCCTACTCTCTCACTATAAAAGACCTTAATCAAACCAATCTTGAAGAAACCAGGTTCTGATCTAAAAATAGTTGTCTACTATCCTCCAGTCTCTAGCCTTCCCTTTTTATCCAAAATAGTGGACAAAGTAATCTACTTCAAACTCCTAGACTTCCTAAAAGAGAGCAATATCCTTCACTCCTACCAATCTGTCTTCATGAAAGGCCTGTTAGCCATAACTTACATTATTACCTGAATGCCTATTAAGACGACAACTCCCTTCAAGTCCTACTAGATTTCTCCACTGCTTTTGATACTATTGGTCACCAACTCCTGATTCAATGCTTAGATGACATTAGTATCAAAGGCACAGTCTTCAAATGGTTTGACTCTTTTCTATATAACAAAACAGTCTGTCTCATATACCAACATATCATCCTCATCTAAAGAGTTCACCTGTGAGGAATACCTTAAGATTTAGTACGTTTCAATATTCAGTCTAAAAACTCATCCAGTCCTTCAATATTGAAAACTACCTTTTTGCCAATGATATCCAACTCTGCATCAAAATAGGATCAGACCAATCTCAATAACTGATTTACAACAGTTGTCCAATGGATCAATAACCACAAATTCAAACTAAAACTTTCCAAATTGGAACTCCTTTGGCTAAGTCAACAAGGGCACCCCTTACTATTTCTACTATTTGAATCAGGAAGCACTTCACAACCTAAGGACTCAGTGTAGAGTCTGTGGCCTCAACTTGTCCACAACCATAAACTGGGAACACACATCTCAAAGGTGGTAAAGCCAGATCTGCCAACTGCACAACAACTTTGACAAACACAACCTTGCTGCCATGATACATACGTTAATCTCCAGCCACATTGATTATTTCAATTCTCTACTTGGCAGCATCTCAGAATATACTCTCAAATGCCTCCAACTCCTGCAGTGAGCATAGCTGCTAGAATTTTGGTAAGGGCCAAAGCAAATGACCACATAAGGGCAATCTTCAGTCAGTTACACTGACTTCCAGTCAAATATAGGATATATTTTAAAACTCTTTACCTAGTCTATAAATGCATGAGAAAACTAGTCCCTGAATATTCTCCCAGCTTCTATTCTCCTACAATCCCACAGAAACTTTGATTCTTCCAAATGGCCCTCTTATCCACTCCTCTTCTGGCATCTGCCAGGTTAACTTGTACTAAACTTTGCACATTCAGCTGCATTGCCCCAAAACTATGGAACAAGATACTAGGGATGTGCACCACCAAACCTATTAGAACTCAATGGGTTAGATTTTTAAAAAGTACGCGCGCGCGTACTTTTGTTCGCGCACCCGGCGCAAACAAGAGTACACCGGATTTTAATAGATGCATGCGTAGCCGCGCGTATCTTTTAAAATCCGGGGTCGGCGCACGCAAGGCTGCGCAAAATCGGAGCGGCCTCGGAGGGAACTTTCTTTCCGGCGCCCCCCACCTTCCCTTTCCTTCCCCTAACTAACCCTCCCCCGCCCTAACTAATTCCCCCCCCCACCTTTATTTCAAAAGTTACGCCTGCCCCGCCGGGCCGGCTGCCAGCGCGCCATGTTCCGGTCCGAGGGCTGGTCCGGAGGCCACGGCCCCGCCCCCGGAATGCCCCCGATGACGTGCCGGCTGTTACAGAGGACGCTGTGAGAGCGGTCCCCCTTAGAGAGCGTGTGCCCTTGGGTCCCTAGCATGATCCCGCACCAAGGGTAGGTGTAGCGTGGGTGGCGAGAGACAGCCCGACTCCCAGCCAGACCTGCATGCCTCTGGAACCAACTGTAGAGTGTTGGTGATGAACAGTCCTCCGACCATTCCCAGCCCTTTCGGACCTGCCGCTGGGATGGCAAGAGGCAGCAGGCTGGACTCAGGGCATGGGCAGACGAAGGTTCAAAAATCATAGACGAAGACTCAGGAACCATTGACTGTAGACGTAGACTCTAAAGCAAGTACTATAGACGTAGACTCTAAACCAAGGTACTGTAGACATAGACTCTGAAGCAAGAGAGGTTGAGACGTTGGCACTGTTCCTCAGGGTGCCCTACACAGCCAGTACCACTGGTCTGGTCACGAACCACCTTGTCCCACATCCGCGGGAATGGAACCAGCGCAGGAAAGGAAAAGCGCTGCACAAGCAGCCCAGGGTAAGGTACTGCACTCCGGCAGTCTGAAGCAGGTTACTGCACTCCATCCGTCTGAAGCAGGTTACTGTACACCGGCAGTCTGAAGCAGGTTACTGCACACCGGCAGTCTGAAGCAAGTTAAAAACATCAGGATCAGGAACAAACATCAAGGAACAACAGGAAACATCAGGGAACAGCAGGAACAAGCAGACACAAGACATCAAGCTGAAATAAACAACGAAGGCCTGACGGAGCGCTGGAAGAGGAGACATCCAGAGTTGTGTAACTCCAATGCAAGGCAAAGCATGAGTGCTGGAGCAAAGCTTTTATACCCCAGAAGAAGGCAATTCCGGATCCGGATCTTGCTCAGGCGAGACCCTGGCTTCGGAGCGGCCTCCGGAAAAAGGTGAGATGCCTCCTGTGGCACAGCTACATGAGGAATCGTAACAGTACCCCCCCTCAAAGAGGTCCCCCCCTTTCAGAAGGACAAGAAACACAAGACCAAGAGAACACGAGACCAGAGAACACGAGACCAGAGAACACGCGACGGGTGAACATGCGACCGACATAAAAAAAAAAAAAACAAAAGAGGGAGCACGAGAACAGGGAGCATGTGAACAGGGAGCACAAGAACAGGGAACACGTGAACAGGGAGCACGAGAACAGGGAGCACAAGAACGGGGAACATGAGAACAGGGAGCGACAAGTGAAACCCGCACACAGCAAAGTGCACACAGTACAGCGAGCAGCAAGTGGACCACAGCACAAACGAGCCACAAGCGGAAGACAGCACAAACGAGCCGCAAGCGGACCACAGCACAAACGAGCAACAAAAGGAAGACAGCACAAACGAGCAACAAGCGGACTACAGCACAAACGAGCAACAGGACAACAGCAGAAACAAGCAAAAGCAGGACTACAGCAGAAACAAGCAAAAGCAGGGTCTCAGCAGAGATGAGCAAAAGCAAGACAACAGCAGAAATGAGCAAAAGCAGGACCACAGCAGAAACAAGCAAAAGCAGGATCACAGCAGAAACGAGCAAAAGCAGGAAACAAGGGGGGTAATCCAAGGTGGGAGCAGGCCATGGCAAAAACATCAGGAGGAGTGCAGGCGCCTCCTGCAGGTCATGGAACTCCATCCTGGAAACAAAGAACAGATGGTCTGGATGCAAGCGCCTCCTGCGGGTCGTGGGAACCAGACAGCTGGTGCCTCCAGCAAGTCGTAAAAAATGGCAGAAGCTGGTGCCTCCAGCAGGTCGTGAGACGAAAACCGGAAAAATAAAATTCAGGGTCCAGAAACAAGCAAGTCCCAACACCGGACCACGTGCACCAGGCGTGGCCCACACCAGAGCATCCAGGCTGCAGTGGAGCAGGCCTCGAACAACACCGAAGGCCTCCCAGGCCGTGGAGCAGGATCCGGACACTTGCTCAGGCGAGGCCCTGGCTTCAGAGCGGCCTCCAGAAAAAGGTGAGATGCATCCTGTGGCGCAGCTACAGGAGGAATTGTAACACTGGCCGCGACACGCGCCCCCCCCCCCCCCCCCGACAGGCCCCCGACCCCCCCCCCCCCCCAGGAAAGCCCCGGGACTTACCCGCATCCTGGGGCTTTGCGCGCGCCAGCAGCCTATGCAACATAGGCTCAGCATGCGCAGGGGTAGCTTGGGGCAGGTTTTCGGGGGGTATGCGCATATCTTATGCGCGTACCCCTTTGAAAATCTGCCCCAATGTCTCTCCATTAACTGAATTCTTTGTGATCAATCTAAATCTTGATATCTCAACCATCATATTCGGTGACTTTAACTTGCATGTTGATAAAGATCCACTATCTCACAACTGTGAGGCCTTCTTAAATTCAATATCAGCATTAGGATTTCAACAAATAGTAAAACAGTTAACACACAAAGCAGAACACACATTAGACTTGATATTCATCAACTCTCATATAAATACCCCTCTCAGCCCTATTATTAACTCAATTCCATGGTCAGATCATAAACTTATAACTGGTAATTTTAATGTCCAATACTCAACCATAGTACCCTCATCCACCAAAACCAAAACAGAATACAGGAAGCCATGTCAGTTAGACACCCTAACTGATCTCTCTAAAGCTCTAAATGATTTAGAACTATCAAACACTGATAATGCAATTAACTCATGGTTCCCTCTGACAAAAAAAGTAGCTGATAACTGTTGCCCAATGATCAAAAAAGATATCACTATTAATAACAAACCCCATAACCCTTGGTACACCAATGAACTAAGAAAACTAAAAACAAAACTAAGAAAAGCAGAGAGAAAATGGAGAGCTTCCCCTTCTACAGACACACTAACTATTTACAAATCTATATTACATAAATACAACGAATCCATCAATAAAGCAAAAAAATAATTTTATTCTAACAAAATAAATAAATGTCAATATAACCCGAGTACTGTTTTCATATGTAAAAGACCTGACTATTCCCATAGAACCTCCCACAGCACACAGTACTTTTAACTGTAATACAATTGCACAATTCTTCAAGAAAAAGACTTCAAATATACTAAAAACCATCACTCCTCAAAACCCTAACCAAATTGTATTACCAAGTAATCCTAAAGACCATTTAACCGCCTTTGAAACAATATCATCTCTTGAAATTGAAGGTATAATAAAAAAAAAGAATCCAGCTGCTCACCCAATAGACCAAATTTCAACATCACTATTAAAAACAGTCACCAATATAGTCTCCAGACCAATTGCCGATATAACTAACCTATCTATTACTGACGCAAACGTCCCACAAATCTTAAAAGCCGCAATAGTTAAACCAATCACAAAGAAACCACAATCCAATGCATATGACCTATCAAACTTAAGACCCATCTCTAATCTACCTTGTATCTCAAAAATCCTTGAAAAAGTACTTAACAATCAACTAACAGATTATCTTGAAAAACATAGTACCCTATATCCAGCACAACATGGATTCCGAAAATATTTCAGCACTGAGACCCTATTAACTTCTTTACAAGACATCATTCTCAGAGGAACCAATAACAGCCAAACTTACTTCCTGATCATGCTAGATATTTCAGCTGCAATTGATACAGTTAATCATAAAATCCTCCTCGACAGACTAAATGAAATAGGCATCAAGAATTCCGCACTAAAATGGTTTGATTCCTACTTAAAAAATAGAACCTTCAAAGTAAAATATCTCGGTAAAGAATCCCAACCAATTGATCTCCAGTACGGAGTACCCCAGGTATCCTCTCTGTCAGCAACCCTTTTTAATATTTATATTAAAAATAACTTATATTATATTATAATATAATTTATATATATAATTATAATTATAATATAATATAATTTATATTATATTATAAAAAAATATTTATATTAAAAAGAACTCAGAAACGAACCATGTCTCCTAACCTTTAGGAAAAGACTCAAGACATGGCTTTTCAGGCAAGCCTTCTCGAACTCTACCTAAGATGCACCATAAACAAACTCTCTACTCAGAAACTGTACATATGAGACACCATATTTATATTGAACTTTTGTATATAATTATTCTCCTCTATCTCTTTCTATTTCTTACATTCCCAGTTCATTAGCCCTTGTTAATTGTAACTGCTTCTCTTCATCACGTTATTTATGTTTTTTGGTTGTATTATCCGCACCCCTGTTTTCTGTAAACCGACATGATGTGAACGAGTTCATGAATGCCGGTATAAAAAAACCTTAAATAAATAAATAAATATGCTCCCACTGGGGTAGATTTTCAAAAAACGCGAATAGGTGTACTTTTGCTGGCGCATCAGGCGCAAACAAAAGTACGCTGGATTTTAGTAGATACGTGCGGAGCCGCGCGTATCCACTAAAATCCTGGATCGGCGCGCGCAAGGCTATGAATTCTGTATAGCCGGCGCGCGCCGAGCCGCGCAGCCTACCCCCGTTCCCTCCAAGGCCGCTCCGAAATCGGAGCGGCCTTGGAGGGAATCCTCTAACGCCCTCCCCTCACCTTCCCCTCCCTTCCTCTACCTAACCCACCCGCCCGGCCTTGTCTACACCCCCCCTTACCTTTCTCCGGGGATTTACGCCTCCCGGAGGGAGAAGTAAATCCCCGCGTGCCAGCGGGCCTGTTGCGCGCCGGGACGCGACCTGGGGGCGGGTACGGAGGGCGCGGCCACGCCCCCGGACTGCCCCGGGCCGTAGCCACGCCCCCATACCCGCCCCCAAAACGCTGCTGACACGCCCCCTAAACGCCGCGACGACCGGGCCCGCCCCCGACACGCCCCCCTCAGAGAACCCCGGGACTTACGCGAGTCCCGGGGCTCTGCGCGCGCCGGTAGGCCTATGTAAAATAGGCTCACCGGCGCGCAGGACCCTGCTCGCCTAAATCCGCCCGGTTTTGGGCGGATTTAGGCGAGCAGGGCTCTGAAAATCCGCCCCACTATGTAGAATTCTATCCAACTTTGGCCTAACACATTTTATCTATGCTGACGACGTTCAGATTTTAATTCCTATCGAAAAATCTATTGAATTAACTCTTAAACTCTGGGATATATATCAATCTGCCATTGAAAAAGTTTTAACACAAATGAACCTTTCCCTAAATAAAACTGAAATCCTATACATCTCCCCTAAATTAAGCAAAGCAAAGGAACTTGAAATTCAAGACGCTGCCAAAAATTACCCCATCTCCCTAGAAGTAAGAGATCTAGGGATCTTCGTAGACTGCGAATTCACAATGAAATCATGCGTTAAAAAAATTATTAATGATGGTTATTTTAAATTAAATGTTCTTAAGAGAATAAAACCACTCCTATTCACAAAAGATCTTAGAACAGTTTTGCAAGTACTTGTTTATCAAAACTAGACTACTGCAATTCATTATTTCTAGGACTACCAGCAAATGTCACAAGACCATTGCAAATTCTACAGAACTCAGCGGCTAGACTTTTAACAGGAACTAGAAGATCAGATCATATTACCCCAATATTAAAGGACGTTCACTGGTTACCTGTTAAATACGGGACTCAACATAAAATCCTGTCCCTAATTCACAAAACGCTCTACAATAAAAAAATTGAATGGTTAACCTCATCACTTAATTTCCATACCCCTTCAAGAGCTACCAGATCAGCGGGTACAGGATTGTTACCAATTCCTTCCCCAAAAATTGCACATCTAAATAATGTTAGAGAAAGAGCTATTTCTATTGCTGGGCCCCATCTATGGAATTCTATTCCACAGGAGCTAAGATTGGAAACAGACTCAAAATTAAAAGGTCAGAAAAAACATGGCTATTTAAACAGGCCTACCAAGAGCTACTTACTTAACGATTTTGGACTACTGAATGTATATGATACTGCCTATCAGTTTAAATTTTATGATTATTTAGCTTACTATTTTATTTTTGTTAATTTTTTTTTATTTATATTATAAAACTATGTATTTACTTCCTTTTCTCTTTTGGAAAAGCAAATATTTTTAAATGAATATTTGTTATCTACTGTAAACCGGTTTGATATGTTCGCATGAAAAATTCGGTATATAAAAATTATTAAATAAATAAATCTAACAGATCTGTTAGATTTCATTTTTAAAATGGTTCAGGAGGTATTTATTTTGGGTTTCCCTAATTTCAGACTTAGGGCCTCATTTTCCAAGGAAATACCGCGCGCGATACGGCTGTATCGCGTGCAAAAAATTTGCAAACCGCGATAAAAGCAGTTATCGCGGTTTGCGAATGCAAATTTTGAATTAAGTATTCAGGGGGTGGAGTTGGGGCGGGGCAAATGTAAAGTAGGGAGGACTTATCGCGTGCCGCGAAAGGGCTGTATTGTTAGCGCGGCTCCTAACGTGGCCAATAACTACACCTCTTTCAAATGCAATACACCGTTTTGCGGCGCATAGCGCGCACCGCGATATTATCGCATTGAACGAAAATGTGGAAAATCAATCCCCACCGACCTACAAAGGTACTGCTACCCAATAAAAAGGCCTGTTCTTAGTAGGTCTATCTTCTCCACACCATCTACACATTCTCAGTATATGGGGCAGGTGCACTCCATGGCTGAGCAGGCCCGACGCAGACGCCAGGACGTTGGTCGACGTCGCCGCGGGTTCAGGCAGCGGATCTATCTACCACGAACCTCATTGCTGGGTATGCCAGAGGATGTTGTGATCAGCAGATATCGCCTCAGCGCTCGTGCCATCCTGGAAATATATGAAGACATACGAGGTGCCCTTGAGTCTCGAACCCGAAAGAGCCGTACTGTCCCCGGCCTGACCAAACTCTTGGCCGCCCTGCACTTCACAGCAAGTGGCTCCTTCCAATCCAAGGTAGCTGTTGAGGGTGGGATGTCACAGAGCACCTTTTCCCGGTGTCTGCACCAGGTCATTGAAGCTGTTATGGGCCGCATGCCTCGCTACATAGTATTCCCGCGCAACAGACAGGACCTGATGGACCTCAAGCGTGGTTTTTATGACATTGCCCGCTTTCCGAATGTCATTGGAGCTATTGACTGCACTCATGTGGCCATCATTCCACCCCATCAGACGGAGGCAGCCTACCGCAACAGAAAGCAGTTCCACTCCCTCAACGTGCAAGTGGTGTGTGATGCTGGAATGCGGATCCTCTCGGTGATGTCCAGCTTTCCGGGATCAGCGCACGATTCTTTCATACTCAGGCAATCAGCTCTGTTTCGCAAATTTGAAGCTGGCCTGTACGGCGATGGTTGGCTTGTAGGTAAGATAGACGTTAACATACATTTTATTTATTTTATTTATTTAGGTTTTTTATATACCGGCATTCATAAACAAGTCACATCATGCTGGTTTACATAGAAACAAGGGGTGCATAGAACAGTAGAACTAAACTGGTGCAAAGGGGAAGCAGTTACAAAAAACCAAGGGTAGAATAACTGGGAGAGAGAAAAAAGAGGAACATTGGGGAGTAAAAAGAATTGTATGGGGATAAGATAAATAACTTAATGAATATTTACAGTAACATTGTTACAGGAGATGGAGGTGTTTATGGGTTGTCCGGGAAGGCTTGTTGGAAAAGCCAGGTCTTCAATCTGTTGTGGAAAGTTGGTAGGCAGGGTTCTAGGTGAAGATTTGTGGGGATGGAGTTCCAAAGTGAGGGTCCGGCTGTCGAGAATGCCCGGTCTCTTGCCGTTGTGTGTTGGGTGGATTTTGTGTTCGGTACCTGGAGGGATCCTCTATGGACTTCTCTAACTGGTCTTTGAGAGATATGAAGGCTGAGCAGATATTGAAGGTCCAGGGAGGTGTAGTTATGGATTGACTTGTAGATGAAGGTGATAGATTTGTAGAGGATTCTGGCTTGGATGGGTAGCCAGTGAAGATTTTTTAAGATGGGTAAGATGTGGTCTCTTCTTTTGGAATTTGTAAGGATTCTAGCGCTGTGTTTTGTACCATCTGAAGGGGTTTGGTGTATGAAGATGGAAGTCCCAAAAGTATGGCGTTGCAATAATCTAATTTTGCGAAGATTATTGCTTGAAGTATGGTTCTGAAGTCTTGAAAGTGGAATAGAGGCTTAATTCTTTTTAATACTTGTAGTTTATAAAAGCAATCCTTGGTGGTGCGGTTTATAAAAGCTTTCAGGTTCAAATTGTTGTCAATAATGGCTCCTAGGTCTCTGACTTGAGAAGATAGGGGGATGTTTGAAGTGTGAGTGTGTTGATTGTTGTTTTCAGGAGTAATGAGAATTAGTTCGGTTTTGGAGGTGTTTAGGATGAGCTTTAAGCTGGAGAGGAGGTCATTGATTTTTGATTGGCAAGATTCCCAGTATTCAAGTGTTTTGACTAGTGATTCTTTAAGGGGAATCACTATCTGAACATCGTCTGCATATATAAGGTGTTTGAGATTGAGATTCGTTAGAAGGTGGCACAGTGGGCGTAAGTATATGTTGAACAAGGTAGGTGATAGGGAGGATCCTTGTGGTACTCCTATGGAGGCCTTGAAGCAGGAGGATTCCTTATTGTGTATTTTTACTTTGTATCCTCTGTTGTTAAGGAAAGTTTTGAACCAGGCTAGAGCGGTACCTGCAATTCCAATGGATGAGAGTTGTTTTATGAGGCTGGAGTGGTTGACCGTGTCGAAGGCAGCTGAAAGGTCCAACAGGATCAGTAGGAATGAATGGCCTTTGTCCATACCCAGGATCAGGTGGTCCGTTAGTGATACCAGGAGGGATTCTGTGCTGGATGCTTTGCGAAACCCGTATTGTGAGGGGTAGAGAAGTTTGTTGTCTTCGAGGTAGTCTGATATTTGCGAGTTGACTAGTTTTTCCATTATCTTGGCTAAGAATGGTAGGTTTGCGATTGGTCTGAAGTTGTTTAAGTCATTGGGATCCGCATTTGGCTTCTTTAGAAGCGGTTTAATGGCTGCCATCTTGAGGTCATCTGGGTAGAGGCCTTGTGATAGGGAGCAATTAATGATGTCTGCTAGCTTTTGTGATATGGTTTCTGGGATGGACAGGAGGGATTTGGTGGGAATATGGTCCACAGGGTGAGAGGAGGGTCTCATTTTGTTTAAGATAGATTGGATTTCTTTGGCTGATGTGGGTTCAAATTGATCAAGATGCGAGGCTTTGTTGTTTGCGCTTGGGGAGGAAGTTAAGTGAGGCGAGGAGGTGTTGGGTAGCTGCGTTACGAGCTTGTTGATTTTGTCGTGGAAAAACTGTGCCAGTTCTTTGGCTTTTGATTGAGCTTGAATAAAAGGGATGGCTGGTGTGGTGGGTTTTGTGAGGTTTGAAACAAAGGAGAATAGAGCTTTGGCGTCGAAAATTAGATCATGAATCTTATTTGCGTAGTAGTCCTTTTTGAACTTAGCAGTAGCGGTTTTGTACTGGTGGAGAGCCTGTTTATAGGTGCCAAGAGTGCTCGTGGAGGGTGTTTTACGCCATTTACTTTCTTTCTTTCTTAATGTGAGTTTCAGTTTTCTTAGCTCTTCGGTAAACCAGGGTTGTTTTTTTTGCGAATTTGTATTAGATTTTTTTGTTGTGATGGGGCAAAGCTTGTTTGCTATGGTTTCCGTGATTTTGTTCCATGACCGCAGAGCTGTATTTGGGTTGGTGAGATCTATGATGGTGAGTTGAGGGGTTAGATGCGCACTGAGGTCTTCCGTGGAGCAGGTTTTTCTGTATTGGAAGGAGGGTTGAGGTTCGTCGGTCGGGCTGGTTTTATTTGTGGAGAAATTCGTGGTGATAAGAGAGTGATCAGACCAGGGAATCTTCTTGCACTTTGAAGGAGAAGGATGCTTGATGCCTGAGTTGCGAATATTAGATCAAGCGTATGGCCTGCTTTGTGGGTGGGTTTTTTGACTATCTGATTAAATCCTAAGGCGGATAGAGCCATGAGGAGGGATTTGCAGCTGCGTGAAGGGGTTGGATCGTCAACGTGTAAGTTGAAGTCTCCCAGAATGATTGCTGGTGCGTCCAGGTTGATAGTGGTAGTAATTAGTTCGATGATTGGGGAGGTGTCTGTTTCCAGGAGCCCTGGAGGGGCGTAAACTAAGAGGATTTGGAGTTGATCTGAGGAGAAGAAGGCGATTTCTAGCTTGGGTTCAAATGTAATCGAGTGTAGTTTAAAGCCAAGGCCTTTTTTTGTTGCTACTAATATGCCTCCCCCTCTTTTTTTTTGTCTAGGGAGGGAAAAGATGTTGTAGTCCTGTATAGGAAGTTGGTTTATTATTGCAGTGTCTGTAGGTTTTAGCCATGTTTCAGTTATGGCACATATGTCAGGTTTGGCCTCCAGGAGGTAGTCATTGAGTAATAGGGATTTTTTTGTGAGGGATTGAGCGTTGAACAGACTGAGGGTGAATAAGGTAAGACCTAAAAGCTGGGTAATTGGTGCAGTTAGAATAGGCGTCAGGGTTATTAGTGAGCGTTGTCTAGCTTGCCTAATAGGTTTCCCTGTAATAAGGGTAGGGTGTTGAAGGATGGGAATCCAGGCGGCTGTGTGCATTTTCATATGCAGAGAGTCGGCTGTGTGCATTTTCATATGCGGAGAGAGTAGGGCGTATGCTAGATGCATAGATTGATAGAATGTAAATAGAGAGATGGGGGTGTCTATAGGATGTCAGAGGGGGGCTGTGAGAGATCTTAAGGGGTAGGAGAGTGGGCAGAAGAGGGAAGGGTGTCACTCCGGCGCTGCACTAAAGGGCGCACAAACGATGCTTGCAGTAACCCACTGGATGAGTGTTGGAGGGGTGAGTGTTGAGGAGGATGATTGCAGGATCCCACTGGATGATTGTTGGAGGGGTGAATGTTGAGGAGGATGATTGCAGGATCCCACTGGATGATTGTTGGAGATTGCTGAATGTGGAGGATGAGCGCTGGATGATTGTTGAATGTGGAGGATGAGCGCTGGATGAATGTTGAATGTGGAGGATGAGCACTGGATGATTGCTGAATGAGGAAGATGAGTGCTGAATGAGGAAGATGAGTGCTGGATGGTTGCTTGAGCCTGAAGGTATGAGCGTTGGTCAGGAACTGCTTAGGATCTTCACTGTAGGCTTCACAGTTGTAATGGGTCCTCCTCCTCTGCTCGGCTCGCTGGTGAGAGCGGGCGGGTTCCTGCCCCGATAGGGACTCGGGAGCCCCGGCAGAGGCGAAGAAGCAGGGAGGCTGCTATCAGTGGGGTAGTCACAGGTCTAGAGCAGCGAGAAGCTATGTGTCTTGTCTCTCTTCCTGGGCGCCCTTCAGGGGTGCACGAAGGGGCGCACAAAGGGGCGGGCCCCTTTGTTGCGCTCCTTTGGCGCGCGACGCTCGGTGCACGGTGCCGAAATGGAGCACAGATTTAAAGCCCAGCAAGGCAGGCTCCGATAGGCTGGCGCTGGCTCAGTGGGCTGGTCTAGGCGCGGTATCCGTCTTTTTGCAGCTTTTTTTAACTTTTTAACTTTTTAACTTTTTTGCTTTGTCGTGCTGTCGGCGCTGGGCCTGCCCGGGTGGGAGCGAGGTTACTGACCTTCCCCCGGCAGGGCTCGGCGCCATATTTGGAATGTTCATCTCTGTAATGGCACACAAATGTGATGTAGACGCCTGTCGGGATGGATTCAATATGTCCCCATCACAACAGACCTGAGTGGCTCATTGTGTTACCTTAAGTGGTGGAATGGCTCATGCACCCAACCACTTGCTATTGGCTGCCAAGCAGGAGGTACACAGCAGCCCCTGTATGGCCTGTATGTGCCATGGCTTGTTCACTTCACTGCACTAGTGGACAGCCTACACATATTTGGTGTAGCCATGGCTACTGCAGTGTCCCAGGTGATTTTAGACTTGTCATGTAAGGGCAGCTCACATCCACAGGTGTTCGTGAGGTCCTGATGTTCATGAGACTTTGCATGATCACTTCTAGTCATTTGTGCACATTGAGGGGCAGCCAGTTTACACCATGTATGTTATTGGGTATGCACACCTACATAAAAGGTGCAGTTGAGCAGATATGTCTGTACACAATGACTGCAGTGCACGATGCATATGATCCGAACACAGGGATGTGATCTGTAAGGACAGTGATGTAACGCACCAACCGCATACACACTGCTGACATAAATCTCACAGTCTAGGGGCCCGTGCTATACCGCCTAATAGCCACACACCAGCTGTGTGCCAAAGCAATCATGAAGCCACACACATAGGGTGTGGGGCAACTGGAATGGGCTGCCTCGTGCCATCCGGTTTTACTGCATGTATTGAGCACATACACCCACGTGACACAAACATCATTATTTGTAATGGCTTGCCTATCTCATTGCTACAGGAGACACAGCCTATGGATGCAGGCCCTGGCTTATGACCCCAATCCTCCTGCCTGCCACGGCACGACAGCTGGCCTATAATGAGGCTTTAAGTGCTACACGCTCAGTCATCGAACGTACCATCGGCCTTTTGAAGAGCCGCTTCCAATGTTTGGACAAGACTGGGGGAGCGTTACTATATGCTCCCCCCAAGGTTGCTAGGATAATCCTGCTTTGCTGTGTGTTCCATAATGTGGCTCTTCAGCATGGAATTCCTGTGGCTATAGATCCAGACCTCAGACCTGATCCCCCATGTGCGCGTGCCCGACGGCATGAAAACACAGGCAGTGGCAGCCAGGTTCGCCAACACCTTATACAGACACACTTTTAAGGTTGGCATGGGACAGAACCATGGCCCAGTAGGGCAGTTTGCCTACTGATGGGGTAGGATATAGTGTAATGTGCAGACCTCCTTTTCAGTCTGCTACGTGCCTCACCTGCTACGTCTGTCCGCCCAACAACTGTTTGGGGTGGTGCTCTACCTCAGAGTGTATAGCCCATAATAGGGTGGCTAAGGGCTGGCTCAAGGCTCTGCTCAGGTGCTTTATGTGTGTTACTTATTCAGTGCCATTGGACTAAGCACTTGCTACATACTGACATCCCAGCAAGGATGACAGTACTGTACACACTTGTCCCCTTGAGACACAACACACTCACACGCCTCCCCTGATTTGCTAACACCATTCAATAATTGTACCTGTAATGACCCACACCTCTGTCAGTCCCTAATGCTATCACGGTAACATGCATATCGGTGTGTAATTGACGCCCATTAGGAGTAATGAACCCTACCTACGTCACTCTAACCCTATTTCCCAATCTTCAATATTCTTGTCATGTGCATCTTGCGGCAACACTAACGACCCTTCAGTAGGCAAGTGGTATCAGTGAGGGCCTAGGCAGCAGAGCCTCAATACACAGCAGGGAACACATAGGATCCCTACAACCTCCTGACGCCTCATGAATGGGTGCGTGAGAAAAAAGCACATCTGGCGCTGCCCACACCTATCTGAAGGTCCCTTATCACTGTAGCATCCCACATCAACACACCTCTGGGGTCATTGCAGCTGGCTGAAAGGAGAGGCAGCTATCTGGTTGCATGCACATGGTTGTGGCGGATGTATGCTGCTACAAGGTATCGCAGCGAAGGAAAGAAGACGCATGTACAGTTCGCCCCTGCCCCCCCCCACAGCTATGGCAGTATGTAGACTGTGCTGTCATGGGCCCACCAATACTGTGTATCTGCCTCCATAAACACATGTCATACAGACATGAAACATCAGTCACGGTGCCAGCTCCCATGGGTCGGTGGTTCTGTTTCATACACACCCTCCACTGGGCTCCCTGTAACTGACTATGCATGTACATGTGTTCTGGCCTACATATCCATGCAGTACCTCTTGAAACCTATGGCTGCTCACATCACGTCTCTGGCTGTGAAACCAGTGATGGGGGCTCAATGGGCAGCCGGGCATTGCTGTCACAACAGGGCAGTTTAGGCAGCAAAGGGTGCAGCCACCGTGTATCTTGTGTAGGAATGTCAATCATGAGGTGCTCATGTGCACATTGTGTACCGTACATGTATATGGTCTGTGAATATTAGTACAGTATGTAACGCCCTGCCCATCATGTCCCCAGCAACATTATGAACTGCTTAGTCACAGTACAACTACTGATGGAATAGCAGCAGAGCTCAGGGTTGGTGTCCACAGCACACCTGCCATCCAAGGGGTACCACACACCTGTGTCATGCTAGATATGGCACACATTATGTGATGCAGTTAGTGATCAACACAGTGCGCCTGACAAGCAAGGAAAAAGCCACCTGGCCATGAATGCTCATGGAACGAGCACACACACAGGCCGTCAGACTCTTCATGATATAGATGTCCCCTGTTGGGACCCACAGCCACCATTTAATGCAGCCCGTACATACTCCTGTCATAACATGTCAGTTGTAGAAATTGTCAGCAGTGCTGTCTGCACTGAGCTGCGACATAGGGGTACCCACCCACATGTCACATATTTCGCCACAATGGTGATGGCCTGACTGTTGGCAGCCACCTCGCAGACAGGCTGTTACCAGCAGCACAGCTGATCGGCCAGGCTGGCAGAGGGAGGATGCATGCATGTGTATACTGCTCTATTGTGTGATCGATGGCCATTACTGAGGAGTGAGTCCTCACAAGAGGACTGACAGGTGGATGTGACAAGGATGCAGTCCCTCTCAATGTGCTGTCAAGTGCCCTTCCAATGTCTATAAGGTGCCGAAAGTAGCTGGCTGCAATGTTTTCAAACATGGAGATGTGTGCAAAATGCCAATGAGGCTATCAGGACTGTAACAGAGTGCCTCTTCGGGCAGGGCCGCAACAGATGGGCAGCGCAAGCGCCCACAAAAGGGTCACAGCGGCACAAGGCAAGGATCTGGGTGTGGCCGGTACCACGTAAGCCACTGCAGTTGGTTCTATAGCACAGAAGGCATTTTGTGGACTGTGGACACACCTCCGACCAGCCATTTGTACCCCTACAGCACGCTCCTGGTGAGCAGACAAACAGTCATTGATGCTTGTGCAAACACAGCCCATCATAACCGTGTTGGCTCTACCAACGCCCTCATCATAGCAGCCTTACTGTTGAGTAGGATGACTAACTAATGTCACTTTTGACAGATGATCACACAGCCGTCCAGCACAGGTCCGGATGTGCAAATAAAGGAAGTAAATACCCACATGTGAAACGGTCCATAGAGAGCAACCCTTTCGCTGAACCCGCATTACCCATGTGTCGTCCATATGGAGGTGGCAGAATACAAAAGGAGGCTGCACAGGGTGGAATGTATGCATGAAGGGGGCCAGATATACGGATAGGCAGGTGATGAGGTATATTGATGTACAGGCCACTCCCTTTTCCTACCATGTGTACTACCCCTGTGTGGCAAGTCACCTGGTTGTAACATAGGAAGAATCGTTGATCAATGAGCGGGAACAATGAATGTGTGCGAGGTGTCCGGATACAGGCGAATAGCCTTTCAGCACACAACCTATGCACACCATATTCCAGATCCCATGGCTCATCCTTTTGCAGGAATTTTGCCATAGGTTGTGTGATCTCTGCTTACTGATCAATGGACTCATGGGAGTAAATGCATATTCCCAGGGAAAAAGGTAGCTCTTTCAGAGAAGTGCATTTTTGTTTTCTACCAGGCTTCTATTATCTTCTTTTCGGTACTTAGTCCTGCAGCTGACTTCATATCCTAACTATTGCATGCCTTTCTACACAACTGACCTTTAGAGGGGGACTGGTTAGCCCCAGTTACTTGTAGCTGGGCAAACAGGTTCAATCTCTCTCAGGTGCTCCTGGAAGTTAGTATTCTTAATTAGGGTATCACTCAGATACCCAAAACTACCTCAAGCATTCACTCCTATGTGGGTTATTCACCATCTCCTCATTCCCAGAATGGGTTTATTCAGAGTTACCTCTACTGTCTCTTCTGAGTTAGAGAAAGCTGGAATTGTCTAAATAGTTCTGACATTGTCAGTCAGGACTTCATATGTCTCACTTTTGCCAATCTTCCTTGATGATAGGAGATAATGGTTTTCCAGTTACACTGGAGAAGCCAACAAATTGTAATGTGATCAGGCCTTTGGGCAGAGTTTTGTAACACTTAGATGGGACTTCCCCGGAATATATTTCTGTGTTCATAAGTAAGTTACCTGTGATTGGGTGAATTTATCTCCAAGTCAGGAAATGATTCACCAATGAACGAACCTAAGATGATTCTCTCTGGATTAGTATTAGCCATCCACAGGGACAGGTCTGTGTCAGACATCTCCCAACAAACTGTGGCACCCATGGACAACCTAGACTTGAGCAATCTGGTTAGGGTGAAGGAAGCCAATTTATCTAACGTTTGGTTGACCCTTGGCTATTCTAGCCTTGGAGGGTAACTCTGCACTCTATCAGGGATAGGCACTTCTTCAATGCACATCACCTCTCACACCGGTGGGGTCACTTGGCAGGAATCAAGAGACTTACCATTGGGGAAACCTACAGGATCACCCTCTAGTTGACTCCAGAAGACATCATTCACAAGGTCCACATAGGCTCCCTGCCTTATGAGACAGTCTGCACCAAAACACAGTGGTAAATATAGACCCTGAATGATGGAGAATTTGTTTAAAGTTTTACCCACCTAACTTAAATACAAACACAGAAGTGGCATCTCCACTTCGATGGATGTTGGTCAGCTTCTTGAGTGTGACAGGTATGCATCTGGGTTAACAGGTAGATTTACCTCCTGTGCTCTTGAGTCTGCTTTATACTGGTCAGAAGGAGGTGGAGTCTGGTTGTAGCAGATCTCCAGTTGGTCAGTATCTGGGACAATACTTTTTCAAGAGGATAACAATATATTATCCTCATCCTCATCTTTTTTATACCGGAGCATGAGTAGAGTGGGATCTGCTGACCTCTGAAAATTTATTCTGAGAGTACTATCTTTCTGTTCTATGGGCCAGGAACTACAGGGCCCCTTCCCTCCTTGAAACGCCCTTCCTTTTAGGAGCAGGTGCCTGACCTGAGTCCACACGTCCTACTTAGTCAAGGATGGGGACAGCCTCATGAAGCATTCAATCCCAATCAGAAACTCCTTTCCAGGGCTCTTTGTAACTAGAACTGGGTTCTTTGCTGTCCCCTTCTCTAAATGAATGGTGAACCAGACCATAGACATTCCTACATAGGTCCCTAAGGCCAAATCACACAGGACTATCTTCAGAGCAGTCCTACTCTTTAAGGAAGCAGAGAACTTGTAAAGCAAGCTCTGTTTGATTAGGGTGACCTTGGAACCCATATCCAGCAGACTACCACAACTGAATACATCTTGTTTTCTGATGGGGATCATACACTGGAGTCCCAGAAGTTCCCCTTTCCTTAAAGCATGCTTATTCTTCTCTATAGGGTCCAAATCCAAAACAGGGGTAGCATTCTCATGTAACAGGGTAGGGTATCACCTAGTATTGTAGAGGTGGCGGCATCAAAGGATTGAGGTAGGGGAGATTCTTTTGCACCAGCAGTAGGGAAGTAAAACATGATTATTTAGTCATTGTGCAGTAGTAGAGGGCTTAGAGGAACTGGTGTCTTCTTTTGGAGTACCAGGCCCTGTGCTACTCTTGGGGGTCCCCAGATTTTTTCAGATTTTTCTGGGGCCCTCTCTCAGGTGTCGCTAGTGTCCTCTCCTGTTGGTTGCTGAGACTTCAGGGTCCTGCAGATCATCTGAGCCAGTGTCTTGGTTTTCCACCAGCTCAGCTGATTCTTCCTTGGGAGGCATTCTAGGCCTGTCAGATATGGCATAAGAAGAGACAGCATTGTCTTTAAGGCATATATATATGGACTGTAAATCTTAGTGAATACATGATCACTATCCTCCGTGTTGCTATACTTACTCCTAGTGGTTGGTTTGCCCTTGTAATAAGTTTCATAGAACCTCTCCACTTGCTCTGTTAGGAGCACTAAGGGTTCCTTCTTATAGGCAGCTAGGAAAGCTCAGAACTCTAGAGGAAGAGCCCCATAGAAAAGACCTCTAAGTTCTTGCAGGTCTATTTCATTTGTACTGGTGGCATCATAAGTGAAAGCCTGCTTTAGATTGTGGCTAAGCATCCTTGGGCTCTCTTCTTTGCTCTAGGACATTCCGACTGTCACTTCCCTGGTGAGGAGAGCATTTTCATACACACCAAAATACTTTTGGAGCGCAGCTTCAAAGGTTTTTAAATTTCCTTTTATTTCTTCAAGATTGCTAGAAATATCCTTCTGAACTTCCTTGCACTGCAAGCTTATCCAGAATAAAAGGCCACCACACCGTTTCCAAAAATAGACCACTTTGCGTCTACTATTTTCTCCTCATATTGAGGAACCATATTTTGTTATCCTCTCTCATCTCACATTGAGGAACCATGTTATTGTTATCATTTCTATTCTCTTCTGCTTCTTGTTACCCCCCTCCCAGTTTTGATTTCCCTGTTAAAATGTAATTTCCAAGCTTAACCCGTTTGCTGTAAACCGGCATGATGTCCACAACTAATGCCGGTATATAAAAATGTTTAAATAAATAAATAAATAAATAAAACTCCCAGGGTGAAGGGTAATTCTGTCTCTCTCAGAGTTAATGCCCAAGAAGTCAAATACTTCTAGAAGCTTAGCTAGATGCTGTGCTACTGTAAAATCCAAGACCTGCTTAGGCAGGTAGTCAGCTCTCTGGGGATCTTAATTCGTTGAACTAAATTTGGATGCACCACAGAACCCACTAGTGGCAGCTGGCGGGATGACAATCTAGGTAGTGGGTTCCAGTTCCAGCTCCTAGCTACTCCTCTTGGCATTCCAACCCAACCCCAAATCAATAACTGAGGGAGGTACAGTTCTCTGTTCATCTACCCTGGGGAAGGGCATTCCCCTTTCCTGAGGAAGTAGAGGGGGGCTCCTTGCTGTTTCTCTGATCACGGAGCCTAGCATCTGATCTCCTGGTTTTTCTATAAGACTTTACCTTCCCTTTGTTCTGTTTACAGGGCAATTCGGTATCAAACCTTCTATCTCCCTCTGTCACTTGTTGGGTGTTTGATGCTTTCCCAAGCCCAGCCAGGTCTGATTCAATTTCTGCTAACTACTGTACAAACAGATTGAATGCCTCTATATATGCTTGTGCTTTACCTTCACTGGTGCTGCCACTTTGTTTCAGCTTAGTCATTTCTTTGTCTTTCTGGGCTATTATCATTCGATTACTTGCTAATTGTCCTTCAAGAGAATTAACATTAAACTGATACCTGTCATTCTCCTGGCTAGTGTGAGATTCTAACAATTTTTTCTTTTCTGCTTTAAAGTGGCTGGTTTCACGTTCTATCACCTTATTTATTAGTTCAGGAAGACATAGTTCAGGAAGACATATTTATTAGTTCAGGAAGACATATTAGTTCAGGAAGACATCATTTTCCTTCTTACTCCTAGTTATTGATTCCCTGTTACATGTAACTGCTTTTCTGCACCATTGTTCAAATTGTAAAGTTTATTGCACCCCTGTTTCTTGTGAACCAGCATGATGGGACTACTGTCTTGAATGTTGGTATATAAAAAAACTTAAATAAAATAAATAAATAAAATATGAATTTTGGTTGTCCTTTCTGAGGACAGGAGTCCTAATAGGACAATCTTGGTGCAACCCTCCATAATGTAAGCAATATAAGGGTATATGTAGCCAGGAGGAGTTTGCTTGCTCCCACATCCCTTCCCTCTCTAAGGGATACTGACCATACTACATATACTTACCACTGATTTCCTTATATGCGATCCAAAAAGTCTAAGAAAAGACACCTGTTTGTCTCAAAATCAGCCTGCTTTATTTTCTGATATTTCAGGCTTAGCAGTTAGAATAAGATAAACATAGGGGTAGATTTTTAAAGATGTGCGCAAGCGTCCATGTGCACACGGGACTCAGCGCGCGCACATGGACGTGCGTATTTTATAACATGCGTGTGTGACTGCACACGTGTTATAAAATACGTGGGCCGTGCATTCATACGCGCCGGATTTTATAATCCGCGTGCGCATGTGCGGGTAACGTGCACAAGGAGAGGAAGAGAATTGCAATTTCCATGCGGCGACGCATCAAGGCCTTCCCCAGTTCCCTACCTCCTACCCTAACCTCCCTTCCCCTTCCCTTCCCTTCCCCTCTCCTCCCCAATCCCTAAATCCTACCTTTTTTTTCTTTTTCTTCTTTATCTCTCAACTTACTTCAGCTTCCCAGCTAAGGTAAGTTGCATGCGCCAGCAGCCGGCCGGCATGCAAGGCTCCAGGACAGCAATCAATGGTGCTGTCCTGGCCCACCCTTTCAATTGGGCCCACCTTCACCTCCCTTCTATCAAATCCATCAAACTCTCCTCTACAACAAAAAGAGCATTCTCCCTGGCTGGCCCCACTCTCTGGAACTCCATGCCACCAGACTTATGTCTTGAAACCTTCACCCCTAAATTAATAAAAAAACTGAAAACATGGCTGTTCCTTCAAGCCTAAGCAGCCCACTAACCCGTTACTTTACTCTTGTTCCTTTTTATCTTATTCCCTTAAACCCCATGCCCCACCTTCCAACCCAAATCCCTCTTTGACCTCCCCTCTTACCACCCTCTCCTGCTCTCTACATTTAGATCTGTTTGCTTAATCTAATGATATATTAGCTCCTCGATGTAGTAATGATATACAAATCTGTATTATGCCATGTTATTATTGAGTATCATTCTCGAAGATGTATTCTAGATATTCTAATTATAGTCTGTAAATATACTATAACTGTCCAATTATCTTATCTCTGCCCTGTAGCTACTGTTAACTCCTATATTGCTCTCTCTACTTTCTTTAATGCTGCAAGTAATATAATTGGTTATTGTTACCGTTACTGTCTTTACTGTTTTATGTTCTATGTAAAGGATGCGCCCGTTCCCTGGCACCTCCATTCTGTTGCATGTAAACCAGTATGATGTGCAAACGGTTATCGGTATATAAAAATGTTAAAAGAAAGAAAGAAATAAGAGCTGGGCCTCATTGAAGGGATGGGCCATGAGGCAGAGCGGGCCAGGACAGCACCATTGATTGCTGCCCTGGAGCCACAGGTGATTTAAAATCTGGTAGATAATGTTCTTAACACAGCACAGGTTTATACTCTGCATCATTAATAAACATAAATATATCAGAGACTTTAACTTGCTTTGGGTATATTAATTAATAAACATAACTGAATAGCCCTCATGACTGTAAAAGACTGCAATCAGTTCTCACCCTTATAGAGGTTCAGTTTTCAGATCCATGGGAGATGCTGTGGCTCACAGAGGATGTCCATGGAGTGGCAAAACATGTTGAAGTCTCTGTTGTCCCAGCTGTGGTGCAGCAGACAAGACCTTCTTCTACATGGGGATACCTTGGTCAAACTGAACTGCTGGTCTGCTAGCTGTAGGAAGGGGCAGGTAGCAATGGCTCAGGTGTTATCTTCAGGCATAAATGAGTTTCTCTCCACTGGCTTCCACCTTCTCTCCATGGCTGCCTTTAACAGTCAGGACATAAATATGCAACAATTCATGAATAGTCAATCAGAGCACAAAAAGGGGTCTCTTGTTCATTAGACTACTGATCTCTCCATTCCCATCGGGAAGGGGGGGTCTCTGCTCCTGCTGTGTGGAAACTCAGGACAAGGGTAAGATCTCAGTCCTGGAACCTCTTGACCCATGAGCTGTTCTGCATAGTCAGCTCTTTCTTGTGAATCGACCTGTCTGATAAACCCTCCTTCTTGGATTGGTCATTTCTTGTTTCCAGGCAGATCTTGGGGCTTGTCCCTGACACATACCTGGGCTGTTACTCAGCTTGTTTAAGGAAAAAGACAGCCAGACCTTGGAGGGACCACAGTACACAGCTTGCTGGAACAATGAATAGCTCAGTAAAAATAAAACATATGCATATAACTAATATTTTTTGGGTTCAATATCTTATTTTATCTTTTATTTGTTAATATAACTTTTTTAAGAAAAGAGGACCATCATGCCACCCTGCAGCATTGAACTTAAAATTAGTTCTATAATTATACCAGTGTTGGGATCTGTGGGAAGGAGCACTAGGGAGCGCTCCCGATTCTGGGGAGATGTGTGCCCTTGGACCACGTTGCAACTGGCCCTCCCTCCCCCACCCTGGAGGGTGAGTTGTTGCCTCCCCACTGGCCTCCACAGGGTAACCGACTCACCCCCTGGGCGAGAACAGATGTATAACCTATTTACATGTTTACACAGCATGCCTGCCATTCGTTCTTCCATCGCCCCCAGTTTGGCTGCACCACAGCAAACACTCCTAGATCATGCTCCAGCGAGTAAAAGAGCGAGGAAGAAGCCAATCAAACCAGCAGACAACTTCACAGCTACCCCGGATGATGCCACCAATGCAAAAACCAAGTTCAGGATACAGAGGAGCAAGACACGCAAAGCGGGGACCAGGCGATAGCCACGCAACATCATCCACATGGGTTGCTATGTGCCAGAGCATCGCCCGCTGGAAGGCGTAACCCCTGCGAACACATCAGCGCCGCAGCAAGTTTCCAACACCATGGGGAGCTTGGCACAGCCAGAAAATGAGCTGCGACTCATCGCTGAGCAGGCACTGGCAGCAGCAGCGATCCACGGCACCGACAGGGTGAAGTCACTGCTTTCGGGGTTAATTCAGAGCAACAGCCAGTTCCCCTCGCATTATAACAACACAGCTGGCGGCCCACATCAATGGACAGCAGTCAACACCCCTATTCCACCGCATCAGTCAGATGCCCCTGAGCCAAGCCAACACGACCGAGAAAAGCAGAACAGTGAGTACACTGTTTTAAACGTGGGCCAGGCTAATGTGCAGGTTCCTCAAGAACAGGGGGGACAGGTGAATTCCCCAAGACCAGCTCATTTGCCCGCCACAAGCGCTAAATTAAACAGTAGTGGCAGTGAAGTGTGGCTAGGGTCACAAGGGGGTACAACAGATATATTTTCTGCCATGAAGGCCTTTTTCGAGAACCTTACCAGGCAAGGAGGGGGCCCAGTAGCGCCACTCCCCCAGGTTGCACCCATGCACTTTTCTCTGCAGTGAAAGGGGCCATCAGGGTGCATTGGGGAGGCTTTCCCATTGCCTGCAGCAGAAGGTGGTGCAGACCCCAAGCCCACAACGATGGCAATGGGATCAGCAGAGAGCCATGCGGGGATCACAGGGCAGTAACATGCAGCGAACTCATCCACCATGTTCACCTCATCGGGAAATGCCCCGGTAATTAATGCGGCGCAGTACATATGTACAGTGGGCTCTCTCACCGCATATGTCTCCGAAGCAATGAAAGCAAACATCTGTCGCAATCAGTATGTGGACATATTCGATTTGCTTAGGAGGGATGGGGAAGGAGCCAAGCCAAAGTGCCATGAGGCCTGCAAGCTGGCATCTAAGGACAAACCCATCATAGCAAGAACAATAGCTAATTGGTCGGCGGGTTTTAGAATTTTGTCCAGAATTATAGGGGAAAAACACCCAGAAAAATTTTGCTCCCTGTTCAAATACCGGGACGTTATCTGCAGTATGTACTGCACATATGGGGGTACTGCTTGGTTGGAGTATGACGAGCAGTTCAGGCAAAATATGGCAGTGAACCCTAGCTTAGATTGGGATCGTAAAGATATTGATTTGTGACTTTCCAGAATCACCCCATATAGACCGGTTCAGGAAGTCATACCTGTCTTCTCAGGAAACGCTTACCAGCCTAGCACATGGTCGGCAATTCGACACCAGGGTTTTTCAGGGAGGCTGCCCTTTCGCCAGGGGCACCCCTTTCATCAGGCACAGCGGTTTACACAACCCACGAGATCTAGGGGAGGAACTCCCATCTGTCGGCTGTACAATGCCGGCTATTGCAGATATGCAGGAGCTTGCAAATTCAGACACTCATGCACGGTGTGTGGGGCAGGCCACCCTCAATCCAGGTGTACGGTGGGCTGTAGCAGCCAACAGACAGAGCAGCACAAGTTGTGGCAGCGTGGGCAGAGCTCCGACGCCTATCAACCTGCACAGGTTAAAGAGCATATTAAAGGATTATCAACCGGAGGTGGTGAGCTGGCTCTACGCCGGATTCTCGAAGGGTTTCCACATCCCTTATGAGGGTCCAGAAACCTCTACAGAGGCTGATAATCTTCAATCAGCAAGGGACAAGGTGGATATCATAGCTCATAAAATTAAGAAAGAATGCTCGTTAGGCAGGGTGGAAGGGCCATTTGAGGAAAAACCACTGCCTAACTTTAGGATTTCACCACTGGAGGTTGTACAAAAAAAAAAGCCAGGTGAATTCAGAATGATACATCATCTGTCCTTCCTGGAGGGAGGATCAGTTAACGATTATTTGGACCCCGAAGCATGCTCTGTATCTTATGCATCATTTGACCAGGCATTAGATATGGTGAGACATTGGGGGCAGGGAGCATGGATGGCCAAGGTGGACATCGAATCAGCCTTCCGTTTGCTCCCAGTACACCCCAGCTGTTTTCATTTGTTGGGGTTTCAATTTCAAGGTAAATACTACTTCGACAAATGCCTGCCGATGGGCTGCTCCATATCTTGCGCCTACTTTGAGAAGTTCAGCACGTTTGTAAAATGGGCGGTGGAGCAGGACATCAGTAGAGGAAAAATGATCCATTATCTGGAGATTTTTTGTTCACAGGCCACAGGGACACATATGCATGCGCCCAAGCCCTTAAGGCATTCATCAGTAAGGCTGACGAATTAGGCATTCCATTAGCTCACCAAAAAACAGAAAGGCCGGCCCAAATATTGTCCTTTCTCGGCATTGAGATTGACACACAGCAAATGGTAATGCGCCTCCCACACAAGAAACTAGAAGCGTTGTGTGGCGCCATCTTGGTCGCCGCAAGGGCAAGGAAGGTCACTTTAAAACAAATGCAGTCACTCATCGGTCATCTTAATTTTGCTTGCAAAATCATGCCCATGAGTCACCCATTCATTAGATGATTGTCCCAATCTACATCAGGTTTCCAAAGGGGCCATCGTTTCATTAGGATCACCCAGGAGCTAAGAGAGGACCTGAGAGTCTGGCAGACATTTTTGGGGGAGTATAACGGGAGGACAGTATGAAGGGACCCCCTAGTGACCAATCGGGAATTACAGCTCTACACCGATGTGGCAAGCAGCATAGGATTTGGGGCCTACTTGGCTGGGAGATGGTGTGTGAAACAGTGGCCTTTGCATTGGGAAGCCTTGGGTGTTCTCAGAGATATCACCTTTCTCGAGTTATTCCCCATTGTGGCAGCCATACACATGTGGATGCCCCATTTCTGGAATATGAGAGTTGTGTTCTGGTCTGACAATATGGCGGTGGTGCAGGCCATAAATTCCCTCACTGCTCACTCGCCCAAGGTCTTGAGGCTGTTGCGGGACTTGGTATTGCTCTGCCTGCGCATGTACCTGAGACGGATAACAGCATTGCTGATGCACTTTCGCGTTTTCAGTGATCTCGTTTCAGATTCCTGGCCCCGCAGGCAGAGGTGCAACCATCGAGTATCCCACCTTGGATTTGGGAATTGGGGTGCCCGGGAATACCTCCATGCTGAGACCGGCACTGGTGGAGAGTACATGGAGAGCCTATTCATGGGGATGGAGTTTATTTCAAAACTTTAGTCAAACACAGGGCATCAATTATCCGAGGCAAATTACGGAGAGAACAGTGACCGAGTTCTTAATCCACCTCAGGAACTCTGGTGTCTCCAGAGTGCAGGCAGGGCAGCACTTGGCTGCAATTGGATTTGTGGCTAAATTGTGGGGCATCGGCTGCGTCGGCAGCTCCTTTCTGATTAGAAAGTTATTGGAGGGCTGGCGGAAGCAAGAGCCAGCTAGGGCAGACAATAGAAGGCCTATTACACCTACGGTGCTGCAAGCCCAAGTTGCAAGCAGCAGTGGGTTAAGTGAGGCACAGATCAAAGCCATAGGGCACTGGCAATCGAGTAAATTCAAGTCAAACATCCGGCCCGTAAAGCAGGCCTCCTAGGACATACATACAGGCCGATACAGTAAAGCGCGGCCGCAGTTACCCCGCTTCTAACCCGCTGTGTACTCACAATTTCCCCGCGTAAGTCTAACCCGCGATTCACTATCTGTTTTTACTGATCCTTACCGCTTCTTTAACTCGACATGTATCCCTTTCCGCCCGCGGCATGTATATGTATGTAAACGATCCGATTAGCTATTCCCTCCCATACGTAAAGTACGCCCTGACTATCGCCTTTTTAGCCTGCTATCTTGCCGCGTCTTTAACCTACTAATTTACCGCCTACCCTGACCCTTGCGTTAGTGTGGTTCACTGGTTGCTCAGCATATTCAGTTTAAAGCTTTAACCTTGGTATTTAAGGCTCAGCATGATCCCATACATTCCATTGCACTGTCTGTATTCACAAGAATGTAATTATCTGATTCTACCACCAAAAGTTGCCCAGTCCCAAACCAACCCAATCCACAGAAAAAAAAAATGCTTCTTGCACTTAGCCGCCCAGTCCCAAACCAAACCAACCCAATCCAATCCAAACCCAAGCAGAGAGAGACGAAATTTCACAGTCCCAAACTTTCCCCCAGCCCCCGCTCACCTGCCCTGGCCACAGCCACGCAAGCCCCCAGCAGCAGCAGTAGAAGTAGAAGGGCGGCGAGAGAGAGCGGCTTCAGCAGCCCCGCCAGCGAAGATGAATACGTGCACGCCTGTAGGTCCAATATGGGCACTCAAGGCAGCAAAGGCGCATGCGCATACGCCATGACCTCTGACATCCAGCTGGTCACGGCGTGTGCGCATGCGCCTTCACTGCCTTTAGCGTCCATATTGGACGTACAGGCGTGCACGTATTCACTTTAGCCGGCGGGGCTGCTGAAGCCGCTCTCTCTCGACGTTCTCTCTCGACGCCCTTCTACTGCTGCTGCTGGGGGCTTGCGTGGCCGCAGCCAGGGCAGGTGAGCAGGGGCTGGGGGAAAGTTTGGGACTGTGAAATTTCGTCTCTCTCTGCTGAGGCTTGGATTGGGTTGGTTTGGTTTGGGGCTGGGCGGCTAAGTGCGAGAAGCATTTTTTTTTCTGTGGATTGGGTTGGTTTGAGACTGGACGGCTAAATTTCGTCTCTCTCTGCTGGGGCTTGGATTGGGTTGGTTTGGTTTGGGACTGGGCGGCTAAGTGCGAGAAGCATTTTTTTTCTGTGGATTGAGTTGGTTTGGGTTGCGCTCCCTGCTTCCGATCGCCGGCTGCTGGGGCTTGCTGGCGCCAGGCGCTCAAGGCAGCGGGGTCTGTAGGAGAGCCATCCACTTCCTGGTACCTGTCATTTCAAACGTCATTTGAAATGACATTTGAAATGACAAGTACCAGCGCACCCAGGATACTGTATAGGCGCTGTATAGCGCCTATACAGTAAAATGGATTGCGCTTCATGGATACGCGTGGGACGCGGGTTGGACGCGGCTTGCATTTGCATGCCATTTAAATACAGTATCGAGCGGTAGGTGATCCAAACTGTGCGTGCGGCAAACGCGGGTGCGCCGGGCACTAACGCACCTCTTTCTACCGGCCCTTACTGTATCGGCCCCATAGTCTGGCGGATCGTTTGCTTACCCTGCTCACCCTAACCGTGTTGTTCTTATTTGTCATAGACTCTTCACCTGCGGTCACGAAAGTGCTATGGATCTTGGAGCACTCATACATGTACTGGGCACACATTAGGGCCAGAACAAACATCTCCAGTGAACAGATGGGCATACCGCGGATCAATGCCAGCATAATTTGGCTAGGCAACCGAGGGATGAGTAGGGTCCAATTAATGCCATCCATCCTCCAAAAACTCAAGACTTGGTTATTTCTACAAGCCTTCCCCGATCTATGACCGCCATAACTAGAATAACTCACCATGGTTTTCCAGTCGACATACCACATCCCTGATTTGGCTTCTGACGATACATTAATCAGTCCCGAGTTTTATGAACTGACACTATTTAGTCAGGAACATTTGATATTATTACAGCCCTGAGTATACGATATTTATATATTTGAAATAATCCAGTCCCTGAGTACATGTTTTATTATAATCCTGAATTAAGACTAGATACTATTTATCGCTGATTTAGCCATGTCTCTGGCTCTTCCTCCTCCCAGTTCATGTACCCCTGTTTTATTGTAACTTTCGTTCACTTGTTCTCTTCGCCTATTGTTCATGTTGATGTTAATGTTTTTTTTCACCATTGTTTCTTGTAAACCGATATGATATGATTGGTATCATGAATGTCGGTATAAAAAAGCCCTAAATAAATAAATAAATAAGTATACTACGGAGCTTCCACGGCCAGACATTATCATCTTTCATTTAGGAGGTAACGATTTGGTCTCGGTCAAAAACATTGACCTCATAATTGCCATCAAAAAGGATTTGGCAATTGTCAAGGCTCTCTGGCCATCTGTGGTGTTAGTTTGGTCCCACATTATCCCTCGCTTGGTATGGAGAGGAGAGAAATCTTGCAAAAGCATTGAGAAAAGCAGGCGTGAATTAAATAAAGAAGTAGGATCTTGGGTGAGGGCCGTAGGGGGTCATGTCATCACACATGATGATATTTCACCTAGCTGTGCAAGCATGTACAGGCCAGATGGGGTTCATCTAACAGATGTGGGCATGGATATCTTTATACTCTCCCTGCAAATGGCCACAGAAGCGCTAGTGGGTTAGGTGGGGAATAGGGACCAAGTAAGGTGTTACTGTTCCCTACTATGGCAGGGCCCTCACTGGTGCATAGGGGGATGTTTTGGTGTCAGGGGAGGAGGAAGGAGAAGAGCTGGGCACCTATGAATATGCATAGGGGGAAGCTTGGGGATAGCTATATGCAAAGCATGGCGCAGACCGAGATGATGGCCGGTCTGGGGGTAGCCCAATGAAGGCCTGGCATAAATAAATAAATAAGCGTGGCCTGCAAGGATGGCCAGGAGAGGGATGAGGCGGCAGCACACTGCACGGAGCAGCAGTGGCCACAGTGGCATTCACGGAGCAGGATGCCAGTGGTGTACCACCTTCACAGAGCGGAAGGCTGGAGGGCTGCCGCCTCAAACAAGTGGAGGGGTGGGTAATAGCATGTAGTCTTGCCGGTGGGGGCATAGGCCAACTTTATTTGGTGAATGTTAAGTTTGCTCAAAGTATTGCTGGTTGTTGATGTTTAAGTTAATGTTGATTGGCTGTGGCCATTTCTTCCACTCAATAAAAGAGCATTATTTACCTTGCATTGCATCTTTGTGGTCGGGGGGGGGGGATGCCCAGAAGCTACGGCTTGCACAAGTTAGGAGTATAGTTTTCAGCATAGAAACACTTGGGATTTGCTTCTGTAGCCCGGATTGGACTTCACTCTTCTCTTGACACTGGGGTTGCCTGCAAGTTCTCCATCTACCACTGGCTTCCCCACTTACTGTATGTGCCAGATATTTTAAGACTACTCCTTTTTTTTTTTTTTTTAAACCACCATACAGGCTTATTTCACAGTAAACTTACTGAAAAAACTCCCTTTCATATACCCAAGACAGAAGTACTCAAACGTGATGGGATTAAAGCTGCAACCTTGCAAGAAGAATTCTCTGCAATTGGCTCAAGGGGAGTTTTTTCCTCTTAGGCAGGGACTAAAGCAATAACCCTTTTCTTTCTCCCTTCTGAGAATACACTCAGGCTTTTTCCACTGTGGCTGCAACAATAAGCTCTGACTCATCTCTCCCCAAGTTAAAATGTACATTCAGCCTGTATTTAACACACATTATAACTCAGTAACTGCACAATTTAAATCCCAGTGTATTAGCCTAACATTAGCTTATTGCTTTGGGAATTAAATAAAATTGCTTGTGCGTTAGGAAACTATGCACTGAATTTTAGCCTACAGTTTCAACATACAGCCTTCTGCAGCGACCTGAATATTAGTTGTTAGCTGGTTGTCTTATCTGTCTGGCTAACATATGAAAATCTGTTTTTATGCATTTATTATAAATAGCTGGATATTTATGAAAAGTATTACTTTGCTGGCTATTTATAATGTCCAGATGAACAATGATATTTATCACTTAACCTTATATTCAATTATCTGTTTATTTTAATTTAGATGTGACATTTTATAGCCAGTTATACCCAGATATTCACACTTAGCTGGTTACAATTTTTTAGGTTTGAAAGTTCCCATTCATTTTTTTCCATTCATTCTTAGCTGACTATATCACAGCTAGCCAGCTTACTGAATACTGACTTTAGTAATTTGCAGGCAGAAAGTTTGGTGCAAAAGGTGGAATAAAAAAAATATCAACCTAATAATTGAAGGTTGACCGACGTGCCGCAAATGCGCAGTAGAGACCAGCTCTACCGCGCATGTGCGGGCGAGCACATCGGTCTCTGCCAGAAAAAAAAAACATGGCGGCGTCGAGTGGCAGCGGCGGCGGGTGGCAGCGGCGGCGGCGGCGGCAGCGGGCGGCGGCAGTGGCAGCCAGTAGCGAGAGAGGGAGGAGAGAGAGAGAGGGAGGGACGGAGTGAGTGAGAGGGAGGGAGTGGGAGGGAGTGACTGAGTGAGAGGGAGGGAGGGACTGAGTGGGAGGGAGGGACTGTGAGAAGGAGGGAGGGATTGAGTGAGAGGGAGGACTGAGTGGGAGGGAGGGACAGTGAGAGTGAGGGAGGGGGAGGGACTGAGTGAGAGGGAGGGAGGTGTGGGTGAGTGTGTGTGGGAGGGAGGTAGGGAGTGAGGGGAGAGGGAGAATGAGGGAGAGGTGAGAGACAGGGATGTGAGTAAGTGGAAGGGGGGGGGAGGGAGAATGAGGGAGAGGTGAGAGACAGGGATGTGAGTAAGTGGAAGGGTAAGAAGTTGTGGAGCAGAGAAAAAGGGAGTGGAGGAGGGCTGAGGGGGAGGGGATGGGATTGAGAGAGGGTGGGGAGTGTCTGAGGGAAGGGGAGAGAGGTGGGAGTGACTGAGGGAAGGGGAGGGAGGTGAGAGTGAGGGGAAGGAGGCAGTGGGAGACAGAGGGTGAGTAAGACTGAGTGGAGGAAAGGGGAGGAGTGAACAAGGGGAAGGGGGAGAGAGGGAGAAAAAGTGTAGAAGGGTGCTGTGTTAGAAAATGGACTGAAAAAAAAATGTAATGTAGCCCGTTTTAACGGGCTTAACGGCTTGTATATAATATATAATTAGCTTTTATAATTCTCCATTATAGCTATTTATCTCTCTCTCTCTCTCTCTCTCCATATATATATATGGATTGTGTTGGTCGGTCAGCCGTATCAGTTGGTTGGTCATGTTGGTCACACTGTCTGCACAGTCACAAACACACAGAGGCTTCCCAAATATGCAGACACACATACACGGTATTACAGACAAGACTACCCAAGTATTGCAGGGCACTTTCAGCTCATTTATATATATATATATTTGTTTGATAGCCATTCATAATTTAAGAAATAAAAATATGTACAGTATATATTAGAACAAATTGCAAGACTAATTTGGCATAAACATATTTTTATTTCTTTTGTCAGGATGACTATTAAGTAAGTAACTAAACAAATCAGAGACATGGAGTCAATGATTAGCATATTAATATCAAATTAACTGACATGTGTATCATTTATTGTGATATTTCACATTTGTTGAATGTTATTGCCATTGTTTTCAGTTTTATTTGCAAGGATGAAAGAAATTAGAACAGTAAATATATCCAACAATATTATCAACATTATTTTGAATTATATCTGAGAAACGAATCAAAATTTCTAATATACCATAGGAGATAGGGGATTAAAATTTACCAGATGATTCAGTCTTTCACACTTCCAATATAAAACACATATATGAAAAGATTCCATTTTAAAATATTTTCATCTCTGGCAAAATATGCAATTGTTCTGCGATGAAAATATTCAGAAACATCTATAAATAAAAATAAAGATAGAATAGAATAGGAAATATATATTAAGGTCTTATTTTTAAGGATCATGAGTGAGAACTGTTAGTGTTCCCAGCCGCGGCCGATCGTGGCTGGCCCCCGCTCACCTGTGGCGCAATGTCGGGACAGCCGTCAGCGTCACGGCAGCGGCAGGAAGATGCCCCCGGGGAACAGGGCCGGTGCAAGGGGATTTGGCGCCCTAGGCGAGCCTTCGTCCTTGCGCCCCCCCCCGGTCTCGGCCCCGACTCCTACCTCATTCTCAATCACGCCCGCTGACTGGGGTTTTCTGGGTCGCGAGCAGATTGGGCACTGCTTGCGGCCCGCCAAATCTCCACTCCTCTTTGCCACCACTTGCGGCCCCATATGGCTCGCACCCAGTGGCGCACCAAGGGTCTCCGGCGCCCAGGAGCCAATGCATTTGTGTGCCACAGAAAATCAGTGGCATCTCTAGACAGAAGAATTTGTTTTGGGTGGGGGGGAGCCAAAATGACATTTCTTCATCACACCCACCTCTATAGCATGGATCCTGCTTTAAAATTGGTTATAAAAAAAAGTGTTGTTAAAAAAAGTCCAAAGGGTCCTCTGCATTATTTTAAAAAGCTGGCCAGTTCACACTTCTAGTAAAACTACTATAAAATTATTTGATAGCCTCATTCAACTAATTCTATATGGATTATGAGAGTGAAGTCTGGAATATATAGGAAGGGACAGAATGTCAATACAAATCCTGCACCTCCAGTTCTGTATCTCTGTGCATCCACTGAAATTCCCCCAAACAATGGAGCTTGGATGTTTCCCTTACAGCTCATCATACTAAAAGATATTTTCAAATTCTGGTGTCACCTCACAGTAACAGCAGCACAAACACCTTCCACTGCCAGACACATTGTGAACTAACACAAAGCACCGCAAAAAAGACACCCAAAATCTATACTGCAATCCCATCATAACATAACAGTAAGAACACCAAGACTCAAACAACAATAACCCTACCTTTGAAAAAACAAGGGTAAATATTACACTGGGTCCTAGAATACCAATACACCACCTACTGAGGAAACAAAACAAACCCAATTGCTATAGATCTCTATACAGACACTATATGATAGCAGAATCTCTCATCATGGTCACACACCCTCACCAAATACTAGGGATGTGAATCGTTTTAGGACGATTAAAATTATCGTCCGATAATTTTAATATCGTCTTAAACCGTTATGGAACACAATACAATACAGATTCTAACGATTTATCGTTATAAATCGTTAGAATCGTGAGCCGGCACACTAAAACCCCCTAAAACCCACCCCCGACCCTTTAAATTAAATCCCCCACCCTCCCGAACCCCCCCCCCAAATAACTTAAATAACCTGCGGGTCCAGCGGCGGTCCGGAACGACAGCGGTCCGGAACGGGCTCCTGCTCTGAATCTTGTCGTCTTCAGCCGGCGCCATTTTCCAAATGGCGCCGAAAATGGCGGCGGCCATAGACGAAAAAGATTGGACGGCAGGAGGTCCTTCCGGACCCCCGCTGGACTTTTGGCAAGTCTCGTGGGGGTCAGGAGGTCCCCCACAAGCTGGCCAAAAGTTCCTGGAGGTCCAGCGGGGGTCAGGGAGCAATTTCCCGCCGCGAATCGTTTTCGTACGGAAAATGGCGCCGGCAGGAGATCGACTGCAGGAGGTCGTTCAGCGAGGGTTCCGGCGCCTCGCTGAACGACCTCCTGCAGTCGATCTCCTGCCGGCGCCATTTTCCGTACGAAAACGATTCGCGGCGGGAAATCGCTCCCTGACCCCCGCTGGACCTCCAGGAACTTTTGGCCAGCTTGTGGGGGGCCTCCTGACCCCCACGAGACTTGCCAAAAGTCCAGCGGGGGTCCGGAAGGACCTCCTGCCGTCCAATCTTTTTCGTCTATGGCTGCCGCCATTTTCGGCGCCATTTTGGAAAATGGCGCCGGCTGAAGACGACAAGATTCAGAGCAGGAGCCCGTTCCGGACCGCTGCCGTTCCGGACCGCCGCTGGACCCGCAGGTTATTTAAGTTATTTGGTGGGGGATTTAATTTAAAGGGTCGGGGGTGGGTTTTAGGGGGTTTTAATGTGCCGGTTTTTCGATTTTTCGATTTTTCGATTTTTAACGATTTTTAACGATTTTTCACGATATTTTACCCCCCCAAACGGCAACAATACGATTCCCTCCCCCTCCCAGCCGAAATCGATCGTTAAGACGATCGAGGACACGATTCACATCCCTACCAAATACAGAATACAAAATAAAGGAGCACAAATTAGAAAAAACTGAAATGGAAACCCCAAGAAGCCAGACTCTGTGTATTAGCAATGGAAAAACAGAACAACCATTCCTCATAAAACAAATAAAATCAAGAAACAAAGCATCAGTTATAATAGTAAAACCATACTAATAAAATATTTTAAAACTACTGATAAATAGAATTTCTATTAATTAAAATCATATACATTTTTTACAATTTCCCAAACACCAATAAAATATTTCAAAACAGTACATATATCAAATAACACACAATAATTAAAATTAATAAGGATTTTAAAAAGCCCCTGCTGTCCATACATGGGAGCTCTTGATTTCCAGTCACCCTGATATTGTCGAGGATTAGGAGGTTATCCTCTCTCTCTCACACATACTCACATATCCATTCTCTCTCACACATACACTGTCACATACATACACATTCATGCTCTTATACCCAACCATAACCTCTCGCTCTCACAGACACTGACACACTCAGGCTCTAAGGCACTCTCTCCCCCTCCACACACACCCCCACACAAACTCTTACTCCCCTGGATTTTCTCATACACACTCATGCTCTCACTCTCACTGGCTCCCTCACATACACACAAACACACACTCCCAGGCAAGCTCCCACTCGTTCTCACACAGACACAGACACACACAGACAAGCTCCTAGTCATTCTCACACTGAACCCCAGGCAGGCTCCCATTCATTTTCACACCACTCCCTCCCCATCCCCCAGGCATGCACACATTCATTCTCACACACACAGACCCCCAGGCAGGCACCAATTTATTCTCACACACACCCATACACCACAAACAGGCAGGCACCTATTCTCACACATACAAACCCCAGGAAGACACCCATACATTCTCATTCACAGACACACCCTCAGGCAGGCACCCATGCATTCACACACATACACCCCCAGGCAGACTCCCATTCATACACATGCACACACTAAAGGCAGAGACCCCCTCTCTTTCTTTTGCCAGCAACCTCAGAGCCTCTCTCATTCTTCTGCTGCCACTGTCACTGCCACTGTATGGCTATTGCGGAGGTGCTGGTTGCTGCTATTGGCACTGAAGCCCATTCTGCTGCCTCCTCTGTGCAGGCCCCATGGGCTTCCAGTTCCTCTATGCTGATCTCGTACATTGTGAGATCCGCATAGAGAAAGTGCTACTCTTGCACATTCCCAAAGATTACATGTTCCAATCAGTAAAAAGTAATTTATTTCTTTTTACATTTGCTGTCTGATCTTAGTTTTCTAATCGGTTGGTCACAGGCTTTTTTTTTTCCACCTTCCCTTTCTTATTTTTTTGCCAATTCCTTTTATAACATATTTATTTTCTCTCCATCTGTCTGCTTCCCTCAAACACATGGTCAGGTTCTCATTCTCACATGCTTTCTCTCTCTCACATACACAGGCACTCATTCTCACATGCTGTCCCTCATACAATCATTTATACACAGTCTCTCTCTTGCACATGCTGTCTAACTCTCACTCCCACATGCTGTCTTGCTCAAGCACAGGTTCTCACTGTCACATGCTCTCTCTCATACAATCATTCCTACACACAGGCTCTCACTGTCACATGCTGACTCACACACACAGGCTCTCTCTCACTCCCACATGCTGTCCTGCTCAAGTACAGGCTCTCACTGTCACATGCTCTCTCTCATACAATCATTCCTACACACGGGCTCTCACTGTCACATGCTGACTCACACACACACACAGGCTCTCTCTCACTCCCACATGCTGTCTTGCTCAAGCACAGGCTCTCACTACCACATGCTGTCTCTCACACACACAAAGGCTCTCCCATGCTGTCTCTGCAAACATTCAGGTCTTCACTCCCACACACACACACAGTCTCTCAACTCATCTCATACACGCACACATACACACTGTACAAACCCTTAGTCTCTCTCTCTCACCTCTGGGCCTCCTCTTCACGGGCCACTGCAGGATGGGCTCTGCAGCGGCTCCGGTCTTCTCGAGCCGCGCTGATCCTCTTCTGAACGTGGCAGATGCTCCTCCTCCTTCCGGCACGCGGCTGATGCTCCTCCTCTTTCCTGCCCGTGCGGCTCTGGCAACATTTTTCTTCCGGGGCTGCGCGGGCAGGAAGGAGGAGAAGTTCCCGCATTGGCTGATGCTCCTCCTCCTTCCTGCCCGCGCGGCTCCGGCAACATTTTTCTTCCGGGGTCGCGCGGGCAGGAAGGAGGAGAAGTTCCTGCATTGGCTGATGCTCCTCCTCCTTGCTTCTCCTCCTCCTGCCCGCGCGGCTCCGGCAACATTTTTCTTCTGGGGCCGCGCGGGTACCAGCATGTTTAGACGCGACTGTACCACGGCCCTGCGATCTTCTTGCTGTGTGTATCTGCCATTGGGATGACGTCCACCGGCGGCCATTGGCCGTCAGCGGCTCGGCGCCCCCTAATGCTCAGCGCCCTAGGCGATCGCCTAGTTCGCCTAGTGCTTCCGCCAGCCCTGCCGGGGAAGACCCGGTTCTTCTCCGGGCTAAGCGCGCCCTCTCAGGCAGGGCAGCACTGGATGCACGCTTCCTGGTTCCCCCTCGACGGCATCGGGCCACGCAGCCCTCTTCCTGGTCTCGGCGGGCTGGCCCTCTCCTAGGTGCGCGGCCCCGCCTCCTGCCTACTCTTAAAGGGCCAGAATGACTAATTGCCTGCAGCTGCTTAACGGCCCTAACCTGGAAGGGCGCTGATTCCAAGCACTAGTCCCCAGAAGCTATATCTGCCTTTCTTCGTCTCAAGGAAGCATTTCATAGCCGGCCATGTCTTCATCACCCCGACCCTCAACGACTGTTTATCATTGAGGTGGATGCCTCCTCCGAGGGTGTAGGAGCCGTTCTCAGTCAGGAATCAGCCACACACACACTCCACCCTTGCTCATTTCTCTCTCATGGAGTCAGCGGCAGACAAGGTAGAGCAGTGAGGCAAGGCAATGGTCAAGTCCAGAAGATAATCAGTAGAGTGGTCAGGCAAAGCAGAGGTCGGTCCAGGAGATAATCAGTAGCATGGTCAGGCAAAGCAGAAGTCGGGTCCAGGAGACAATCAGTAGTGTAGTCAGGCAAAGCAGAGGTCGGATCCAGGAGATAATCAGTAGCATGGTCAGGCAAAGCAGAGGTCGGGTCCAGGAGATAATCAGTAGCGCGGGCAAAGCAGAAGTCGGGTCCAGAAAGTCAATTCATGGAACAAGTAGAGTAACGCAGGAACACAGGAACAAGGAAAATACCGGAACTAGGATCAGGAATACAAACAAGACAGGAACCAGGAACACGAAGGAATCACCAGGGGAAGCAACAAAGTACACAACCAGCGTGGAGACCTGTTGCAAAGGCAACTAACTGTGGCTGGGCCTGGCCTTATATACTGGGACCCAGTGACATCATCATCCTGGGCCGCGGGTTAGTTTCCCGCCATGGCCTCTTTAAAAGAAGAGGAGATGCGCGCGCACGCGCATAGGGAGGGACGCGGCACGGGATGGTGGCGTCTCCCCATGGACCGCGTGGCCCGCTGCGGAGCATGGACGTCCATCATGAAGATAGGAGCACTGGGGTTGGCCCTTGGTCATAGGCACACGCAACAATACCTCCCCCTTACGCCCCCTCTTGGAGGTCTGGGTTTGCCCGAATGAGCATGATGAAACTGTAGGAGGATGTATCCAAGATGATACGAGCTGGCTCCCAAGAATTTTCTTCTGGGCCGTAACCCTCCCAGGCAAGGAGGTATTCCCACTGACGCCCCTACAGCGGACGTCCAAGACTTCACGAACCTTGTAAGTAGTATCAGATTCGGCAACCAGGTGAGATGGTTCTGGTACTTTACGAGATGGCCAAGAAAGGATCACTGGCTTCAGTAGTGACACATGGAATATGTAGTGGATACCCAGAGTCGGTGGTAACCAGAGCTGGTATGTGACAAGCCCAATACGTCGGGTGACTGGAAAGGGTCCAATGTACCTTGGTGCAAATCTTTGTGATGGTATCTTAAGACAGATGTATCACGTACTTAACCAGACTTTTTGACCTGGAAGGAATTCAGGAGCGGAGCATCGATGGGTATCTGTGGACTTCTTAGTCCAGGCCGCTGCTTGTCGCAGCCGGAGATTAAGCTGATTCCAAAGGGCCTTAAGAGCATCAGCAGTGGTTTGTGCAGTTGGCAAGGGTACTGCCAGCAGGATAGGTAGTGGAGGTCTTGGCTGCCTACAATAGATGATGTGAACGGCGATACTCCTGTAGCAGCGGCGATATGGGAGCTATGGGAAAACTCCGCCCAAGGGAGAAACTCTGCCCATTTGTCCTGCCGATCATTTATATAGGCGCGTAGAAAATCTTTCAGGGAACGGTTCATATGTTTGGCTTGACCGTTGGCCTGTGGATGGTAAGCTGTGGTAAGGCTGATGTTAATGCCGAACTTGCAACACAGAGCGCACCAGTAGTGGGCTACAAACTGGGGTCCTCTATACGAGACTATGTCCTTGGGTAAGCCATGCAAGAAGAATACATGGAGAAAGAAAAGGCGTGCCAATTCTGGAGCAGAAGGTAGGCCAGGCAGTGGAACAAAATGGGCCATTTTAGAAAACCTGTCGATGATGACCCATATAACAGTGTTTCCTTTAGATGGCGGCAGATCCACAATAAAATCCATGGAAAGGTGTGTCCACGGCTCCTCCAGAGCAAGAAGTGGCTGGAGGAGGCCCCAGGGCCGACCAATCGGGGGTTTTTGCTGGGCACAGATATTACAGGAATCAACATACGCCCTGGCATCTGTGGCCATGATAGGCCACCAGAAGAATCACTAGAGTAATGCAAGCGTTCGCACCCGTCCTGGGTGACTGGCGAATTTGGAATCATGCACCCACCAGAGGACTCTCTCACAGAGGCGACGAGGCACCACAGTTTTCCAGGCAGGGACTGGGAGAGTCATGGATAAGCAGATACATGCGGGATCAATAATGTGATGAGGCTGTTCAGGAACATCTTTTGGTTCAAAGCAACAAGATAGGGCATCAGCCCGGAGGTTCTTCTCTGCTGGCCGATACCAGAGTTCAAAATTAAATCTGGAAAACAACAAGGTGCAGCGGGCCTGGCAAGCGTTGAGGTGCTGGGCATAATTCAGGTGTTCGAGGTTTTTGTGATCAGTGAAAATTGTAAATTTATGTTGTTGCACCAGTCCCTTCCCGACGGCTTCACTCTGCCTACCTTTCTTTCTTTGCACCTCCTCTTGCTGTGGATGGACACCTGGCTGCCGTGGCATCTAGCTGCCGTCCTCTCCAGCATCCCTGGACCGGCTTGGGCACTGCCTCCTGCCATGCTCCGCTGGTACCTTAGGGCGCGCACGCCACACGGCTCTCACTCTTATTTCCTACTTGGCGTCACCCTGTGATGACGTCACGCTGCCCAGATATTTAAAGCCTACAATGTTTGCTAGCCTTTGCGTTAGCAAGGGATACCAAAGGATGGGATTCGCTCTCCGTACCCAGCTACTCTGCCTCCAATTCCATTGGACTCTTAATGCTAACGGGGTATCCACTCCTCGGGGGCCTCACTTGCTTTTCAGGTCGCTATCAGGAAACAGGTACTCGCTCCTCGAGGGCCCATGTTCCCTGACTTGCTGCCAGCTCCTACCTTCTCTTCTGCCTGGAAGGATTCGCTATCTTCAACATCAGTGAGTACTACCATCTTCACCTCAGAGCTGTTCCCTGGAACCAGGTACTCATTCCTTGAGGGCCTGCCTCCGTTCTAGCCCTAGTGCCATCTCCTACGTGGAACCGTTGTGTGAGTACATCTCCTTCAAGCCTCTCAGTTCGCAGGAATCAGGTACTCGCTCCTTGAGGACCTGCTCTCCCTATCCTGGGGTTCTCCATACTGGGGCTTTGTGCATATTCCACTGTTCTCATTATTCTCAGTTCTTTCCACTACAGCACTGCTACCGGAGGAGTCGCTGTTCCAGCGCCTGAGGGATACTAGCCCAGCCGGGCTACTTCTACTGCTCACTACTGCCACCTCTGGTGGCTTCATCACATTGTCTAATAAAAGATCAATCTCTGTGTTTGTGTGTCCTAAACTGAGCCTGACCTGTGGCCCCTCAGGGGACTTACCCCTGTGGGAATGGTCAGCTGCCACAGTGTCCAAGGGTCCACCCAAACCTCACTAATTATAACATCTGTTGAGCGCCCTCTAACCAGGGACGCCACTCTTCTAAAGCAAGTTTAATTGCAAGCAGCTCCTGATTCCTGTACTGTAATTCTGTTCTGTGGGGGAGAACTTGTGGGAGAAGAAGAAACATGGACTCAAGGTCCTAGATGTCGAATGCTGGCTCAAGACCACCCCAGCCCCAATAGCAGAGGTGTCTACCTCGACCAGAAAGGGGCAGTTTGGATCCAGGTGACGTAGACAGGATCCATCAAGAAAAGCCCTTTTAAGGTGTTGAAAAGCTGTAAGGGCCTCAGGAGACCAGTTCCAAGTGTCATGGCCCTTACGAGTCATGGCTGTGAGGGGAGCAGCCAGGGTAGAGTAGTTGGCGATGAAGTGGCGGTAGTAATTAGTGAACCCTAGGAATCATTGTAGGGTTCGGAGACCCACTGGTTGGGGCCAATCCTGGATTCCTCTAAGTTTTTCTGGGTTAATGGAAAACCCACATTGAGAGATGATATACCCTAAGAAAGGCAGACTAGATTGATCAAAAAGGCACTTGTCCAACTTGGCAAAGAGGTGGTTCTCACGAAGACATTGGAAGACCGAATGAACATCTGCATGGTGTGTAGCCAGGTCCTTAGAAAAGACAAGAATATCATATAGGTATGCAACTACTTTAACATACAGATAGGTCCCTGAAGATCTCATTGATCATTCGCTGGAACACAGCAGGGGCATTACAAAGGTCGAAAGGCATTACCAGGTATTCGTAATGCCCATCCCTGGTATTGAAGACCATTTTCCAGATGTCATCGGGGCTATACACACACCAGGTTGTAGGCTCCACGTAAGTCCAATTTAGTAAAGATGGAAGCCCTTTGGAGGTGATCGAACAATTCTGAGATCAGAGGCAGAGTATACTTGTCTTTAAGAGTTATGGCATTTATGAACATAAGAACATAAGAAATTTCCATGCTGGGTCAGACCAAGGGTCCATCAAGCCCAGCATCCTGTTTCCAACAGAGGCCAAATCAGGCCACAAGAACCTGGCAATTATCCAAACACTAAGAAGATCCCATGCTACTGATGCAATTAATAGCAGTGGCTATTCCCTAAGTAAATTGTATTAATAGCCGTTAATGGACTTCTCCTCCAAGAACTTATCCAAACCTTTTTTGAACCCAGCTACACTAACTGCACTAACCACATCCTCTGGCAACAAATTCTAGAGCTTTATTGTGCATTGAGTGAAAAATAATTTTCTCCGATTAGACCTCTATCATATCCCCCCTCAGCCGTCTCTTCTCCAAGCTGAACAGCCCTAACCTCTTCAGCCTTTCCTCATAGGGGAGCTGTTCCATCCCCTTTATCATTTTGGTTGCCCTTCTCTGTACCTTCTCCATCACAACTATATCTTTTTTGAGATGCAGCGACCAGAATTGTACACAGTATTCAAGGTGCGGTCTCACCATGGAGCGATATAGAGGCATTATGACATTTTCCGTTCTATTAACCATTCCCTTCCTAATAATTCCTAACATTCTGTTTGCTTTTTTGACTGCTGCAGCACACTGAGCCGACGATTTTAAAGTATTATCCACTATGATGCCTAGATGTTTTTCCTAATATGGAACCTAACATCGTGTAACTACAGCAAGAGTTATTTTTCCCTATATGCAACGCCTTGCACTTGTCCACATTAAATTTCATCTGCCATTTGGATGCCCAATCTTCCAGTCTTGCAAGGTCCTCCTGTAATGTATCACAGTCTGCTTGTGATTTAACTACTCTGAATAATTTTGTATCATCTGCAAATTTGATAACCTCACTCGTCGTATTCCTTTCCAGATCATTTATATATATATTGAAAAGCACCGGTCCAAGTACAGATCCCTGAGGCACTCCACTGTTTACCCTTTTCCACTGAAAAAATTGACCATTTAATCCTACTCTGTTTCCTGTCTTTTAACCAGTTTGTGATCCATGAAAGGACATCACCTCCTATCCCATGACTTTTTAGTTTTCGTAGAAGCCTCTCATGAGGGACTTTGTCAAATGCCTTCTGAAAATCCAAATACACTACATCTACCAGTTCATCTTTATCCACATGTTTATTAACCCCTTCAAAAAAATGAAGCAGATTTGTTAGGCTAGATTTGTTAGGCAAGACCTTTCCTTCCCTGAGATAGTGAATACACGGCCTTAAGGATCCATCTTTCTTCATGACAAAGAAAAATCCCGCTCCGGCAGGAGAAGTTGAAGGTCGAATAAACCCTTTAGCCAGGTTCTCTCGGATGTATTCTGTCATGGCACGGGTCTCGGGCTGTGACAGAGGGTAAGTTCGGCCTCAAGGAGGCTTGGTACCAGGTAGAAGTTCAATTGGACAATTGAACCTGCAGAGAGGCGGAAGGATGCCTTTTTTTTTTTTGAAAAAACATCCTCAAAGTCCGCATATGGAGCTGGAATGCTGGAGGATGTGGTTGCTAGAGAAACTGTAGGAGGTGGTACCACCTTTTTCAAGCAGATCTGATGACAGGCTGGACTCTATTCAAAAAGCTGAAGAGATCCCCAATCAAACTGAGGGGAGTGACACTGGAGCCAGGGTAAGCCCAAGACCACGGGGTGAACTGATTTTTCTAAGACGAGGAATTCCACCTCTTCAACATGGAGAGCGCCAGTGAGAAGGTGATAGGAGATAGGAGCACCGGGTTTGGCCCGAGGTTGTAGGCAGCGGCCCCTGGCCACGAGAGAATTGGAGCCAGACGGTGGAGCAGGCAAAAGAGGCAAGCCCAGAAAACAACAAGGTAGGCAATCTAAAAAAGCCATGAGGAACAACAAAGGAATAGATGCCCGAATAGTCTTTTCCAAATTCACCAATTAAAGAAGCAGGCAAAAGAGGGTAAGAGGGCCTGGCCGCGGGCCTGCTGCGGCCGGCACATGCAACACTGACCTCATCACTTTATCTATTTTAGTTTAGTTAGCTCCTCACAAACACACTTTTCTGAAAATCATTTGGAAATTACCTCACTTCCAATCCTATTTATGACTATTCTCTATGAAACCATTATTGACCCTTAGTGAACACTGAAAATAAATATTTGTTAATTTGTGGCTTGAAATCTGTGGGTGCTTACAGAAATGGAGGCTTGGGTATAGCAAATGCAGCCTAGACAGAGGTCTTGGGATGTGCTATAGGAACAGCTAGGACTGAAGTAGCTGAAGAGGAGTCTACCTGGTGCAAGTTAGCCAGAGTGGAGTCCACCTGGCACATGTAGTTGGAGTGGAATCCACCTGGCACAGTATAGTTAGAGCAGCCTGGGACAGAGTGTATCAGGAACTAGCTCAGTTGGCATTGCAAAAATGTGATAGGACAATCTGGCTCAGCCTGGGACAGAGTTGGAGCAGGAACTGGCACAACTTGGTATGGAGGTATAGCAGAACCTGGCCCATCTGGCTGTAGTGACATGGCAGGACAAACTGGAGTCAAAGACACTACTGGTTTTTCTGATGACTGGACAGCATGAAAATAGAGTCTTTGAATCAGTGGGCACCGCAGCCTGTAGCATGATCTTCAGTTCTGCTGTAAAGGAAGCAGCCTAGAACAAGGTCCTTCACATTGAGATAGACACAGCCTGGACTGGTAACTTTGATGCAATGGACACAGTCTGGAGGAGAGTATTTATACTGCAATGGGCTTAGCCTAGGTAGAGCTTTTCTGGGCACTACAATGGGTGCAGTCTGGAACAAAGGCTTAGGTACTGTGATTGGAAAAGCAGCCTGGCAGTGGGTTCCTGAATCATTATAAGCACATTCTAAGTAGTGTCCTGGAATCTGCTGTAAATACAGATTGGAGTAGATACTTAGAGGCTACAGGAGAAGACGGCCAGAGAGAGGTTTCTGGCACTGTGATGGACAAAGCAGCTTGTAGCATGGGCTTTGGTGGCACTACTATCAAAGAATCAGTATGGAGAAAGGTCATTGGCACTGGGACAAGCATAACCTGGGATGAAGACTGGGGCACTGGAGTCTCAGAAGTATTAGAAAGGAAATGGTGAATAAAACGGAAAATGTCATAATGCCTCTGTATCGCTCCATGGTGAGACCACAACTTGAATACTGTGTACAATTCTGGTCGCCGCATCTCAAAAAAGATATAATTGCAATGGAGAAGGTACAGAGAAGGGCTACCAAAATGATAAGGGGACTGGAACAGCTCCCCTATGAGGAAAGACTAAAGAGGTTAGGACTTTTCAGCTTGGAGAAGAGATGGCTGAGGGGGGATATGATAGAGGTCTTGAAAATCATGAGAGGTCTAGAACGGGTAAATGTGAATCAGTTATTTAATCTTTCGGATAGTAGAAAAACTAGGGGGCACTCCATGAAGTTAGCATGGGGCACATTTAAAACTAATCGGAGAGAGTTCTTTTTTACTCAATGCACAATTAAACTCTGGAATTTGTTGCCAGAGGATGTGGTTAGTGCAGTTAGTATAGCGGTGTTTAAAAAAGGATTGGATGAGTTAAGAACATAAGAAATTGCCATGCTGGGTCAGACCAAGGGTCCATCAAGCCCAGCATTCTGTTTCCAACAAAGGCCAAAACCAGGCCACAAGAACCTGGCAATTACCCAAACAGGAGAAGATGTCCATTACCCAAACAGGAGGAGAAGTTCATTACCTGCTATTAAGTTCACTTAGAGAATAGCCACTGGAGCGGTGAGAAGGGAAGTCACCAGTGCCGAGCCGACCGCACCACCCTTAGCCCACCCAACGCCCGTCTGCCCATACCAACTAACAGCGGCAGCGATGCCGGGAGAGCAAAGCCTACCTGGCCAAGCAGACCGGTAGACCATCACGGTGTCGGGCTCCAGCGGTAGCACTACCGACGTGCTGGGAGTACCCTCCCCACCCTGGAAGGAGAGGTAAGATGGGAAGTCACCAGTGCTGAGCCGACCAACCTACCCATAGCCAGCCCACTGCCCGCCCACACCAACAACAACAGCGGCAGCAATGCCGAAGGTGCTTGCACCAAGAGATGCACGCCCTTGGTGCATGCACGAAGGAACGCAACAAAGGAGCTTGCCCCTTTGTGCACCCCTTCATTGGCACCAGGAGTGTATTTTCTGTTGAGCACAGAATTGAATACTACAATCTTGGCCCAGAGGTGCTACATTGAGCCCATGCTAGGACGGGTTTGGAACAGAGAGCTACAGAGTGCCTTGAGTAAGAAGGAAAGAAAGATCACAAACTTGGTCTACCCACTAATAAGTAATAATGCTACCACTATCACTTCTTGTTTAATGTTAACACTACTCCTATTAAATGTTCAATCTTTGTAAAAAAAAATTCCATTAATTAATGACCTATTAGAGGACCTTCAGCCCACTATTTTTTGTGCCTCTCAAACCTGGCTAACTGACAAAGATAATGTTCTCCTAAACCAAATTTCCCACCCTAACTACAAAATATTTCACTTCACTATACCTAAATGAAAAGATGGGGGACTTTTAATAGTAATTAAAGAAGAACTTAAGCTAGTACCTTGCAAAGTTGAGATTAACCCACCCTATGAAGTGGCTGTTTTAAAATCTCATCAATTAAATATAGGGCTGGTCTACTGTCCACCTGGTTTACTCCAAAAAGACTGCTCACCACTTAATGAACTATTCATTAAAATATTTCCAACACCAGAGTCAACATTAATTGTAGAGGACTTTAACCTTCAGGTAGACAAAACATCAAGAACCTCAACCTGTGGAATGTTTCTAGAAGCAATGGAAGCCCTGGGATGGTCACAGTTTTTCTCAAGAGCCACACATAAAGCAGGTCTCACTCGATTTGCTGGCCTTCGGAGTGAGGAAACTCACTCCAAGATGAGATTTGGGCAATGTTCTCTCAACCTAGCTTGATGGACTCTCTACCTGGGTAACATCAAGCTAGGTTGAGAGAACATTGCCCAAATCTCATCTTGGAGTGAGTTTCCTCACTCCGAAGGCCAGCAAATCTTCACAAGAGACCACTGTTCTGTTCGTAGGTGTCACGTAAGTGACCTCTAACCCCCTACACTCATACCTAAACCCCACCTCGAGTTACTAGGTGGGCCTACCATAGGGATACAAATACCTACGTATGGGCCATGATATTGTGGCCAGGCTCTCTCGTTCTCTCTCACTCTCACTCTCACTCTCACACTCTCTTTCTCTCTAGGACCATTAACAATTGTCCCCTGGTGGTTGAATGACAGAAATACAACAGGTCTGGCACTTATCGCAGAATCTGAAATGGTATCACAATTTGCACTAACTTAGCTCTTCACACAGGTAATTAGCACAAATTGTGATAAATGCTATATTAGCATAAAACACACCCCTTTTGCTATCACATGCGGTACTTACCGCATTTTGATAAATCCACCCCATACATAGAAAAGTGATTTAAAAAATGTGTATAAAATATGAAGGAAGTGTGCAAAACTGCAAATACATAATGTAGTGTGCCAATTAAGAAAGAACCAAACAAAATTAAAAAAATGTGGTCACCGAATGTTGTTGTAGTGCACGAATGAGAGTGTGTTCTAATGATGATTGGTGCATAAGAAATACCACTGGTGTGCTGATGATTTGTGCCAAAAAAAATAAAATTACAAAAGGTGCCATTCCGATAAAAGATGCCATCATAAAATATGAGTGAACTCACACAGGCTGTCACATTTTTTGTGATGGGTCAGTGTGTACAGATTACATTGTGTGCATGTAATTTTGGTGCCAAAGCTGTAAAATACAAAAAGTGCCATTCCGATTAATGCTGCCATCATAAATTATAAACAAACTCATACTAGATATCACCCTTTTTTTATGTATTCGGTAAACATATGTAGATAACAAAACTATTCAAAAAAGTATATAAATAAATCATTTTAAAAATAAAAGCAAAACGCTGTCCTATTTGAATATAAGCAATCGGGAGAAAATGAAGTTCTGGCAGAAGCACAGAGGAATAAATAAATAATGCATAATATATATTATTTCTTCTTCATTTTAAACATATATTGTCTACATTCTAAGTTTGAGATTAACTGCGGCTATGGAAAAATAGTGAGACGCCAGCAAACTGACTAGCATAACGTCTGGACTACAAAGTGGCGCTTTCAGAAACGGCAGTAATATCGACTATACCAACTACTAGGTATACTTTCTAAGAAACTTACTTCAAAGATATACAGGCTGGATGTTGTCTCCGCTCGATTCGTCAGAGGACATTAAGCCTCTGCAGAGTGGATATGCCAATTAAATATTTTGAAAAACCCGCCAACCTAGCTGTCAATCTCATCCAAGGGGCGTGATTTATTAAAGGCCCGTATGTAAGGCCAACATGAAAAATAATTACCGAGCTGTCTATACAATATTAATCACAAATGTGATTATTAATATACAGATAAATTCAAAGTCCAAATAGAGTATTTAAATAAAAAACATAAAAATTATTAAGACATTATGCCGTTCAATTCTAAGTAGCCGATGTAAAACAGGACTGCTTATCACTTACCACGAGACATTATATAGCTAGACCCTATTATTGGACCACAAAAGACAGCATGACATACTCCTATCTATTTGTTGTTTATCTCCAGTGAAATTAAATAATGATCAAAATGAACTTTACAAAAATAATATTTATTATATATCCAATGTGTGAGAACGCCATATCTATTTATGCAAATCGGGACAGCCACGAAAAAATGTAAAAAATGCTGCAAACACGCAAGCTACTCAAAACTCATATATGAACAATTAGTCATATATGAACTAGATATAGTCTCTGCTAACTACAACAAAAACATAAAACCCTGCAGGGTAATTATACCAAATGATTGTATAAAAACTGTACAAATTATACTACTAAACTTATGTAAAGGCAGGGCTAGTGAAATCTAAGATATTATTGGAGACGACGATGGATGGTAAAATAAAATGTGAAAATGCTATGACACCAATTATCATTGTGTATGTGAAAAATAAATGAAAAATGAAAATGAATAAAAAATAGATTAAAAAATGATATATAGGGTTTGACCTGAAGAATGCATAAATACCAAGACCAGGTAAAAATAATAAATACTGTACAAAAATATAAATAGCAATCAGAACATAAAAAGACAGAAAAATAAAAAATAAATATATAACGGGGTCTAAAAACAAGTAAAAATAAATACAGAACATTCTATGAATGGCAGACAGAACATAAAATTGGATCATAAAAAAACAGAATAATCAATTTCTAAATTTAAACCATTAGGTTCCATGGTCTTAAATTCAAAGATATATTTCTGCTCTAATTGCAAAAGCATTTTATCCAAATCTCCACCACGCCAATTAGGTGTGACGTGTTGGATAATACAAAATTTAAAATCATTGAAACTGTGGTTCATTTGTATTGAATGTCGAACAAGAGGTTTTGACGCTATTTTCCTTTTAATACTGCTCTTATGCTCTATAACACGTTTGTTGAATGGTCTAATAGTTTTCCCAACATAGACTTTGTTACAAGTATAGAGCGCCAAATAAACTACACCTTGTGTTTTACAATTCGTGAATGATTTTAACTTAAATTCTCTGCTTGTTCCAGGAATCTGTAAACTGGTCACCTTCATATTGACAGGGCAAACAGAACAGTTACCGCATGGGCGGTGTCCTGGAGGTCTCTTGTCCAAAGGTTTGGTAATTGGTAAAGCAGATGGAGACACGAACTCTTTAATGTTTTTTTCTCTTCTATTCGCTATCATAAGGCTCTTTCCTTGGAAACATGGTAACAATTGTAGGATAGTCCAATGTTTCTTAAGAATGTTTGTGATTTCAAAGGACATATGTGTATAAGTTAAGGGGTATACAATTCGGTCTTTCAGTTGTTTATCTTGTTTAGTAAATAAGGAATTTCGACTAATTGTAGATGCTTTCGCAAAACCAGCTTCTATATGCCTTAGCGGATAAGATTTTTCTAGGAACCTATTTTTCATTTCTACAGAGCTGGTCAAAAAAAATGTTTCATCGCCACACAATCTCTTCAATCTCAAAAACTGGGAATACGGTAGATTTCTTTGGAGTGACTTATTGTGACAACAAGAACTAGTGCAACTTAAACTGACATTAAACCCTAAAAAGACAGAAATCATCTGGCTGAGAAGAAACTCACCAACAGTTAAAATACCTACCATAGACCTGGGTAATTATCAACTTAATCCCTCAATTCAAGTATGGGCTTTAGGTGTACTATTAGATGAGACCGTCTCAATAAAAACGCACATCAGTAAATTAATCAAGACAGGTTATGCCAAGCTATGTATTCTACATTGGTTGAAACCACTATTAAATCTTGCAAGCTTCCATACTGTACTGCAAACTCTAATCTTATCAAACTTTGACTACTGTAATTCCCTACCATCTAGCCACTTAAAACCATTACAACTATTGCAAAATGCTGCAGCAAGAGAACTAATAGGAACTAGAAAATATGATCACATTACACCAGCGCTGATGTCACTACATTGGCTACCAGTACAATCCAGAATCTACTATAAAGTATTAACAATAATATTCAACATCATTCATGACAATAACACTGGATTACTAGGACTGGCACTACATTCTTACAATCCTCAACAAAGGCTAAGATCTCAAAATAAAGGCCGATTGGCTATTCCCCCATTATGGCACACACATCTGACGCAAATAAGAGATCAAGTGTTTTCCATTGGAGGTCCAAAGCTCTGGAACTCTCTGCCTGAGGTACTGCATTTTTTACCAAAGAAATTAAAAAATGAATTAAAAACGTGGCTGTTCAGGAATCCATATAATTTAACCTAGAGACATTAGAATATACAGAACCACAAATTAAGAAGGGCAAAATATATTAATCAAACCTTGAAGTATAAATCATACAAAGGCAATAAGATCCTCAAAACAACACACTCATGAAGATGTGAATACCATAACTTCGTTTTTTCATTATGCAAACTCTCTGTCTTTTGTACTAGACCAATGTGAATACAGACTTGAAAATTGGATTTGATAGATTTTACTTGTCAGATAAATGCCAACCTTGTATACCTCCTCTGTAACATTTGTCTGTGAATTGTGTTATAATTATGAATGCCACTTTGTAAACCATTGTGATCTATAAATGGAATGACAGTCTATAAAATGTCTAAATAAAATAAATAAATAAACAGCTTTTACTGGCTGGAAAAAAAATGCAAAGATGTAAAGCAGAGGCCAGCTGGCTGTAAGACATGAACTGGAACAGGAGAATTGAATTCAGAGACAGGTATAATCAAGATGGGTCCAGAGAGAACAATTATGGGAAATGTACATGCTATCTTCCTTGGAGTTAGTGCAGATTTCATTAAGGCCTGGCTGGAAGCAGCTGAATGAGCAATATTTATAGAGGCTGAACTGAAGTCAGCTAATAAGGATGGAATCAAAGACACTGAACTGACAATACTAGAACAGGCAGAACTCGCATAGAGCTGGAAGCAGCTGCTTGAATGGGAGCCCCCAACTGCAAACTGAGACAGAGACACATGACTGGACTTTACAGCAAGATTCAGTTTTGAAGGTAATGAATTTTTAAAGGTTTACTTAGATTTAGCAGGAGCTAGTATAGAAACAGAGTTAGCTGGCATGGCTTTCAGCCGGGTTCTAGTAGAGACAGAATTACCTGAGTTTTTTTTAACATAGACTGTACTTTTAGCTGTGATTTGCTGGTCCCTTCCATTTCAAGGATTTGCTGTGCTGAAACAGCCTCAGGGTAGAGCAGGGTTTTCTGAGAGTCAGGTATAAGGTTGACTGGAATTGAGGTTTGTGTTTCAGGAGTCGGTCTTGGGGCAACACACAGGAAGCATGTTACTGCAAACTGGCTGTTGTTCACCCAGCACTTCCCACACTCCCAAAAGGGAGTTGCAGGATTATGGAGAGTGCACTAATGACACATGATTCCAAAGGTGAGTTCACACCTTGACACCCACTGCATTTCCAGTTAAAGATAAAGGTAGGAAATGTTATAGGAACTGGGGCTGGTGAACCGATGCTTTGAATTAGAGCAGACTTCAAATAATTGTTTCTTGGCTCACCAAAGGGGTCATTTATCAAAGTGCTAAATTAACGCATGCAAAAATGCCATTAACGAGTGTGAAAGCACCATATCATTTGGTGTGATGCAAATGAGAAAAAGATTTGTGTAAGACCATGCAACAGGGCTTTATTGTGTGTACCTCCTACCACCACTGGGGAGGGGGAGGGGGAGAGAGAACCTAGCCATAATGACCTCATACTAGATAGGTATTTATATCTCTATGGGAGGCCCACCTAATAACTCAAGGTGAGGTTTAGGTATTAGTGTAGGGGTTAGAGGCCACTTTGATATTCAAAATGAGATGTATGAACAGAACAGTGCTCTTTTGTGAAGATTTGATGACCTTCGAAGTAAGGAAACTCACCCAAAAATGAGATTTGTGCAATGTTCTCTCAACCTAGCTTGATGGACTCTCTACCTGGGTAACATCAAGCTAAGAACATAAGAAGAACATAATAACATGCCATACTGGGTCAGACCAAGGGTCCATCAAGCCCAGCATCCTGCTTCCAACAGTGGCCAATCCAGGCCATAAGAAACCTGGCAAGTACCCAAAAACTAAGTCTATTTCATGTTACCATTGCTAGTAATAGCAGTGGCTATTTTCTAAGTCAACTTAATTAATAGCAGGGAATGGACTTCTCCTCCAAGAACTTTTCCAATCCTTTTTTAAACACAGCTATACTAACTGATCTAACCATGTCCTCTGGCAACAAATTCCAGAGTTTAATTGTGCGTTGAGTGAAGAAGAACTTTCTCTGATTAGTTTTAAATGTGCCACATCCTAACTTCATGGAGTGCCCCCTAGTCTTTCTATTATCTGAAAGACTAAATAACCGATTCACATCTACCCGTTCTAGACCTCTCATGATTTTAAACTAGGTTTATTTATTTATTTATTTAAAGGTTTTTATATATCGATTGCCGTTTGCACATCGTATCGGTTTACAAAGAATTCAGCGCTTATAGAATGGAGCATAACAGATACAAGTATCGTATTGGTTTACAAAGAACATTGCGCTTATGTATGAAGCATAACAGTTACATGGAGCAAATTGGAATCATATAGGAATCATATAGGTGTAGTACTATGCAGGATTTAAATCAATCAAATTATAAACTATGTACAACTCATCGGTTTACAAAGAACATTGAGCTTAATATACTGAGGCATAACAGTTCCATGAAGCGGTTGGAACCAAATAGAGATAGCGTCAAAATAGGTAAATAAATCAAAACAGATTGGAAACTAGGTTCAGGAGTGTAGACAGGACATGATAGGGGGGCCAAAATTGTAGATTGGATATAAGCTAATTTCAAGAAAGTGGGAGGTGGAAGAGTAAGATTCACATGTAAGATAATTACAATATGGCTGAAAATCAAAGGGAGTAGGTGGTATGTGGATTTGAGATGGAATCGCAGGGGGGAGAACATTGAACAAATCTCATCTTTGGGTGAGTTTCCTCACTCCGAAGGTCATCAAATCTTCACAAGAGAGCACTATTCTGTTCGTACATCTCACTTTGAATGTCAAAGTGGCCCCTAACCCCTAAACACTAATACCTAAACCTTGTAGGAGGGCCCTGATAGCTAGGCTGGCTCTCCAGGAGCTTAAACCTACTAAACATGGTCCCCCCATTAATTCTGGCATTTATCACAAAGTGCGAAAAAGTTATCACAATTTGTGCTAAGATAGCGCTTCGCATAGGTATTAGCGCAAATTGTGACAAACTGCCTATTACCATAAAACACACCCCTTTTCCTATCGTATGCGATATTTAGTGCATTTTGATAAATCCAGGCCAAGTTTTCAGGGAGTTATGATACCATGCTTCTAGGGTACGTTTGACTTCATCATGCTATCATGATCAGGCAGGCTGGATTCTGGTATTTCCAGCAGGAGTGGCACAGGGTTCTAAAGGAGAGCAGAGCAGAGTCTTCTGCCTGTCCAGCCAACTCTGCCTTGTGTTGAGCCTGCAGGTACTGGCGGCCAGCAGGACTTTTCTGGCATGGTGCCTGGCAGGCCAGGATCAGGATTGGCAGTGATCAGGCATGTTTGGAGTCTAGACAGAAGTTGGAGCTGGTAGAGATCAAACAGAGACAATATCCAAAGACAGTCTGAGTCATCAACAAAGATCAATCTGAGGAAGGCTGATTGGGAAGGCAAGATAAAAACAATACAGGGGAACAAAGCTGGATGGGGCATAAGCACAGATTGACAATTGGGTAAAACACACAGGCAGGACAAAGATATCACACACACAGGCCAAAACAGGGTAAAATGTGGGCTACACTGTAACAGGCATATACAGCATGGTCTGGACAGGCTAGATAGGCCTCTAGGAGGTCTAGAAAGACAAGGATCAGACACGGAACACAGAGACAGGGTAGGTCACTGGAAGGCCTAGACAAGGCACAAGAGAGACACTGGGAAGCCCACAGGAACAAGAGGGCCACTCAGAGACCCACAGGGAGCCAGACAAACAAATAGGCAAGGAACACTGGAACAAACAGAACAATACAAGAAAGCCTAAACAGGCCATACTGGAACACAGACAAGGCAAAGATATATGGACTGCTGGAAGACCTAGACCCACAGGTAAGAAGGGTAACTTGGAGATCCATAGGAAGCAGGAGGGCCACAAGGAGGCTCAGACAGGACAAGACAAGGACAGGACAAGAACAGAAGAGCAGGGCAAGGTAAACACAGACAAACAGGAACCAATGGCAGACAAGTTAAATACAAGACAAGACAGGTAACAGAGTAAGCAGGCCACTGGGAGGCCCTGACAGGAACTAGGGAATGAACAGGGATGAGACAGGTCCAGACAAGAAGGCCTAAACAGGCCATACTGGGAACAAGAGAAGGCAAGCTTAAAAGGCCTCTAAGGCCACATGGAATCAAAGCAAGGCAAGAAGGCTGCTAATGTCACATAGAAACAAGGTAAGCTTAGCCAAAGTAAGGAGCCAAAGTGACTCAATGATGAGGCCCTGAAGAAACTGTGAGGGAGATTCTTATAGGCATGGCTTTGCTGCATCATTTAGCCTTCAAGGTGGCAACTAGAGCAGGGCAGAATGTGACCCAATGAGGGCTCCTGCTGGCAGGGAGGCTGCCTAACAGCCAAAATCATGACATCTACCATGATTTTAGTCATTTAAAGTGGATGATTTTAGAGCAAGTTCAAATATTGCCCCATGAAAGAGATAGGCAGACTAATCTCAATTTTAAAGAACAATTACTGGATACATACTTAAAATACCTGTGCACTGTTTAGACTCATTGAAGCTCTTGATTGGTCTTCTTTGATTTGAAAGTTTTCTGATTGATTGGTAAAGTTGATTTTCAGATTGGCTGTTTTCCTGGTCATGCCAGAAATTTAAAATTGGAGACAAAGATGGTGGTGTGTAACTATGTCATAGAGTTCTGCTCGAATGTAACAGCATTACTATAATATATTTATCCCTGAACAAGAAACTTGTATTGAAACATCGCCATGCCATATTTATTTATTTATTTATTTATTTATTTAGCTATTTTCTATACCGGCTTTCACGACCAGGGGTCGCATCAAACCGGTTTACAATTAACAGGTCGTGCATTAAACATAGAACTTGAACAACTAAATTGGTGCAGGGATTACAGTTACAATGAACAAGGAAGTATACAACTGGGAGCGGGGGAAGAAGAAGAAGAAGAAAGGGTAACAATTGATAATATTGGATTGATTGCAGGGGCTCTTTCAGCTAAGCTTTTACTTGCAATCATATATTTTAACAAATATCTAAAAAAATATGGAACTATTAGGAGGCTAAGGTGGTTCATGATGATTATAATAAGGTATCTTAAAGAGATATATTATTTAGAAAGTAGCCATGTATGAAATAATCCCCTTGCCTTCTATATTTTTATATAGCAGTTTGAGCAGAAAAAGAGTCTCTGGGTGTTTGTACTATATATAACATTTAGGAGTATTTATAATACAAGTTAGTGTTAAATTTGAATATAGCAGGAAAGAGAATCCTAATTGAGAAATTCAGGTCACACATTATCAGTCATTTAAAATAAAGGATAAGTGTGGCAGGAGGTGGGCAATGAAACTGTCACGTTGCTCCCAAGCAATACAGGGTGTGGGAGGAGAAAATGAAATCAATCAGCTCAATATTCCACACTTAAGCAAGGAGCAGAAAAGATGGATAGGAAGAGCAGCAAATCAAAGAAAAAAAAAACTGGAAAGCTATGACCACAAATACTCATTGTCTGAGCAATAAAATCCCAGCTCTGCAGGCCCTAATGGTGGAGGCTGGCTTGGACATTGTTGCCATTATAGACATGGTTCAGTGAGCCTCATGATTGGGGATAATGTCTTTCAGGTCCAAGGAGGTGCTCACCAGTGACCATCAGACAGTATGATTCAACATAGCAGCTGGGATGGAGAAAAGTCACACAAAGATCCAAGTTTTAGATTTTGAAAATATGGACTTTGGTAAAATGGGGACGTACCTTGAGAAGGTGCTAAAAACCTCGGAGAAGATAGGTGAGGTAGAACAACAGTGAGTCAAATTAAAAGGGGCTATAATAAAGGCAACAAACCTTTATGTGAGAAAATTAAATAAAAGTAAGAAAAAAAAGAAACGGATCTGGTTCTCAAAGGAGATGGCTAATGAAAATAAAGGGGAATGGCTAATGAAAATAAGGGGAATGGAATAGCTCCCCTATGAGGAAAGACTAAAGAGGTTAGGACTTTTCAGCTTGGAGAAGAGACGGCTGAGGGGGGATATGATAGAGGTGTTTAAAATCATGAGAGGATGGGTAGATGTGAATCAGTTATTTACACTTTTGAATAATAGAAAGACTAGGGGGCACTCCATGAAGTTAGCATTTGGCACACAAAACTAATCGGAGAAAGTTCTTCTTCACTCAATGCACAAACTCTGGAATTTGTTGCCAGAGGACGTGGTTAGTTCAGTTAGTATAGCTGTGTTTAAAAAAGGATTGGATAAGTTCTTGGAGGAGAAGTCCATTACCTGCTATTAATTAAGTTGACTTAGAAATTAGCCACTGCTATTACTAGCAACGGTAACATGAAATAGGCTTAGTTTTTGGGTACTTGCCAGGTTCTTATGGCCTGGATTGGCTACTGTTGGAAACAGGATGCTGGGCTTGATGGACCCTTGGTCTGACCCAGTATGGCATGTTCTTATGTGCTTATGTTTTTAAGGCAAAAAGAACAATGTTCAAGAAGGTTCCCAAAAAGAGGAACACAGGGAAGAATATCTAGTGAAGCTGAAGATGGCAAGGAAAGATATCAGGAAAGCAAAAGGTCAAGCAGAAAAAATGCTTGCTAAAGAGGTCAAACAAGGTGACAAACCATTTTTTAGATCTATCAAAGAAAGGAAGAAAGCCAGAGGTGGCATTGTAAAATTGAAGGGAAACAAGAAGCGATGTATAATGAACGATGAGGAAAAAACAGAAATATTAAATAAATACTTGTGTTCACCCTGGAGTAGTACCAATGCTGGTTGACAAGAACATGGCTGGAAATAGGTGCAACCCCATTTACAGAAGAGAATATACTGTATGCAAAGAACTAGGAAAACCAAGGGGGCATGGGATAACCACTAGGGATCCCTAAAGATTAGAGGATGGAAATGAAGAAAAGAGTGCATGGGGGTAACTTGCTGGTGTGGCAGTTACTACCTTTACCCAATAAGCCTGATACTTCTGATACAACTCCAACATTGCTCTCTGCTTCAATGGCAAGAGGTAATAGAAAATTTGACTCAGTCAGCAACCAACAAGAGCCCTGACTGGCGGTTTGAGAAACTAAATATGGGGTGACCTGTATTACATGGCAGATGCTAACATAAGCTTGCTGGAAAGACTACATGGACTGTTTGGTCCTTTTCTGCCATCATTTTCTATGTTTCTAGAAAGTGGACCAGCTACAAAGGATTATAGGTTGCAAATGACATGGAATACAGGGCATACTGTTACAGTATACTAACACTAGCCGTTAAGCACGTAACAACGGGCTACATTAAAAACAATTTTCGGTCCGTTTTCGGACACTGCACCCGTCTACTCTTGTTTTCCCTCACTCCCCCTTCCCCTCGCTCATTCACCTCAGTCACTCAACCCCCTTCACTCCCCTGCCCCCACTCTCACCTCCTCCTCATTCTCCCTTCCCTCACTCTCACCTCCCCCCTCATTCTCCCTCCCCTAACTCTCACCTCCCCCTCATTCTCCTTCCCACTCCCTCCCCTTCCCTCACTCTCACCTCCCCCCTCATTCTCCCTCCCCTTCCTTCAGTAATTCCCCACCCTCTCTCAATCCCATCCCTCACTCTCATCCCCTCCCTCCCTCCCTCAAGCCCCTCCCTCACTCTCATCCCCTCCCAGCTCATCCACACCCCCTCCTCCACTCCCTCTTTTTCTCTTCTGCGCAACTTCTTACCCTTCCCACTTACTCACTCATCCCTTTTCCTTCCATCCCCTCTCATCTTCCCTTTCCTTCCACTATCACCTCATCCACAACCCCTTCCCTCACCCTCAGCCCTCCTCCACTCCCTCTTTTTCTCTTCTACAGGGCCAGCTGGGAGGGACCAGGCTAAAGGAGGAGGCATTTGCTGATGGAACTGCAGCATGTTAACAGCCTGAGCCTGTCCCTCCGTCACTGTCCCTACTTCCTACTCCCTCCCCCCTTCCCCGGCAATGGAGGACCAGGCTCAGGCTGTTAACATGTCTGCGGAGCCTTTTCTTGGAGCGGTGATCTCGCGCTCGCCTCACCACCACGCTCATTGGTTGCCCGCCCGTCGCTCAGCTTTCACTGCCGCTGCTCCTCCACGCCGCATCCGCCGTTCTCTGTTGCTGGCCCGACCAATGCTCACATACCGCCGCCACTGCCACAAAATGCTGTGTCCGCCGCTCAGACTGATGTGCTCTCTCGTGGCATGTCGGGCAGAGTTCTTTGTGCCGCGCATGCGCAGTAGAGCTGCTCTCTACTGCGCATTTGCGGCATGTCGATCAAGCCTCATTTATCTAGTTGATTGCCCGCTGAATTGTGGGAAACAGTTTCAGGAAACTGTTAAAAGTGATTTATTATACTGAAACATTTCAGTGATTTTAAATGATTTATTGTGATTTGTTTACTGTAATAAGGTTTTTATGTATTTTTTATTTAAAATCCATACTGGGCTTGCAATGGAAGATGTGGAATATAAAAAATATAAATAAACAAATAGATTACAGACATTCTCTTGCTATTAGCTAGACACAATGTCAGTGAGTGACTAACTACACATTTTACTGTTTATTGTTAACTATCTTTTTTTTATCTTTCTTTCTTTCACTCTTGAGTTTTAAAGCAAGGAGCAAAATCTTTGCCTTCTCTCTCTGAGATCCAATAAAGTAATGATACCATTGACAAAAGCATCCTGTTAAGATGCTTGTGAATATATTGTGTTAGGGATATTACTCTTAGCTAGTTCAAGTCTTTCCTTTCAGGTTGCTCATAGCAGTTGCTTTTTCTCTAAGCAGTCATCCTCATGTAATGATTTACCTTTTGAGGTATCATAGGTGTCTTTATTATTTCACACTCTCTTTATGATAGATTGCTAGCAGACCTTATGTGATCTGAGGGGGTCCAGTTTCAAATGTATTCTGATGATATTCAGCTGTATCTGAAGCTAGGCCCCAATAAAGAGGAAACAGTGGGTCAGCTAAATAGCTGTCTTTTAAACATAGTCTTGGATGATACAGAATGGATGAAAACTTTATACACAGAAGTTACCTATGGTAACCTTTAGTGAAACTTTTTTGTGTGGGGGTAACCTGCATAGAGAAGTTTACTATACTTTAGTGGTTTGATCAAGTTTACTCATAATGGTGGTAGAGTAGGGGCAGTCCAGTCTTGTGCTTCTATAGTCAAGATAGGCCTACTGTGCACTGCACAAAAGGATGAATGAATAAAGTTAGGAAGGAGAGGTCCTGTTGAATCACCCACTTTTACAGCTTGGATAGGACCTCCTTACCCTTAGGGTCAAGGGCGGTTCTATAATGAGGCAGGGTGAGGCAGCTGTTTCAGGTGGCAGAATTTTGAGGTGGCAAAAAATGCCTCTCTCAGAACACCGCTGTAGCGTCCATCCCACACTGCCTACCCCTGCTGCAGCTACCGACTGCCTCACACTCAGCTGCCCTCTGTGTTCACAAAGTAGCATACATCTAATGGGTTTTTTTAAAAATGAAGAAGAAAGGTGTGGTGTCCCACGTCATGTGACGCAGGCTCAGCATTTTCTGCAGTTGTGATGAAGTTTGTAAAAAAGAAAAACAGCGGCAGCATTCCTGTACCTGTATCCCCTTTGCTGCTGCCTTCTTGGCCACTCGTCTCAGCAGACCGCGGGAGGGGAAGTGGCAAGGCAGGGACCATACCTAGGAACTCTCAGGATTTGACCTGGAGACTCTGGAATTCTAACAGAATTGCTGGGTCTCCAGGCCAATACCCATAATCTCTGAGTGCCTTGCAGTTGCTGCACTAGTGAAGCAGCCAGATTAGAAGGCATATGATTGGCCTACATGGACCAATTGAATGCCTCCTTCCTTTTCCCTGCCCTGTAACCAAACAGAGGCCTCCTGTCTTCTTCCTGCACCTGTAGACCAATGGTATGCCTCCTCCTTTCTTCCTGACTGTGCTGGCAGGAACAAGGGAGGAGGCCTCCAATTGGCCTATGGGAACATGAAGAAGGGAGGAGACCAATAGTAGAAGCAGCAGTAGAAACACTGCTGTTATTGGCTGGAAAAAGGAGTTCTCCTATCATCCCTATCATCCCCAAGAGAAGGTTGCTGCTACTGGTGAGTTTAGGGTGGGGTGAGATAGTCAGTGCATATGTGTGCATATATATGTGAGGAGTTGTGTGTGTGTGTGTGCATGTAAATGAGTGTGTGCATGGGGGAGGGAGTATATCAAGGAGAGGGGAAAGAGCATGTCTGTGAGAGTGTGTGTTTGTGCAGGAGGAAAAGAATTGAAAGTATGAATGATTATGGCTGTGAGGGTGAGTGGGCATGTGTTTGTGTGTGTGTGTGTAAGAAAGAGAGAGAAGTGAGTGACGTGTGTGAGAGGGGTGTATATGTGGTAAAATGAGAGGTGTAAAGCTGTAAGTGATCATGTGAGAATGTGTCAGAGAATGAGGCATGAGAGTTAGCATGTAAGAATGAGCATGTGTGTGTGAAAAGTGATCGTGAACATGCGTTTGTGTGTGTGTGTGTGTGCATGTGTGTGTGTATGAGAATAAGTGTCCCTCGCCCCTGTCGTTCCCCCCCCCCCCCCCCCCCCCCCCGTCCCCCCATTCATGGTAATCTCAGGGTGACTGGAAATCAAAAGTTCCCAGGTATGGCGGGGACTCATGCTGTGGAAAAAAATGCTGAGTCTGCCAAGGGTCCAGGATGGGGCCATGAGGTATAATGGGACAGTTGTAGCGTGCATCAGAGACAATTTTAAGGCAGCAGCAGGCCAGCAACTCACACACACTATGCAGTTTGACTGGGACGGTATGGCAGCTGCTGGGATGGGGAGCAGAGCAAGAGACTTAGAAGGCATTGAGTAGGCAGGCTACAGGCCCCACTCAAGTAGTAGCACTGCCTGAGATGATACTTCTGCTGGAACATACTAAATATGCAGCAGTTCCTCCCCCTCCTGGAGAGAGAGAGAGAGAGACACTGGTCTTGGGGTGGGTAGGGTAAGACAGTAAAGGAAAGAGACTGGTCTTTCGGGGGAGTTCATAGTGACTGCTGAGAGAGAGACTACTTTAGGGGAAGGGGGTGACAGTGACTGGAGAGAGATAGACTGATCTAGGGGTGACAGTGACTCATGAGAATGAAAGAGAGTCTGGTCTTGTGGGGGAGCAGGTAACAGTGACAAGAGAGTCTGGTCTTGGGGGGATGACAGTGATGAGAGAGAAACTAGTCTGGGGGACGGGTAACAGTAATGAGAGAAATTGGTCTGGGGAGGGGTGACTGACAAAAGAGAGATCTGGTGGGAGGGGTGACAGTTGTGAGACAGAGACTAGTCTGAAGAGAGAGCTGACAGTAACTTGTGAGGGAAAATGGAGAGTGAGAAGCGATAAACTTTGGGTAGAACATACTGGATGGTCACCCTGGACACCACCAGCATCACTTATCCTGTCACAACCCAAAGAGAGGCCTGGTGGGGCCACAGCAGACCCCATCCCAATGTAGCCTGAAGAGACAGGGATTCCCTGAGAGTGTTAGTGTGTACAAGAGAGTGTGAGTTTGTGAGCTTGTGTGTGTGTGTGTGTGTGTGCGTATGTGTGTGTGTGAATGCATGTGAGAGAGTGATCCTGTGTGCTTGTGTGTGCTGGAGAATGAGACCCTGTGTATGTGTTTCCAAGAGAGTGAGAAACTGTGTGTGTGCATGGGTGTGTGTGCACATAAGAGCCTGTGTGAATCTGTGTGAGAGAGCCTGTGTGTATGTGCATATGAGAGAGAGAGAGCCCATTTGCATGTCTACATGGTGGTATGTGTGTGAGAGCCTGCATGCATGTCTGAGTGTGTGTGGTGTGTGAGAGAGCCTGTGTACATGTGTGAGTGTGGTGTGCATGAGAGCCTATGTTTGTGAGAGGAGGGAGAGAAAGCCCATGTAAGTGAGAGGGAGTCTGTATGTCTGTGTGGTCCCCCTCCCCCAATCCACATCAGTTTTAGGGTGACTGGAAGTTAAAAGATATCGGGAATGGAGAATGGGGAATGTTTTTATTCTTATTAGTTTTAACTGATGAATGTTATTTGATGTCTGTTGTTTTGAAATATTTTATTGTTTTTTGAGAACATTTAAAAAAAAATTGATGTCATGTTCATCAGCCATTTTGAAATATGTATTCTATTACTATAATTTTACTATTATGATTAATGTTATATTTCTTGATTTTATAATTGTTTTATGAGGAATGATGTTGTTTCTATTTTTACATTGTTGCACTGCATACAGGTCTGGCTTCATGCACTTTCCAGTTCAGTTTTTGTCTGCACATTTCTGTTTATATTTTATTCTATATTTGGTGTTGATCCATCTGTGTTCTACATGTGTGATCGAAGTGATGTATTCTGCTGGCATGTAGTTTCTGTGTAGGGATCTAGCAGCCTGGCTTATTACTAATAGGTGTTTTAGAACCTGATGTAATATATGTAGTGTTGTCTTATCAAAAGTAGGGTTGTTACTGCTTGAGTGCTGGCATTTAGTGCTGTTTTATTATGGGAGGTTTATTTATTTAAAATATTTCTAGGCTGCTTATAGAAAACATATTGCACTAAGCAGATTACAATATAAATATAAAATACATCATAATAGGTTTACTATATTATCATTGTTCAGCTTACTCATGGCTTTCTGAGGGCCAAGCCCACATCTAATGTACTTTACCGTACCAAATCTCTTTTTTGCAGGGTTTTCTTGTTGGCACCAATGAAGTGCATGTAAAAATAATTTGTTATTATAAATGCACAGTTTTTAATTGTGTGTAAAGTTTGCCTAGTGCACCTGATATCCTTGCATCAACCTGGCGAGAGTGTGCCACACACAGATCTCCCATCATTCATCAATTCCCACTTCTCCAGGGGCCAAATGCTGTGGAAATGTGAGAGACAGGTTGTAGTGTTTCTGGGAGTGTAGCAGAGTTGCCAGCTTCCAAGAAATATTATCAGTGATGTTGCGCAGCGCAGCCGCACAGCCATGCAACCAGCCCAACTTACAAACTCGGCCGGATCCGCGGTTGGGCAATGGGGCATCCGGGACATCTCCTCCTGCAGGACCTCCGACGTCGCTGAACGTGGGCGTGGGCAGGCCCCCAGGTGCTCGCCCCACCTCTTAAAGGGGTCAGGGACCAGGAAGTGTCCCAGCCCTAGGAAGTGACAGCTTCCTTTAAAGCCTGGGACCTGCCTGCCGGTACTCGCCTTGCAACAGGTCTTCCTGCTAGCTATCCTTCTGTGGTCGTTGTGACTTGGATTGCCTGACTGCCTGTCTGTCTGCCGCCTTCCTCTGACCTTGATTACCTGACCCGACCTGCCTGCCGCCTGCCTCTAACCCGAATTGCCTGACTCTGCCTGCCTGCCTGCCAACTGCCCTGATTCAGATTACCTTTTGGACTTTGCCTGCCTGTCTACTGCCTACCTTTGACTCGGATTGTCTGACCAGCCTGTTTGCCTGCTGCCTGCCCTGATCTGGACTACTCGGGACTCTGTCTGTCGATCTTCTGACCAGCGTCTGACACCAGGCTGTGCCCAGATTACTTCCTGTTTGGATTTCCAGTTCACTGTTGAGTCTGCCTTCCGATGGTGGGGATCCATGGGGTCATCTCCTGATAGCCCCATTTCACCTCGGTCTAAGGGTCCACATTCTGGCTGGCAACAGCCAACAAGTGATATGCCATTTGCCACTTCTTTGGGAATTCTGATCCTTGCTTTCCCCTTTCTGCAGCATTTCAAATCACTGGAAGGGCCAGACTCCAAGGGGACACCTTGCCCCCCATGACCCTCTCGATGATTTGATCTGTCTTGTGCTTTTGAGGCGGGAAGGGGGGGGTCATCTTTTCCCTTGACTCAGGCAGATTGCCTTGAGCTGCCCTTTCTTAGGGTAACCTAAACACTTGCTAGGCAGATTAGATAACCCGTTTTGGTCTTTTCCTTCTGACATTTATTATGTCACTATGGAACCTTTGATCCATACTATTGCTCCTGTTTTATTAGCGGGAGATGTGATACTTTAGAGGAGTGAGTAGAACCTATATTAGGCATTTTGATAGACCATGAATTGTCCAGGGTTCTACATATTGCATCTGTGGCAAAATCACATTTCTTCTAATTGCACCAGTTACACCAAGTGAAAAGCCTGATGTATTCAGTTCTTGGAGAAACTAGAACTGAATTATTCATTCTCTTGTCACTAGTAGACTGGACTATTGGCTTGCCAAAAAAAAAACATTTAATAAAGTTGCAGATAATACAGAAGGTGACTGCCCAGCTATTGCTAGGTGTATATCCATAGGATCATGCTTCCCCAGCATTGCATAAATTACATTGGTTTCCCATATAATTGTAAAGTGAGTTTGAGGTTATCGCACTGGCTTATAAAATTTTACCGGATCCCCACTCAATAATTATAGTCCTCAAGTGAAATTTTACTATACATTCATCTAGCCACTGCCATCGGGTGAGACAAGCAACTTTTGAGCTAGCTTTATTACTAGAGATGTGAATCGTGTCCTCGATCGTCTTAACGATCGATTTCGGCTGGGAGGGGGAGGGAATCGTATTGTTGCCGTTTGGGGGGGTAAAATATCGTGAAAAATCGAAAAAAATCGAAAAAAACGTAAAATCGCAAAAACCGGCACATTAAAACCCCCTAAAACCCACCCCCGACCCTTTAAATTAAATCCCCCACCCTCCCGAACCCCCCCCCCAAATGACTTAAATAACCTGCGGGTCCAGCGGCGGTCCGGAACGGCAGCGGTCCGGAACGGGCTCCTGCTACTGAATCTTGTTGTCTTCAGCCGGCGCCATTTTCCAAAATGGCGCCGAAAAATGGCGGCGGCCATAGACGAACACGATTGGACGGCAGGAGGTCCTTCCGGACCCCCGCTGGACTTTTGGCAAGTCTTGTGGGGGTCAGGAGGCCCCCCCCAAGCTGGCCAAAAGTTCCTGGAGGTCCAGCGGGGGTCAGGGAGCGATTTCCCGCCGCGAATCGTTTTCGTACGGAAAATGGCGCCGGCAGGAGATCGACTGCAGGAGGTCATTCAGCGAGGCGCCAGAACCCTCGCTGAATGACCTCCTGCAGTCGATCTCCTGCCGGCGCCATTTTCCGTACGAAAACGATTCGCGGCGGGAAATCGCTCCCTGACCCCCGCTGGACCTCCAGGAACTTTTGGCCAGCTTGGGGGGGGCCTCCTGACCCCCACAAGACTTGCCAAAAGTCCAGCGGGGGTTCGGAAGGACCTCCTGCCGTCCAATCGTGTTCGTCTATGGCCACCGCCATTTTTCGGCGCCATTTTGGAAAATGGCGCCGGCCGAAGACAACAAGATTCAGTAGCAGGAGCCCGTTCCGGACCGCTGCCGTTCCGGACCGCCGCTGGACCCGCAGGTTATTTAAGTCATTTGGGGGGGGGGTTCGGGAGGGGGGGGGATTTAATTTAAAGGGTCGGGGGTGGGTTTTAGGGGGTTTTAGTGTGCCGGCTCACGATTCTAACGATTTATAACGATAAATCGTTAGAATCTCTATTGTATTGTGTTCCATAACGGTTTAAGACGATATTAAAATTATCGGACGATAATTTTAATCATCCTAAAACGATTCACATCCCTATTTATTACAGCAAGCTTCGTAATCAAAGCATATTTTTTGAGTGCTATAAAAACATTACTATATCATACACTGCATGAGGATTATTTTCCCAGGAGAGCTTTACAGTTTCTGAACTGTTGGAATGTTGTTTTTTCTATTTTTGATATATTCCTTCTTTTGAGAACTTTGAGGCTAAAACTTGTGACTGTTCAGAAATCAAGAACTTTGAAAAACACAATAAGCGGTTTCAGTCTTTAGGATAACAATATTTGCTTGAGCAGTGGGTGTTGTTAACATGGTGTATTTTGGGATGGGAAGAATTGGGGGAGGAGGTTTGTGTGTTAGGAATGGCTATGTGGTATGAATGATTGTGAGTGATATGATAGTGTGTGTATTTTTTGAGGGGTTATACTACACTGTATCAATGTTGTATTGAGGGATAATAATATGGGTAGCCAGGACTGACGCTTCTGTCCATGCCCGTCCCTTGACAACAAATAAATAAATACTCAACAACAGAATTAGGATCAAACAGGCTGCAGCTTTATTACCAAACACCCAGGAGCCCGAGCCAGGTATTCATAACAATAAATCTTTATTTATTTATTTAACAGCTTTTAGTATACCGTTGTTCGTGGGGCACATCACGCCGGTTCACAATAAACTTGCAAAAGGAGGAAATTACAAAAAACAGGGAGCAGGGGAGGGAGCAGGCGAGAGAGGGAGCGGGGAATGGTGGGATAGACTGAGAGAAAAAGAAGAGAGAGCAGCAAAGAAGGTAGATAGGAGAAACCATAACTGAGTAGAACTTATTTGCATCAGATTATAAAATACAACTGCAGAGATTAATTTATTTACAGCAGATTATTGGATACAACAACATTCTTTTTGATAGCATGCTAACATAAAATTACATCCAGGGGAGAGTTCAGATTATTGCAGGGGAGGAGGAGACGCTGGGGGGGCAGGGGGGGCAGGTGTCTAAGGGGGGTTGGTCTCAGGGTAGGTCTGCCTGAATAGCCAGGTCTTGATGCCTTTTTTGAAGGTGTGCAGGGAGGGTTCAAGACGGAGGTGTGTGGGAAGAGAGTTCCAGAGGGCAGGGCCTGCTATGGTGAATGCTCTTTCTCTGGTGGTGGAGAGGTGCACGATTTTTAGTGGGGGGGTGTGCAGGGTGCCTGCAAGGGTGGATCTTGCGGGGCAGTAGGAAGAGTGGAAGTGAGGCATTTCCTTGAGCCAGGCGGAGTTGTTTTTGTAGAGAATGTTGTGAAGTATGGACAGGGTTTTATATTGAATGCGGAAAGGGATGGGCAGCCAATGCAGATCGATAAGAATGGGTGTGATATGTTCTCTTTTATGGGTGTTAGTTAGGATTCTCACCATGGCGTTTTGTAGTGTTTGCAAGGGTTTGATGGTAGAGTAGGGGAGGCCTAGCAGGAGGGCGTTGCAGTAGTCTAATTTGGAGAAAATGGTTGCCTGCAATAAAAAATGGAAATCCTGTGTGTGGAGTAGTGGCTTGAGGTTTTTAAGGATCTGGAGCTTGTAAAAGCCGCCTTCAGCAACGACTTAATGTGAGGTTTGAAGTTGAGGTGTTGGTCTAGCGTGACTCCCAGGTCTCTTATGGATGGGGGTAGGGGGTGGGTGAGGGTGGAGAGGGGGGAGGTGGAGGGGGAAGAGTGTTCATGTTGTTTAGACATGATGAGTTTTTCGGTTTTAGCTGCATTTAGTGCGAGGTGGAGGTTGGATAATAGAGAGTTAATGGCGACTAGGCAGGATTCCCAGAAAAGAAGGGATTCATTGAGCGTTTTTTGGATGGGGATGAGAATTTGCACATCGTCTGCATATATGAAGAAGTTCAGGCCTAGGTCTGAGAGTAGGTGGCAGAGGGGCAGGAGGTAGATGTTAAAGAGGGTGGAGGAAAGGGAAGAGCCTTGGGGGACGCCTTGCATGAGGGGTACGGGAGCAGATTCAAAGTTGTCGATTTTTATTATGTATTCTCTATTTGTGAGGTAGGAGGCGAAAAAGGCTAGCGCTGTGTCGGCAATACCTATCTCTGCCAGGCGTGAGAGAAGGATTTGATGATTGACAGTGTCAAAGGCTGCCGAGATATCCAGGATGGCAAGCAGGAACGATTTTCCTTGGTCCATGCCAATGAGTATGGTGTCTGTGATCGTTAACAGGAGATTCTCGGTGTTTCGACCTTTGCGGAATCCAAATTGTGAAGGGTGCAGGATGTTGTGGTCCTCGAGGAAGTCAGTGAGCTGCATATTAACTACTTTCTCAAGGATTTTGGAAAGGAAAGGAAGGTTGGAGATGGGCCGGTAGTTTGCTGGGTCAGATGGGTTAAGAGTGTGTTTTTTGAGGAGGGGCTTCACAACGGCAAGCTTGAGGGGATCAGGGACTTTACCAAAAGTGAGAGAGCAATTAATTATATCAGCTAAGGGTTTAGCGATGGTAGTGGGAATGGAGAGGAGGGTTTTGGAGGGGATTGCGTCTGCGAAATGGGTGGCCGGTTTCATCTTTTTTAAGATGGTTTCTATCACACAGGAGGATGTGAGGTCAAGGGATCTAAAGATAGTGCTATTATGGTTTGGGAGGGGGGCAGTGGTGGTGGGGTTGGTGGGGAAGCGCAGGAGGATGCTAGAGATTTTATGTTGGAAGTATTTAGCAAGCTCCTCACCTCTTTCCTTTGAGAATTCTTCGTGGGTGGAGGGGTGGGGGGACTTTGTGAGGTCTGCGACATATGATAAGAGAGCTTTGGAATTGAATTGCAGATCGTGAATTTTAGAAGCATAGAAGTCCCGTTTGGCTTTGATGGTGGCTTGGCGGTAGTCGTGTAGTGATTGTTTATATACTGCCTTGTGCTGGGGGGAGGGTTGGCGGCGCCAAATGCGTTCCTTTGACCTAAGGTCCTGCTTTGTCTTTTTCAGTTCGTTGGTGTACCAGGGTTTTTTCTCAGTCTGCAGGAGGGGGATCTGTTTATGGATCATTGGGCTGAGTTCATCGGCTATGGTGTTGGTAATGTGATTCCATGAGTGGAGAGCTGCATCTGGATTTGCCAAGTCAAGGTTCTTTGCTGCTTTGTCGAGTGCTAGAGAAATTTCTTCTGAGGAGCAGGGTTTATGGAAGGAGGTAGTTTTTTTCTGGGTTTGTGTTGTCATGGAGGGGGAATTAAGAGAAATGTGGGCATTGATGGTGAAATGGTCGGACGAGGGGATTGGGGTGGCTACAGGGTTGTTGGGTACTGAAAGGTGGGAATTGACAAAGAGGAGGTCGAGGGTGTGACCCGCCTTGTGTGTTGGTGAGGTAATGAGCTGCCGGAAACCCAGGGCTTCGAGGGTGATTAGGAGGGTTTCACAGGCTGGCGTACGGGGGCTGGCGTCCACGTGGAGGTTGAAATCTCCGAGGATGACTGCAGGAGTGTCAGATTTGAGATTGTCTACAATAAATTCAATTAGGGGGGAAGGGTCGTGTTCGAGAAGGCTAGGTGGGGCGTAGATGAGGCAGATCTGGAGGGCAGATGATTTGAAGAGCCCAATTTCTAGCCTGGGGAGGGGGGCAGGAGGGTTGAAGTTTGAGGTTAAGGTGCTTTTTTGCGGCCAAGAGTAACCCGCCACCTCTTTTTTTGGGTCTTGGAATAGAGAATATGTTGTAGTGATGTAGGGGGAGCTGGTTGAGGAAAACGTGGTCTGAGTCTTTGAGCCATGATTCGGTAATGGCGCATAAATCAGGGTTGTCATCCGTTAGCAGGTCATGGAGAATGGGTGCTTTTTTGAGGATAGATTGTGCATTGAGTAGGGTTAAGGTGAGAGAGGCTAGGCCTAGGAATTGGGTGAGGGGAGAGATCATAATAGGCAGCAGTGAGTTCCGGCGGTTGGATGGGTGAAGTTGAGATGCATTGGGTTTGCACAGGTGAGGGAGGTGTAAGGAGGGGATAGTCAAAAAGCACATTTCTGATAGAGGGAGGAGTACAGGAAGAGAGGACCATAAAGCTCTAGTGGACCATACAGCTCTAATGCATAGTGCATAGAGGGCGAAGAGATCACAATTCAGTGAGAAAAACACCCATCCGCCACCACCCAGTAAGATGGGCACCAGCATGCTAACCCAGCCTGTATGAAGTGACATCAATAGAGCACATCCGATGACCCCCACCACCACCCAGAAAGGAGCCGAGCATGTCGACACCCACCACTGTCCAGTAAGGAGTCGTACCAGCAACAACTGCACCCAGTTGATCTGCTAGGAATCTCTGACATGACACCCATCAAGTCAGACAACCATTAACCAAGGCATAACCCTCCATCAGCTCGAGCTACATGCCACAGGTGCAGGTAAGAATTACCTGCGACCCCCAAAGACGCGTCAAGGATCCCCCCGAAAGATGCATTCCAAGGCCTCCTGTATCGAGTTCAGGAATAGGTCCATTCCAATGAAGGACAAGTGGATCCCATCCTGCCTAAACAGACCACCCTCCAGGTCCCAGGACCAGTTGTGTCTGATATGAAAGCTACTCATAGCAGCCAACCATGAGCCAATCTGCTGATTGACCTTAGCGCAACTGCTACGCCAAATTTTGTTGGCAATTACAGCAGGCCTTGGAATTATGTCCGACCAGCAGAGTATAACAGCAGGCAGCAGGATAGAAATGGGCATGAAGTCCCTGCGAACCATGCTAATGAACTTGTGGCCAGACATTTTGCCCTAGTCATTTCCCCCAAGATGAATAACTAAAACATGTGGATGACTGAGCTAAGCAATCCCCCAATGCAAGTAAGGTAGTAACTCCCCTCAACACATTCCCCTCTTCCCCAGCCAGCAAACATTTACTCCCAGACTCTCCAAGTTCAAATGTGTCCTGTATGGATGTCCCCAAGCATGCGACTGGGCCCAGGTGATGTATGAATGCCCCACGATCCATACAACAGTCCCCCGGCATGCAGCACCTGCAAGAAGAAAACAATTAATATCATGCACCAACTAAGGAATGCTAGTACACACATACCCCGCAAAGGCGTCCGATTTCCACCTTCCAATCCTTTGAATTACACCACCAGAAGAGGCCATGAAAGTTGAGGCCCCAATTTGAAAAGAGCGAGTTCCAAACCTGGACACGTCCAACCCAATGGCAGGCAAGCCAGCCTGCAAAACTGCCTCAAACTGGTATTTTGTCAAGGGCCACAAATCGCAATGAACTAAGAAATAAGACCCCCCAACTGGGTGAAGCCATCCAAAGGCGACTGCATTAGCCACAGGGCAGGTTTGCAGACCCGGAACAAATCGAAGCACCACCAATGCCCCTCTATCTACCTGATCTGTTTTGGACTTGTGAATAAAAAGAACCACAGAATCAGCATGTACCAACACGTATTGGCATAACAAGCTGGAAGCCTCAGACTCTTTAGTAGCTCTCACGACCAACTTGCTGACGTGAAAGGTGCGAAAAAAGGCAAGGATAAAGGCAAGACAGAACAAACAACACATAATAACCATTGCAAATACTGGACAAAGCCTCCCACAATTTGGACAAGATATCTTGAGTAATGGGTAAATGCTTATCTGGCACAGAAGCAGAACTGCGAGACCACCCCAATAGTAAACGATGGACCAGGAACCTCCCTATGGGGAAGCCCCAACCATGGTTCCTCATGAAGAAGAACCCTAGCAACTGCATAGAGACCAAAACCCTCAAAGCCCCAGCTGCTCTGGCACTTTCAATAAATTGTGCAATGAGCCTTTCCGAAACCAGACCCCACTGCCAACACAAATTTTCAAGGAAGGACACAACCTGGTTTGTAGCCTTCACATAGCTGTTCCAAGTGGAAGGAGCTAATGATGCCTGGAGCAGCTTCCATGCTTCCGGGAACCGAAGCTCCATAGGAAAGGTGGCACCGGTGCTCCATGCTGATCCGCTTCTGGAACGAGCTCCCGAAACAAGTCACACTTGCAACAAGAAAGAGAATCAGCCACAGAGTTAGAAACCCCAGCAACGTGACGGGCCCATACATCATCATTTAGCCCCATACAATGCAGCACAAACTCACACAACAGGTCTGAGACTAGCATACATATGGCAGATTGTTTATTTATAACTTCCACTACCCCAAGGTTATCGCACCAGAACACAACCCTTCTGTCCCGGAGGCTCGAACCCCACAGAAAAACTGAAACCACAATGGGGAAACAATTCTACCCCAAGGCACCCCGCACCAGAAGCCCTGGAAATAGGCACCGAAACCAACCGATCCTGCCACGTCAGTAAACAATTCCAAGTCGCGATTCAAAACCGACTCGTTTTGCCACAACAAATGACCATTAAAGTCAGACAGAAACAGTCCCAGATTCGCAAGTCTTCACGCATCTGCTGGGTTATGCAAATGTGATGACCGCTCTTCCTCACACCCATCCAAAAGTCAACCTGCACAGGAAAACCCTCACCATGGGAATTACACAGCAAGCAAAGTTCAAGCTACCCACTAAAGACTGCATCTGATGCAAGGTCTACTTCTTAGAAAGCAGTGCCCTAGCCATGAGATCCTGCATGGCCACCACTTTCTCCACTGGTAACCGCAAAATCATTTTGACGGAATCCAACTCAATACCTAGGAAAGCCAAACGAGTACAAGATCCCTCTGTCTTACCCTCAGCAATTGGCGGGTGGGCGTGAGGATCGCCTGCTAACATGCCTACCTGGTGCGAAGGTGGCAGACCTCACGCGTCACCTAGATAGGATTTTAGACAGTGCTGGGGAGGAGCCGGCTGTCGTGGTACACGTGGGCACCAACGACATAGGAAAATGTGGGAGGGAGGTTCTGGAAGCCAAATTTAGGCTCTTAGGTAGAAAGATTAAATCCAGAACCTCCAGGGTAGCATTCTCTGAAATGCTCCCTGTTCCACGCGCAGGTCACCAGAGGCAGGCAGAGCTCCGGAGTCTCAATGCGTGGATGAGACGATGGTGCAAGGAAGAGGGATTCAGTTTTGTTAGGAACTGGGGAACCTTTTGGGGAAGGGGGAGTCTCTTCCGAAGGGATGGGCTCCACCTTAACCAGGGTGGAACCAGACTGCTGGCGCTAACCTTTAAAAAGGAGATAGAGCAGCTTTTAAACTAGAACAAAGGGGAAAGCCGACAGTCGCTCAGCAGCGCATGGTTCGGAGAGATGTATCTTTAAAGGATACTAATGATGCATTAGAATTAGGGCATCCCGCCAGTGAGGTTCCAATAATTAGAAAAGTAGTCCAAGTGCCTGTAACTAAAAACTCACCTGAGCTAAAAAATTCTAACTTATCCCTATCAATTAAAAAGCAGAATAAAAATACAATCAAAAAACAAACTTTGAAATGTTTGTATGCTAATGCCAGAAGTCTAAGAAGTAAGATGGGAGAATTAGAATGTATAGCAGTAAATGATGACATAGACTTAATTGGCATCTCAGAGACATGGTGGAAAGAGGATAACCAATGGGACAGTGCTATACCGGGGTACAAATTATATCGCAATGACAGAGAGGAGCAGTCGGGAGGAGGTGTGGCGCTTTATGTCCGGGATGGCATAGAGTCCAACAGGATAAACATCCTGCATGAGACTAAATACAAAATTGAATCTTTATGGGTAGAAATCCCTTGTGTATCAGGGAAGACTACAGTGATAGGGGTATACTACCGTCCACCTGGTCAAGATGGTGAGATGGACAGTGAAATGCTAAGAGAAATTAGGGAAGCTAACCAAATTGGTAGTGCAGTAATAATGGGAGACTTCAATTACCCCAATATAGACTGGGTAAATGTATCATCGGGTCACGCTAGAGAGATAACGTTCCTGGATGGAATAAATGATAGCTTTATGGAGCAATTGGTTCAGGAACTGACGAGAGAGGGAGCAATTTTAGATCTAATTCTCAGTGGAGCACAGGACTTGGTGAGAGAGGTAACGGTGGTGGGGCCACTTGGCAATAGTGATCATAATATGATCAAATTTGATTTAATGACTGGAAAAGGAACAGTGTGCAAATCCAAGGCTCTCGTGCTAAACTTTCAAAAGGGAAACTTTGATAAAATGAGAAAAATTGTTAGAAAAAAAACTGAAAGGAGCAGCTACAAAAGTAAAAAATGTCCAAGAGGCGTGGTCATTGTTAAAAAATACCATTCTAGAAGCACAGTCCAGATGTATTCCACACATTAAGAAAGGTGGAAAGAAGGCAAAACGATTACCGGCATGGTTAAAAGGGGAGGTGAAAGAAGCTATTTTAGCCAAAAGATCTTCATTCAAAAATTGGAAGAAGGATCCAACAGAAGAAAATAGGATAAAGCATAAACATTGGCAAGTTAAATGTAAGACATTGATAAGACAGGCTAAGAGAGAATTTGAAAAGAAGTTGGCTGTAGAGGCAAAAACTCACAGTAAAAACTTTTTTAAATATATCCGAAGCAGAAAGCCTGTGAGGGAGTCAGTTGGACCGTTAGATGATCGAGGGGTTAAAGGGGCACTTAGAGAAGATAAGGCCATCGCGGAAAGATTAAATGATTTCTTTGCTTCGGTGTTTACTGAAGAGGATGTTTGGGAGGTACCCGTAATGGAGAAGGTTTTCATGGGTAATGATTCAGATGGACTGAATCAAATCACGGTGAACCTAGAAGATGTGGTAGGCCTGATTGACAAACTGAAGAGTAGTAAATCACCTGGACCGGATGGTATACACCCCAGAGTTCTGAAGGAACTAAAAAATGAAATTTCAGACCTATTAGTAAAAATGTGTAACTTATCATTAATATCATCCATTGTACCTGAAGACTGGAGGATAGCAAATGTAACCCCAATATTTAAAAAGGGCTCCAGGGGCGATCCGGGAAACTACAGACCGGTTAGCCTGACTTCAGTGCCAGGAAAAATAGTGGAAAGTGTTCTAAACATCAAAATCACAGAACATATAGAAAGACATGGTTTAATGGAACAAAGTCAGCATGGCTTTACCCAGGGCAAGTCTTGCCTCACAAATCTGCTTCACTTTTTTGAAGGAGTTAATAAACATGTGGATAAAGGTGAACCGGTAGATATAGTATACTTGGATTTTCAGAAGGCGTTTGACAAAGTTCCTCATGAGAGGCTTCTAGGAAAAGTAAAAAGTCATGGGATAGGTGGCGATGTCCTTTCGTGGATTGCAAACTGGCTAAAAGACAGGAAACAGAGAGTAGGATTAAATGGGCAATTTTCTCAGTGGAAGGGAGTGGACAGTGGAGTGCCTCAGGGATCTGTATTGGGACCCTTACTGTTCAATCTACCTTATAAATGGCCTGTGACCGACGGCCCGCAAATGCGCAGTAGAGCGCAGCTCTACTGCGCATGTGCGGGCAAGGATGTCGATCAGAAAAAAAAAATGGCGGTGGGGCCGCAGGAGCGGGAGGAGAAGCAGCGGCGCCGCGCGCGCGCGCGCGGTGCCGCTGCTTCTCCTCCCCAGATCTGCCGGCAGATCTCGGGGGGGGGGAGGGGTGTCACTCCCGCGCCCCCCCCACCGAGATCTGCCGGCAGATCTCGGGGGGGGGGGTGTCACTCCCGCGCCCCCCCCCACCGAGATCTGCCGGCAGGAGCGGGAGGAGAAGTAGCGGCACCGCGCGCGCGCGGTGCCGCTACTTCTCCTCCCCAGATCTGCCGGCAGATCTCGGGGGGGTCACTGCCGTGCGCGCGGGAGTGACCCCCCCCGAGATCTGCCGGCAGGAGCGGGAGGAGTTAATGGAGCCGGGTGAGGGTTGCGGGAAGTCGCGCTTACGGCGCCGGGAGGAAATGGAGGTGGGTGAAGGGAGGGAGGGAGAGGGGGACTGAGTGAGTGGGAGGGAGAGGGGGACTGAGTGAGTGGGAGGGAGGGGGAGGGGGGACGGAGTGGGAGGGAGGGAGGGGGGGGACTGAGTGGGAGGGAGTGAGGGAGAGGGGGGGACTGAGTGAGAGGAGAGGGAGGGTGGAGAGGAGTGGGTGGGGGAGGGGGGTGGTGAAGAGTGAGGGGAGAGAGAATGAGGGGGAGGTGAGAGACAGAGGGATGTAGCCCGTTTTAACGGGCTTTACGGCTTGTATATTTATAAATGATCTGGAAATAAATACGACGAGTGAGATAATCAAATTTGCAGATGACACAAAATTGTGCACAGTAGTTAAATCACAAGCAGATTGTGATAAATTGCAGGAAGACCTTGTGAGACTGGAAAATTGGGCATCCAAATGGCAGATGAAATGTAATGTGGATAAGTGCAAGGTGATGCATATAGGGAAAAATAACCCATGCTATAATTACACGATGTTGGGTTCCATATTAGGTGCTACAACCCAAGAAAGAGATCTAGGTGTCATAGTGGATAACACATTGAAATCGTCGGTTCAGTGTGCTGCGGCAGTCAAAAAAGCAAACAGAATGTTGGGAATTATTAGAAAAGGAATGATGAATAAAACGGAAAATGTCATAATGCCTCTGTATCGCTCCATGGTGAGACCGCACCTTGAATACTGTGTACAATTCTGGTCGCCGCATCTAAAAAAAGATATAATTGCGATGGAGAAGTTACAGAGAAGGGCTACCAAAATGATAAGGGGAATGGAACAACTCCCCTATGAGGAAAGACTAAAGAGGTTAGGACTTTCAGCTTGGAGAAGAGACGACTGAGGGGGGATATGATAGAGGTGTTTAAAATCATGAGAGGTCTAGAACGGGTAGATGTGAATCGGTTATTTACTCTTTCGGATAGTAGAAGGACTAGGGGACACTCCATGAAGTTAGCATGGGGCACATTTAAAACTAATCGGAGAAAGTTCTTTTTTACTCAACGCACAATTAAACTCTGGAATTTGTTGCCAGAGAATGTGGTTCGTGCAGTTAGTATAGCTGTGTTTAAAAAAGGATTGGATAAGTTCTTGGAGGAGAAGTCCATTACCTGCTATTAAGTTCACTTAGAGAATAGCCACTGCCATTAGCAATGGTTACATGGAATAGACTTAGTTTTTGGGTACTTGCCAGGTTCTTATGGCCTGGATTGGCCACTGTTGGAAACAGGATGCTGGGCTTGATGGACCCTTGGTCTGACCCAGTATGGCATTTTCTTATGTTCTTATGTAATACCAAAATCTGCAGTAGTCACCTGAAAACAACACAGCAAGTGCAAGCATGTTGATGAAACTGAGTCACCCACAAACAAAAAATCATCCAAATAGTGAACGATGTTTACAGCACCAGCTCTTTCGGCAACCACCCAGTGGATGAATAAACTAAAAGTTTCAAAATAAGCACATGCGATTGAACACCCCATGGGCAAGCATCTATCAAAATAGAAAGCTTCTTGAAAATGAAAACCCAGCAAAAGAAAACATTCAGAGTGTATAGGGAGCAGCCAGAAGGCGAACTTGATGTTCACCTTTGTCATCAAGGCCCCTTTGCCACAGCGGCAGATCACTGCCACTGCTGACTCAAAAGAAGCATGCCATACAGTACAAAGATCTCTGGGAATGTAAGCATTGACAAGAATTGCCTTCTGGAAATGAAAGATTATGAATCAAATGGAACTTTCCAGCCTCCTTCTTTGGAACAACCGATAAAGGAGACAGAACAAAATCTGGGAACGGGGGAACCGGAAAAGGACCCACAATTCTACCCAACTCAATCTCACTTTGCAACTTAGCAGCTACCACATGAGACAATTTCCGAACTGACGGGCAATTCTCCCCCCCACCCCTCACCCCATGCTGGGAAATAGGGGGCCCCAATTGTCCCCCGGACCCCTGAGATACCTTGGAACAAATCAGGGCCAGGAGCAGAAATGGAACCGTCTGCTCCAAGAGAGGCCTCCCCTCCGGGACACTGAAGGCCCCAATCAGGAGACCCACCCAACTCTGGCTGTCCACCGGGGCCACCTTGATCCCAACCCAGCATGCACCCGGGCCCCTGGGTCCTGGCTCTGCTCCGTGTGCTAGCCCTGCCTGAGCAGCATGGGAGAGCACCGTCCCAGCTGCTGCATTACCCCCAGCTTCAACTGCGAGCATGTTAAAAAATCCGGGGTCGACGCATGCAAAGGAGTGCACATTTGTGCACCTTGCACGCGCCGAACCCTAGGGGAGCCCCGATGGCTTTCCCCGTTCCCTCCAAGGCCGCTCTGAAATCAGCTTGTCTGAAACCAGACCCCACTGCCAACACAAATCAGAGCGGCCGAAACCAGACCCCACTGCCAACACAAATCAGAGCGGCCTCGGAGGGAACTTTTCTTCCACTCCCCCCCACCTTCCCCTCCCTTTCCCTATCTAACCCATTCCCCAGCCCTACCTAAATCCCCCCCTACCTGATTTCAAGGAGTTAGGCAGGTGTATCTTCCGTGCGCCAGCCGGCTGCCGGCACGCCACCGGCTGTGCCAGAGGCCTCGGTCCTGCCCCCAGACTGCCCCTGGACCAGAGCCATGCCCACGACCCCACCCCTTCCCGCCCCTTTTTCAAAGCCCTGGGACATATGTGCATCCCGGGGCTTGCATGCGCCACCGAACCTATGCAAAATAGGCTTGGTGCACGCAGGAGGGTTTTTAAAGGGTTACGCTTTCTGGTAAACTATTTTTAGTCTTTCTCGATGTGAATTAACCCATCTAATGAGTTATGTTCTTCTAATATTCTGACTTTGTGTACAAGTCATATGGTAAATGTGAATCGCTTCTGAACATAAGGTAAAATGTATTTATTTATTTATTTAAAAGTTTTTATATACCACACAATAAGGCATTTATATGTCCGTCTAGGTGGTTTACAAGATTACAAACATAATTTAAAATAAAAAGCAAGATTAACACAATTAAAATTAAAATACATGCAATAAGATTTAGACTCTGGTAGTATTATATTCATAGTAATATATAACTGAGATTATTGTGTTCTATAGGCACTGTTAAACAGGTAAGTTTTCAGCATTTTTTAAAACTCTTTGTGATTTGGTTACAGTTGTCTGGGAAGAGAGTTCCACAATGTCGAACCTGCTACGGAGAAGGCCCTTTTCCGTATTAAAGCTAAGCTGACAATTCTAACTGAAGGAATTTCTAACAAACATTTGTCCATAGAATGGAGTTGTCTTGACGGTTTATATATTCGCAGCAGAGAGCAGAGCCATACCGAATTAGGGTTATAGAGGAGGTTATGAATAATGGACAGAATTTTGTATGTGATATGATGGGTTATAGGAAGCCAGTGCAGATGTTGTAAGATGGGTGTTATGTGTTCTTTTCGTGGTAGATTGATAAGTACCCCATTGAAGCATGTATATGACTGTTGTATGCTAGAGTTAATTCAGATAAATACTTGATCCACTTTTTCTTTTTCTCTACTGTAAGATTTCTGAACATTCTGTGCATTATATGATTGAATCGCTCACATTAAGGATTACCCTGTGGATGATATGGAATCGTTAGGCTCTTACTCATTCCACATATATTGTATAGCTCTTTAATTACCTGTGACTTAAAGTTCCTGATCCAAACGTAACCTAGCCAGACAACCATAATATGTATACTATAACATATAACATATAACATACTGTAACATATGTATATTTACTCTTCCATACCAAACTCATTCTGTGCCACCACTTACCCTCCCCCTATCCCCCTCCACTATCCCCCTGTTCTCCTCCGTCCCCTACATTCCTCCTCTGCTTCCGCCCCTGAGGCGCCTCCCACCATGCCTCCACACTCCAACCCCACTCCCACCTCCTACCCCATACCCTGTATACACACCTCCCTACCCAGACCACCTCCTTTTCGCATGGCTATCCCACATACACAGCGCAAATCCCTTCTCCCCATCCTCACATCCCCTCTAACCCAATTCCTTGGCCTCATCACCCTAACCCTCATTCTATTCAATGCCCACTCCATCATCAAAAAAACCCACATTCTAGATGACATCATCCATGATTACAAGCCTGATATCTGTGCTGTTACTGAGACCTGGCTCAAGGACTCCGACACAGTTATCTTGAACCAGCTCCCCACAGCTTCTCACGACATTTTCTCCATCCCCAGACCAAAAAAGAAAGGAGGTGGCATCCTCCTGATCTCTAAAAAAAACCCTCAATCTCAAACCCATCAACATCAGTCCCCCTTCTAAACTGGAAGTCGGCCTTTTTGGAGCTACCAATCTCCAAATTTGCCTCATATATGCTCCACCTGGTCTCCTAGAACAAAACCCCTCCCCTCTTATCGAACTCATCTCCAATAATATTAACACTGAAAAACCCGCAATAATACTGGGGGATTTCAACCTTCATGTAGACTCCACCCCCCTCTCACCATCCTGTGAAACCCTCCTCACAACCTTACAGGCCCTAGGCTTCACCCAAACAATTTCAGCCCCCACGCATAAAGCGGGGCACACCCTGGACCTCATATTCACCAACACCTGTATCCAATCCACATCCCCCCCTAACTGCACCCCTGTTCCATGGTCTGACCACACACTCATTCAGACCTGCTTTACCCTCAGCACCTTTAACCCTTGCTCCCGCCCACAAAACATCTCCTCCTTCTCCTACCGCAAAGCCTGCAACACTGAGGAGCTCACCTCCGCACTCACAGAATCTATGAACAACCTAGATTGCTCCTCTCCCGACTCTGCACTTAGCTCTTGGACCAGCATCACCCAAGATCTAGCTGACAAACTATGCCCCTTAATCACCCGGAAACCATGCACCTCTCCCACAAACAACAAACCTTGGTACACTACTGATCTCCACCAAATGAAGCTCAACCTCAGATCCAAAGAAAGAGTCTGGCGTAAAGACCCTACTACACAGCACTCCTCCTCATACAAATCCTACTTACACTCCTATCGCCTTGCCATTCAAAATGCCAAACGAGACTACTATGCCTCCAAAATCCATCAGTACTCCTTCAATCCTAAAGCCCTTTTCTCCTATGTCGCAAGCCTCACCAACCCCTCCACTCCCACCACTGCCAAAGAGGAAACTAGTTCAAAATGTGAAGAACTCGCCTCTTTCTTTCACAACAAAATAGCTAATATACTCCTTAGGTTTCCCCCTGCTGCCTCTCGCACACCCCTTCCCCCCATGCACAACCCCAACCCTCATCCTAAGACTACCTCTCTTGACACCATTGATCTTACCTCAGTCAAGGAAATCAAGGCAATTCTCAAAAAAACCAAGCCTGCTTCTCATCCTTCTGACACCCTACCCACAAAAACACTCCTTCATTAGAATTAAAGGGACCTGATCCCTTTAATTCACCACAGCTGTTCCTTAGGAGCCTGAGCAGAGGAAGTATATAAGGAGACTTACTCTGCTCATTCCCTGACTTGGCAACATCCCATCGCTGTCTAGTCTGCTTGCCTTGGCGAGTTCCTTGTACTGGGACGCTGGTTCCTGTTTCGTCTTGGTGTTCTTGGTTCCTGACTTCGGATTGGCTTACAGTGATTCTCTGGTTCCTGACTTCGGATTGGCTGACGGTGATTCTCTGGTTCCTGACCTTGGCTTGGCAAGCGGTGATTCTCTGGCACTCGACTTTGGACTGGTGAGCGTTGACCCTCTGGTACTCGACCTGATCTTCAAGACTCCGTCTCCAAGGGCCCACCTAAGTCCCAGTGGCCCGGGTCCCTACAGGCTCCTCCTGGGGGGACTGCGGGCTTCCAGGATGAAGCTCCAGTTGGCCTTTGCACCGTTGCCTGACCTCCCGAGGTCCACCTACGTCCCAGCGGTTGGGTCCCTAGGGGGTCCTCCCGGGGGGACCGCATACCACCAGTGGTGAAGACACAGCGCCTCGTCTCGACTCTTCATCGCCTCCGTATTCACCTCAGCCTCCAGTGCCAAGGGTCAACTGGTCCTGCCTCCTGTTCTGCCTCGCCACCCGACAAGAAAGCCTACGGACCCTCCAAAAGGTATTCCATCCTCTCGTCGGCCAAGGGTCCTCAAGCCTGAGCATAACAGATTGCCGAGTCCATGGACCCGGCGGAGGCATCCGCCCGCCAGGCCATTCCGGGAATAGCCCAGCGCCTAAAGGATCAGCAACAGACCCTCAATGCCTTAGTTTCAGCTGTGCAGAGCCTCACCCAACGCCTCGAGGCATTAGGGCCCATGAACCTTACGCTACCCTCTCCGCCTGGGGCTCAAGGAGGCCGCCCTACTCAGCCACATGCTGTTCAGGATCCCAGGCCCGACCTGGGGCAAGGAGCCCCCACACAACTCCCGGCACCCTCTCGATACGCCGGAGATGCGAAGTTGTGCCGGGAATTCCTCAGCCAGTGCCAGGTCCGTTTTTCTTTGCTGCCTGCACAGTTTCCCAGTGACCTGGTCAAGACAAGCTACATTATGTCCCTACTCGATGGAAAGCCCCTGATCTGGGCCTCTCATCTGTGGGAGAGAAGAGACCCTGTCTTTGAAGACTTGACTCTGTTTCTGTCCACCTTCCGACAGGTATTTGATGAACCGATCCGTAAGCCCACTGCCGTTGCGGAATTACTTCAGTTGTGACAGGGAAATCGGACTGTGGCTGTATACGCAACCGAATTCCGCACTCTAGCCACAGAGTTAAATTGGAGAGAAGATTGCCTCCATGGGATCTTCTTAGAAGGGCTATCCTCACGCCTGAAAAATGAACTGGCCGCGAAAGAACTGCCAGACGACCTCAATGGCATAATAGAACTAGCCAACCGTGTGGACCGTCGTATGCGATTTCACCTTCCTGAGGTAAGGGCAGCAAGGAAGTCCCCGACCCCTCCTAGGAGCGCCTCAACCGTTCCACAAGCCCCCGCCAAGGAACCCATGGAATTGGGTCGCAGGAGAGTCTCTTCACAGGAGCGGCAACGGCGAAAGAGGGAAGGACTCTGTTTTTACTGTGGAGCAACGGGTCATCGGATTGCAGTTTGCCCGATGCGGTCGGGAAACTCTCGGGCCTAGGACCGGAAGGGGGTCTCTTCCTGGGCCGTACCTTGCCTGCACCCCCACTAATCCTGCCGGTGGCATTAACCACGGCGGATGGAGAATTCCACACTCTGGCTTTGGTGGACTCCAGCGCCGGCGGGAATTTTGTCATGAAAGGCCTGGTAGAGCATTTAAAGATTCCTCAAGTCCCACTGTCTCGTCCCTTGATCATCTCCTCAATCCAAGGGAAGCCTCTTCTGGAACGGGTGACACACGCCACCATTCCTGTCCAGCTAATGGCTGGGGTCCTGCATCAAGAACGGACGCCATTCTATGTCCTGGAGTACTCCATCCACCCGATTGTCCTGGGACTTCCTTGGCTCCAGGAGCACAAGCCCCAGTTCGATTGGAAGACCCCGCAGTTTGCTCATTGGGGGCCGAATTGTCACGGCAATTGCCTCCAATCAGTGGTTCCAGTATCCTGCCCTATCGCTTCCATCACCCTTCCAGGCCTGCCAGCTCCATATGCCGCATACACAGATGTGTTCTCAAAGCAGAAGGCTGAGACCCTTCCACCTTATCGCCCCTTCGACTGCGCCATCAACTTCCTCCCGGGCACGGAGGCTCACGACTCACGTTGTTCCGGTCACCCTGGACAATCCCGGACATTACAGACCCTGCGCCGGTACTACTGGTGGCCGCGGATGAATAAAGACATGCGGGCGTATGTGGAGTCCTGCCAGTCGTGTGCCTGCCACAAGAGAATCCCTGGAGCAGTTCCGGGCTTGCTCCAACCCTTACCGGTGCCCTCGGAACCCTGGACCCATGTGGCAACAGATTTTGTGGTGGATCTGCCTCGATCCAGCGGCAACACCATGATCTAGTATTTAAAAAACTAGGAGAAAGTGGATTGAAATTAAAGCAAATAATTGTAAATTGATGTGTTCGGGCTACTACCATGAGTCCAGCTTGTCTGTTAAGTGTCTCTAATAGTTGCACTAGTTTTTCTTGTTGTTCACCCAATTCTTCCATCTTTTTTATTAGACTGTCTAAGTCACTTCCTCCTGACATGATGTCTGTGTTGGAAAATCTCACTGCACCTTTAGTTATATCTCTTGTGAGTATTCTCACTGGCTGTGCTTATTCTTCAGTTGAAAATGACTTTGTATCCTCCTCTACCCAGAATACTGCCTGTTTTAAAAGTTCAGGTAAGGTTACATATGGCAATCAATGAGCTTTTGCATATCTCTCTCTGCAGGTTATCGTCAAGCACACCATCCACGAATCTTTGTTTGAGCATGCCTTTTGTGCTCATCCCTGTTCAGGGCTCTAGATAACGTTTCTTGCAATGTACAGCCAAACATTCTCAATGACGCTCTAGCCTGCTGTTTCCAGTTATAGAACTCTTGTAACCTCAACCTTATGAATAAATCATGCAGAGTCCTAAAGTGTGCTCTGGAGTAAACCTTATTACATTTCCTGCTTGCCCTACTAAATTATCATTTACAATCTCTAATTGATCTTCTTCAGGTGTTCTTAACACTTTTAACATTATTCTTTATTTATTATTTATTTGTTTATTTAACATTTTTATATACCGAAATTCATTTAGCAAAGTTACATATCGATTTGGTTTACATTATAACATTAAACAGGCATGACCGAATGCAATTACATCGAACAGGTGGATAAACTTGGATCAAGTAAACTGGGGATTAAAGAACAAAGAATACAATAAAGAATGATCTTTATTGTATTCTTTGTTCTTTATTTATTGTATACAATACAATAAAGATACAATACACTTTCGTGTAGATTGTATTGTATCTTTATTGTATTGTACATCTTTCTGCTCAATCCAATCCTCCACTGCCAAGTCACCAGATTTGCTTGGCATCCCAGAGAAATCTGGGATTCTTTTATCCTTTGGAATATTCATGGCAGTCATGCAAGGTCCCTCCATATATCTTTCCTGTAAGGATTAGAGTACTTTTATCTTAGCCTCTTGTGCTGCCAGTTGCTTGCTAAGTTCTTCCATTGTCATTGGACTTCTGTATGTTGTCGTGAAAGGAAATCAAACACCACTTACAAGTCCATAGACTCATGGGAAAACCCAAACTTCTGAATTATCCTAAGTCAACCTGAACTCTCTAAATTCAGTATTCTGACTCTTTAAATTTGAATCCTGTTGACTATGCCAAATTTCTATGTAAACCCTCAAGTATGAGAATCTTCGCACTAGAGGCGTTTGTGGTCATGAAGATAGGGCAGGGTATGTAAGTAAGGGTTTCTCATTTTTCACTCCAGATTACACATAGAAGTATTCTTCTCTTTTTGAGTTTTGTGAGATCGGTATAGATACCAACAAAAAAAATAATTCTTCCAGGGATAGGGATGGAGAGCAGGTTTAAAAAGGGAAAGGGCAATCAAAGCATGTGCTTGCATCTTTTTTCCTTTAGATAAAATAATTTATTTAATAACACATTCAGTTAACAATTATCAATAAAATACTATGGGTCGGATTTTAATACCTTCGCGCGGGCGTAGATTTGTGCGTGCAACGCAGTGTGCACAAATCTACGCCTGATTTTATAACATTTTATAACATGCCACGCGCATGTTATAAAATCCGGCGTCAACGCGTGCAAGGAGGTGCACACTTGTGCACCTTGCGCGTGCCGAGCCCTAGGGGAGCCCGGATGGCTTTTCCTCTTCCATCCGAGGCCGCTTTGAAATCGGAGCGGCCTCGAAGGGAACTTTTCTTCCTCCCCCCCACCTTCCCCTCCCTTCCCCTCCCTTCCCCTACCTAACCCGCCCCCAGCCCTACCTAAACTCCCCCCCCTAACCTTTGTTCCATAAGTTGCGCCTGCCTCTGGGCAGGTGTAGGTTGTGCACGCTGGCACATCCCCCGGCACGGCCACACTGCCGGATGCCTCGGTCCCGGTCCACACCTTTCACAAAGCCCCGGGACATACGCGCTTCCCGGGGCTTGCGCGCATCGCCGGGCCTATGCAAAATAGGCTCAGCATGCATAATCCCCCTACGTGCGTAAATCCATCTGAATAAGGTATGTTTAAATTGTGTATTTTACTTGAGCAGTTTCCCATCACATTCCTTTTGTCCCACACATTTAATTTTCTTTTGTTATAGATTCTTGAATTCCTTGTGTCCCTCCCGACGCAGCCTCATGGTGAAACATGGGACCGTGTCGGGGGATTGTTTAAAATTTGCTGATTTTTAATGTCTGAATTGTGGAGTTGCCGTACCTACAAAAGATTTATTACATCTACCTTAATTTGATGTGTGGATTCTTTACTAAGCCTCACTGCACTATTTCCCTTGGATTGATACTTTTAAATAATACCACATACAGAAGCTGGTATACATTGCTGTTCAGTGTATCTTGATTGAGTATGCTGTCTCTGTCGCAAAGAACCTCTGTTCTCCTTGACAATCTTCTCCCTACTACTCTATGCTTTAGATAAATAAAATAAAGCAAAACCCTGTCTGCTGCTCTAGCAATGTATTTCTTCCAAATTTTCTAAATAATGTTCTCTGTGGTGTCAGGGAACATATTTTATACACTTTGTTGGTATAACACAGTTCACAGCTTAACATATGTTATGTTCTTTCAATGTTTTTGTTACTTTTGATAACTCTTTCTGCTTCAAATAATCAGTTGAGCTGGAATGCGTCTGCTCTCTACTGTTTCTTTGTCTCCGTGCTCCCCATTCTTTAACTGACGCACTATATTCTAATGATACTATATTATTTCATGCCGACATTTCTCCAGGAACTCCTTTACAGTGCCATCTAGAGTTAGGGTTTTCAGCTGTGTGCTTTGGGAAACTTAACCTTTTATTCTGCTAATTGGCAGCAATGAAAAATGGAAATCTGTTTCTTTCCATCTGAAAATCTTTTTTTAGTTAAAGGAGCTGTTTACTTTACTCCTTTTGGGGTATATTGCTCCAAGCCATCTTGCTTGTCAAGGCTACAACTTCCCTCCAGGATGTTCTGAGCTACTTAGAATGCTGAACAGTGCTAGTCAAATTATGTTCAATCTAGAATCAGTCTTTACAAAACCTGAACTTTTTGAAATAAATTCTGTTACATTTCATTAAACATTTAACTTAGTAATTCCAAATGATGCTTTTATATTTATATCACCTAAAATACCCTTCCTTTAATATAAAAACAGGCTCCTTTCTCCCAGTGCTCTTTAATTATTTTTTATTCATTTTTTATTTATCCAAAAGGTCCCTTCTGTTACGATTGTGGACCCTTGGCCCAAGGTGGTGTTGGCGATACTTGTGGGGGGAACTCCCACAGGACCCCACCATTGGGTGATGAGGCCAGATAGGAAGCAGAGGCGAGCAGGAGCTTCACCACTACCAGCCCAAATTCCCCGAAGGTTGAGCCCTTGGGTAGCGGGACCGGCTGGTCTTAGGTGGGCCTCTGCGTGGATGATCCCAGGGAATTGGTGAGAGAGCATGGTGGCAGCCAGGAGAGAGAGGCCCGAGGCCGAAGCCAAAGGCGGAGGCAGATCGAGCCCCATGGACAAGGTGGGTGGTGGAGAGCGAGGACAGGCCCAGTCCAGGGGTTAGAGGCAGGCAGGAGGATGCAAAGTCAGGTCCTGTCCAGAGGCCAGGCAGTGAAGATCCATCTGAGGAAGCAAGGAAGAAACAGGAACTGGAATGAGGAGAACTTGAGCAGAAGCAGGGGCTAGAGATAAAAGCAGGGACAGGAACACAGGAACTGGAACAGAAACTCTGGAACTCAAGCAAACAAGAGCGAGAAGACCCGTTACCAAGGCAAGCTCCCCCCCCCCCCCTCCCTCCCCGAGAGGTCTGGGTATACCAGGATGAGCTGCGTGGAAGCATCTCAAAAGTTCTTTGCCCAGTATGTTAGACGCTGATTCCCATGAATTCTCTTCGGGGCCATATCCCTCTCAGGAGAGGTATTCCCATTTCACCCTCTCTTCCAGATGTTGAAGATGTCTTGAACCTGGTAGGTAGGGTCCGGGTCTCAGGGCAACGGCAGAGGTTCAGGAGCTTTGCTACGAGCGGACCAGCAGCTTGAGTAACGAAACATGGAATGTGTTGTGGATTTGTAAGGAGTGTGGGAGAAGGAGCTGGTAGACTTGTCCTATGCATCTGACAACTGAGAAAAGACCAATGTACTTGTTATGGTTTTGAGGTGTTGGAGTGGATTCTTGGGTACTGCGGTGATGGCCACTCCCACGGGGAGGAGCCCCATGAGGAACCGCAATACTAGGCTAGACTCTATACACACAAACACAGAGAATTTGTATTTATTATACAGCTTGGTGGTACTGCCCAGGGACCGGCAGCAGTGAGGTAACCCAGTAGAATAGTGCAGAGGTCCTCAGGAGAGGAGACCAGTCCCACTTTCGTGTATATGGTAGGCAGTGCAGGGTAGTAGAGGAAGTCCCAGATGCAGTCCCGGATGCAGACTCCCAGCGCTGAAGTTGAAGATGAGACAGACTGACATTGTTAGTTACTCACTGAAGTAGATAGCTGTATTGATGAAAATCCTGACAGGCAGAAGTAGTTGAGCTGTAGGCACCAAGGTAGGGAGAGCAGGCCCTTGAGGAGCGAGTACCCGGTATCCCAGATAGGTACCTGAAAGAAAGCGTAAGGGCCCCCGAGGAGCGAGTACCCAGGTTAGAGAAGAAATATCCCGAAGGGCAGAGAGAGCTTCCTATGGCAGCTGGGAAGCGGCAGAGCAGCTTAGACCAGAGGCAATCCAATCCTTGCTAACTCAGTTTGTTAGCAAACGAAGGGCAGGCTAAATACCCAGATGGCATTACGTCACTCGGAGGGGATGCCCCCGACGTTCCCACCATGATGCAGATAAAGACGCGGGTGGCGTGCACGCGCACCCTAGGAGGCCCTCATGAGAAACATGGCTAACACCATCGCCGTTGAAGTTCCGAGGGCGCCGGAGAGAACAGCATAAAGACGCGGCAGCAGCCATCTTCCCAAGGCTTGAGAAGAGAGAAGGAAGAAAGGTGAGGCACAGAAGTCGAAGCCATCTGAGACCGACAGATGCAACAGTACCCCCCTTCACAGGGCCCCCTCCAGATTCCCTACCTGGTCTTGGTTTTTGAGGATGTGATCGATGAAATTGACGAAGCATCTCTTTGTCCACGATATTAGCCAATGGTTCCCAAGAGTTTTCTTCTGGTCCATATCCCTGCCATGACAGGAGGTATTCCCAAACTCTACCTCTCTTTCTTCCATCAAGGATGGCATCAACCTTGTACTTGATGTCTCCTTCTGCATCAAGAGGAGTAGGTTCAGGTGTATTGGTGGAAAACTCGCTAAGAACAAGCGGTTTCAGCGGCGAAACATGGAATACATTATGAATCTTCATAGCTGGAGGAAGTTTCAGACTATAGGTGAGCCTAATCATTGGAGAATAGGAAAGGATGGAGCAAATCGAGCAGATGGAAGCTTGAGACTTTATCACCAGGCTGGAATTCAGGAGCCTTGCAACGGTGAGCATCATAGTCTTTCTTAGCTCTTTGTCCTGCTTTTTGGAGCATCTCTTTAGTCTTTCTCCAGAGCTGCTGCATATCTTTGGCAGTAGCTTGAGCTTCCGGGGACAACACAGAAAGTGGAAGTGGTAAAGGTGGTAAGGGTTGTCGTCCATAGACCACTTCAAAAGGTGTAGATCCAGTAGATGATGCTGGATGCGAATTGATGGCGAATTCAGCCCAGGGCAACAGTTCAGCCCAGTCATTCTGTCGTGAACCAACATAGGCGAGGAGGAACTGTTTGAGAATTCTATTCATTCTTTCAGTTTGGCAGTTTGACTGAGGATGGTATGCAGAGGTGAAGTCAAGTGTGATGTCGAATTTCTTACACAAGGCTTTCCAGAACTTTGCTGTAAATTGAGCTCCTCTGTCAGAAAAAATGTTTTTAGGCATGCCATGTAGGCGAAAGATGTGACTGATGAATAGCTTAGCACGTTCCATGGCTGAAGGCAAACCAGGGAGAGCCACAAAGTGAGCAAGTCAGAAAGTGGCAAGTCCACCACAAAATCTGTTGCAATGTGGGTCCAGGGCTCATCTGGTACTGGCAAGAGTTGAAGCAGGCCCCAAGGATGTCCGGGCGGACATCCTTTGTAGCTTAGCCATTGTTCACCGTTGACCAGGGTGTCCGGACAGTTTTGAATCGTGAGCCCATGCTAGCAATTTCTTTCCTAGATGGCAGGGTACAATGGTCTTGCCCGGAGATACCGGATGTGTAGCTGTCAGAATAACTCTCTTCAGGTCGATGATATGCTGGGGTTCATCAGGTACGTCTTCAGAGAGAAAAGAGTGAGATAATGCATCTGCTCTGATATTCTTATTACCAGGGCGATATTTCATCACAAAGTCAAATCTGTGGAAGAACAGGGACCACCTCTCCTGTCTATGGTTAAGGCATTGAGCATGATGGAGGTACTCCAGATTTTTGTGATCAGTGTAAACAGTAATCTGATATTGTGCACCTTCAAGCCAAGGGTGCCATTCTTCAAATGCCATTTTTATTGCCAGCAATTCTTTATCACCAATGCCATAGTTCCTCTCCGCTGGCAAAAAGCGTCGGGAAAAAAATGAGCAGGGGTGCAAGATCTTAGAGTCACTGGTGTGGCTTAGCATGGCTCCTACACCTACGTCAGAGGCATTGACTGTTGCGATCCCCCCTGCTGCTGCGCTAAAGGAGGTCTCTTACCATCCTCCAGAGGCCGCTCTGAAGCCAGGGCCTCGCTTACGTTCCATCCGGGACTTGCTCCAGGGTCTGAGAGGCCTAGCTGTGCCTGTGGCTTACATTCCTCTGCGTTTGGACTTCCTGGTTCCAGCCACGCCCGTTTCCCTAGGGGCTGGCCCGCAGCTCTCCACCTGACTTATAGGCCCAGCGGTGGGCGGTCCTGGCAAGCTCCTCCCAGGGAGTTGCCTTCTACCTCCAGTATTTAAGGACTTTCTGTTCACTTGCAAAGGGCCTCCGGATCAGGTCCTACAGTCGTCTGTATCCTTGCTGATCCAGGTCTTCCGTGATCATCATATGCTTTGATGGATCCCTGTCCAGTGTCTCTGCCTAGATGTTTGTTCCTGTGCCTGCCAGCCGTAAGGACTTCGGATGTGAGTATCCCAGCATCGGAGTTCCTGTTCGCCTGGAGTTTCCCTGCACCCTCCATCTCAGCGTGGTCCGCGACCAGCCTTCCTGGGCTGTGTGGGGCGCGTCTGGGACAGGGTGGTCCGCGACTCAGTCCCACGGGTGGGCTGAGTAGGGCGCCCTGATGGACAGTGCCATGTTTCCGTCCAGCCTTGTCTACAGTGTCTGCTTCAGCCCTTGCCCGGATGTCTTCCTGTCTCTGCCTTGACCTACGTCCTCATCTGGTTCCTGAGCCTTCTGTCCTGTTGGGCCCTGGAGTGGCCAACAGGAGGGATTCGTCCCACGGGCTCTTGAGCTTCTGCCAGCCGAGGGGGCTTCGGATGTGAGTATCCCAGCATCGGAGTTCCTGCTCGCCTGGATCTTTCCTGTGTCTCGCTTCAGCCCTTGTCCTGATGTCTCCGTCTTGCTTCAGCCTGCTTCTGCCTCGTCTGATGTCTGCTGTTTAAGGACTCTGTCTGCCCTCGCCTCTGTCTGGCCTGCTGCCCATTGCCGTTCCCTGCGGCAGGTCCGAAAGGGCCGGGAACAGTCGGAGGACCGTTCATTAGTCAACTTCCCCGTGTTGGCTACCATGGGCATGCAGGTCCGGCTGAGGGTCGGACTCCCTGCTTCTGTTCCTGCCTGCCCGGCTCACCATGCCTGCTCAGCTCACCTGCCACGGTGTGGCTTTGGGCTCCTCCCGGAGTCCTGCCGTGGCCCAAGGGCTCACCACCAGCTTAGGACGACCGTGCCCGCGCGCGCTCGTAACATTGACTTCCACCACGAAGGGTCATGTAGGGTCCGGATGGTGGAGACATGGTTTGCTTGAGAAGGCATCTTTTAATTTCTGAAATGCTTTCACAGCTTCTGTAGACCAAGTGGCAACGCTGGCTCCCTTCTTAGTCATTGCTGTTAATAGAACAGTTGATGAAGAGTAATCTTTGATGAAGGTCCTGTAGTAGTTGGTAAATCCCAAAAATCATCTTAGAGCTTTTAGGCCAGTGGGTTGTGTCCATTTTTGAATAGTCTCAAGCTTCTGAGGGTCTATCTGGAAACCTTTGTTTGAGACAATGTACCCTAAGAAGGGCACGGATTCCTTGTGGAATTCGCATTTAGTCAACTTGGCGTATAAGCGGTTCTCACAAAGTCTCTGCAGAACTCTATTGACATTTTCCTGATGGGATTGCAGGTCCTGGGAGAATATCAAGATGTCAGCTAAGTAGACAACGACACATTGGTAGAGTAGATCACGATCTTTCATCATGTTTTGGAAGACAGCCGGGGCATTGCACAAGCCGAAGGACATCACCAGGTATTCAAAGTGCCCATCCCGGGTATTAAAAGCCGTCTTCCATTCATCGCCAGAGTGGATGCGAACTAAGTTATATGCTCCTTTGAGGTCAAGCTTGGAGAATATCTTGGCTCCCTGTAACCTGTCGAATAGCTCCGAGATGATACTTTAGAGTGATCTCATTCAGACCTCTGTAATCAATGCATGGATGTAATGTTCCGTCCTTCTTCCCCACGAAGAAAAAGCCTGCGCCGGCAGGAGACTTGGAAGGTCTTATGAAGCCTTTCTGGAGATTCTCATGGATGTTCTCTGACATCGCTTTATTCTCTACAACAGAGAGAGGATAAACCCTTCCTTTGGGTGGTTCCGTATTAGGCTTCAAATTGATGGCACAGTCATAGGATCTGTGTGCAGGTAATACATCAGTGGCTTCTTTTGAGAACACATCTTGAAAAGATGCATATTGAGGCAGCAACTCAGGCAACAACGGGGTAGTTGGCATTAGGGATGTGAATCGTTTTAGGACGATTAAAATTATCGTCCGATAATTTTAATATCGTCTTAAACCGTTATGGAACACAATACAATAGAGATTCTAACGATTTATCGTTATAAATCGTTAGAATCGTGAGCCGGCACACTAAAACCCCCTAAAACCCACCCCCGACCCTTTAAATTAAATCCCCCACCCAAATGACTTAAATAACCTGCGGGTCCAGCGGCGGTCCGGAACGGCAGCGGTCCGGAACGGGCTCCTGCTACTGAATCTTGTTGTCTTCAGCCGGCGCCATTTTCCAAAATGGCGCCGAAAAATGGCGGCGGCCATAGACGAACACGATTGGACGGCAGGAGGTCCTTCCGGACCCCCGCTGGACTTTTGGCAAGTCTTGTGGGGGTCAGGAGGCCCCCCCCAAGCTGGCCAAAAGTTCCTGGAGGTCCAGCGGGGGTCAGGGAGCGATTTCCCGCCGCGAATCGTTTTCGTACGGAAAATGGCGCCGGCAGGAGATCGACTGCAGGAGGTCGTTCAGCGAGGCGCCGGAACCCTCGCTGAACGACCTCCTGCAGTCGATCTCCTGCCGGCGCCATTTTCCGTACGAAAACGATTCGCGGCGGGAAATCGCTCCCTGACCCCCGCTGGACCTCCAGGAACTTTTGGCCAGCTTGGGGGGGGCCTCCTGACCCCCACAAGACTTGCCAAAAGTCCAGCGGGGGTCCGGAAGGACCTCCTGCCGTCCAATCGTGTTCGTCTATGGCCGCCGCCATTTTTCGGCGCCATTTTGGAAAATGGCGCCGGCTGAAGACAACAAGATTCAGTAGCAGGAGCCCGTTCCGGACCGCTGCCGTTCCGGACCGCCACTGGACCCGCAGGTTATTTAAGTCATTTGGGGGGGGTTCGGGAGGGTGGGGGATTTAATTTAAAGGGTCGGGGGTGGGTTTTAGGGGGTTTTAATGTGCCGGTTTTGCGATTTTACGTTTTTTCGATTTTTCACGATTTTTCACGATATTTTACCCCCCCAAACGGCAACAATATGATTCCCTCCCCCTCCCAGCCGAAATCGATCGTTAAGACGATCGAGGACCCGATTCACATCTCTAGTTGGCATACATGGTATTGGAGAAACTTCCATCAAGCATTTTCCATGGCAAGCTGGACCCCAATGTGAAAGCTCCAAAGTGGCCCAGTTGAATTGTGGCATATGTTTCTGCAGCCACGGTAGCCCAAGTACCAAAGGGTGCATGGCCTTCTCTAGCACAAAGAAGGAAATAGTCTCTGTATGAAGAGCACCAGTATGTAACCTCACTGGTTCTGTAAGCAGGTGTTAGTAATCTGTTGCAAGGAGTTAGCAATCTGTTATTATTTAGGAGAGTTGTGGGTGGATCCTTGGACTGGTGGCAGATGACCACGCCCCCAGGGGAATGATCCCGAGAGGGACCACCGGTCAGGCTCAGAGTATGGAGACAGACACACACTAGTTCTTTTATTAGACAGTATACTGAACCACCAGAGGTGGCAATAGTGAGCTGGAATGCCCGGCTGGGCTGTAGTCCCTCAGATACTGGAACAGCGATCCCTGGAGGCTGAGCTGTAGAGAAACTGAGATATAGTGAGTAGGCAGGGTATGCAGAGTTCATAGACAGAACCTGATGGTAACACTCACACAATGTCTCATAGAAGTCCAAGAGCTGGAATGAAGAAGGCCCTCGAGGAGCGAGTACCTGGTTCCAGGGAAAGCTCTGAGAGTGCGATGGTAACTCACAGATGTAGTAGGCAGCGATGACTTCCAGGCAGAAGTGAATTCCGAAGAAGTCCGGGAACGAGGGCCCTCGAGGAGTAAGTACCAGTTCCAGACTGCAACCTACAAAGTAAGAGAGAGAGCGAGGCCCCCGAGGAGCGGGTACCCCTGGTAAGTCCGAGGAGGCAGAGTAGCTTGGAAAGACAAAGTGAGTCTGTTGCCATTCCTTGCTAACTTGAGTTGTTAGCAATTCAGAGACCTTTAAATATCTGAAGCGGATGACGTCATCTCAGGGGGACGCCCCTGAGGTTCACGCCAGTTCTGGTACTTGAGGCAGGGTCACGCCGCGCATGCGCCCCTAGGCATCAGGTCAACATGGCGGTTTGCAGCTTTGGGCCTGTCCGAGGATACTGGACGAGGACGGCCGAAGAACGCCGTGGTGGCCAGCCTTCCATCAACCCCGGAGGGAGTCGCCAATGCGGTAAGGTGGGCGGAGTGGAGACATCGGGCAGTGACAGTCGCAGCAGCAGGGTTACTTCACCTGGTAAGGGCTCTCCATGAATAGAGGACAAAAGTAGAGGAGACGTCATGGTAGTGGTGGGGATCTGCAAATGTTCCACTAGACGTTTCAAAATGAAATTTCCCCCTGCCCCAGAATCCACTAAGGCAAGGGTCTAGTATTCTAGAGGTCCGCAGATTAAGGATACTGGAAGAGAGAACATAAGAACATAAGAAAATGCCATACTGGGTCAGACCAAGGGTCCATCAAGCCCAGCATCCTGTTTCCAACAGTGGCCAATCCTAGAGATGTGCTTCGTTTTTTTCTGCCGGGTCATTTTTTGGTTCGGATACTTCGTGGTACAATTCGGGTTTTCTCGTTTTGGTTCCCGAAACCGGGCCAAAAAACGAATCGGGAAACGAAGCTAAAAAAAAAAACCCACCCCAAGCATTTAAAAGCATTTTCGTACATATATACAACCCACCCCCCATCCCGATCCCTCCCCAAGACTTACGAACATCCCTGGTGGTCCAACAGGGTCCCGGGTGCCAATTGATCCTTCGTGCCCATGTGCGCTATTGCCAGGCTTGCTCAAAATGGTGCCGACTGCCGAATAGCCTCTGAACTACCATGTCACAGGGGCTACCGGCGCCATTGGTCAGCCCCTGTCACATGGCCATCGGCGCCATCTTGTGCTCCTGTCATGTGACTGGAGCTGACCAATGGCGCCGAAAGCCTCTGTGACATAGTATGGGCAAAGGCTATCGGCGCCATTTTGATTACTGGCAGCCGACAACGAAATCACTCCCGGACCCCCGCTGGACCCCTAGGGATTATTGGCAGGCCCCCTCCTGACCTCCCCAAGGCTTGCCAATAATCCCTGGGGGTCCAGCGGGGGTCCGGGAGCGATTTCGTTGTCGGCTGCCAGTAATCAAAATGGCGCCGATAGCCTTTGCCCATACTATGTCACAGAGGCTTTCGGCGCCATTGGTCAGCTCCAGTCACATGACAGGAGCCGATGGCCATGTGACAGGGGCTGACCAATGGCGCCGGTAGCCCCTGTGACATCGTAGTTCAGGCTATTCGGCACCATTTTGAGCAAGCCTGGCAATAGCGCACAACATGGGCACGAAGGATCAAATGGCACCCGGGACCCCGCTGGACCACCAGGGATGTTCGTAAGTCTTGGGGAGGGATCGGGATCGGGGGGGGGGGGGGTGTTGTATTATAGTTAATTTAAATGTTTGGGGTGGTTTTTAATTTAAAAAAAAAAAAAAGTGCCCCTCTCCCCATGCAAACCCGAAAAAACGAAATTTCCCCGAAATTCGGGGAAAATTCTTTTCGGGTTTCGGGGACTCCGAAACCACAACGAATTAGGAAATTTCGTGTAATTTCCTAATTCGTGCGATAAACGAACCACATCTCTAGCCAATCCAGGCCATAAGAACCTGGCAAGTACCCCAAAACTAAGTCTATTCCATGTTACCATTGCTAATGGCAGTGGCTATTCTCTAAGTGAACTTAATAGCAGATAATGGACTTCTCCTCCAAGAACTTATCCAATCCTTTTTTAAACACAGCTATACTAACTGCACTAACCACGTCCTCTGGCAACAAATTCCAGAGTTTAATTGTGCATTGAGTAAAAAAGAACTTTCTCCGATTAGTTTTAAATGTGCCCCATGCTAGCTTCATGGAGTGCCCCCTAGTCTTTCTACTATCCGAAAGAGTAAATAACCGATTCACATCTACCCGTTCTAGACCTCTCATGATTTTAAACACCTCTATCATATCCCCCCTCAGTCGTCTCTTCTCCAAGCTGAAAAGTCCTAACCTCTTTAATCTTTCCTCATAGGGGAGTTGTTCCATTCCCCTTATCATTTTGGTAGCCCTTCTCTGTACCTTCTCCATCGCAATTATATCTTTTTTGAGATGTGGCGACCAGAATTGTACACAGTATTCAAGGTGCGGTCTCACCATGGAGCGATACAGAGGCATTATGACATTTTCCGTTCTATTCACCATTCCCTTTCTAATAATTCCCAACATTCTGTTTGCTTTTTTGACTGCCGCAGCACACTGAACCGACGATTTCAATGTGTTATCCACTATGACACCTAGATCTCCTTCTTGGGTTGTAGCACCTAATATGGAACCCAATATGGTGTAATTATAGCATGGGTTATGTTTCCCTATATGCATCACTTTGCACTTATCCACATTAAGGGGTAGATTTTCAAAAAGCGCGATTTGGCGTACTTTTGTTGGCGCATCAGGCGCAAACAAAAGTATGCTGGATTTTAGTAGATACGCGCGTAGCCGCGCGTATCCGCTAAAATCCTGGATCGGCGCGCGCAAGGCTACCGATTCCATATAGCCGGCGCGCGCCGAGCCGCGCAGCCTACCTCCGTTCCCTCCGAGGCCGCTCCGAAATCGGAGCGGCCTCGGAGGGAACTTTCTTTTGCCTTCCCCTCCCTTCCCCTACCTAATCCACCCCCCCCGGCCCTGTCTAAACCCCCCCCCTTACCTTTGTCGGGGGATTTACGCCTCCCGGAGGGAGATGTAAATCCCCGCGCGCCAGCGGGCCGCTAGTGCACCGGGACGCAACCTGGGGGCGGGTCCGGAGGGTGCGGCCACGCCCCCGGACCGCCCCGGGCTGTAACCACGCCCCAGGGCCCGCCCCCAAAACGCCGCGTGGATCGGGCCCGCCCCCGACACGCCCCCCTCGGAAAACCCCGGGACTTACGTGAGTCCCAGGGCTCTGCGCGCGCCGGTAGGCCTATGTAAAATAGGCGCACCGGGGCGCAGGGCCCTGCTCGCGTAAATCCGGGCGGATTTATGCGAGCAGGGCTCTTAAAATCCGCCCCTAAATTTCATCTGCCATTTGGATGCCCAATTTTCCAGTCTCACAAGGTCTTCCTGCAATTTATCACAATCTGCTTGTGATTTAACTACTCTGAACAATGTTGTGTCATCTGCAAATTTGATTATCTCACTCGTATTTCTTTCCAGATCATTTATAAATATATTGAAAATTAAGGGTCCCAATACAGATCCCTGAGGCACTCCACTGTCAACTCCCTTCCACTGAGAAAATTGTCCATTTAATCCTACTCTCTGTTTCCTGTCTTTTAGCCAGTTTGCAATCCACGAAAGGACATCGCCACCTATCCCATGACTTTTTACTTTTCCTAGAAGCCTCTCATGAGGAACTTTCTCAAACGCCTTCTGAAAATCCAAGTATACTATATCTACCGGTTCACCTTTATGGAGGAGGGGGTGCAATTAGACCTAAGAAGAGTCCTCCCACAGGACTTAGGTCTGCCAGTTTCCCGGACATATAGGGCATGTTTGAACAGCATGACCAGCTTGTCCACAATACATGCATAGTCCCAAACTCTTTCGAGTTCGTCTCTCTTTACAAGTCAAATGACTGCAGCCCAATTGCATTGGTTCTTCTTCGCTGCAACAGGACCTGGAGGTATGGACCTTGGTACAGACTTGACTCGAGTCTCTCCCTGAAGTGGTGTTCTGGGGCTCTTGACCTCTTGAACCTTGTCGCGAAGTTGGCGATCAATCCTTGTTGCCAACTTCATCAGTTCTGCTAAGGTTTCAGGCATCTCTCGAGCCGCCAGCTCATCTTTCAGCCAGGAGTTCAGGCCTTCAAAGAAGAGTGTCTTCAGGCATCTAGGGTCCCAATGTAATTCAGAAGCCAACGTCTTGAATTTTATGGCGAAGTCTGGTAAAGGTTTATTACCTTGTTTTAGATGAATTAGGTTGATCCTGCTGTTGAGTACTGGGCAGGGTCATCAAATACTGATTTGAACAGTTCAAGAAACCCAGCAAGATCAATCAGGGTAGGGTCATTGCGCTCCCACAGCGGTGAGGCCAGCGCTCTTTCATCCAGATACGAAAGGATATAGGTGGTCTTTGCATACGCTGTAGGAAAATGGTTAGGTTGCGGAGAAAAGTGCATGCAACACTGATTGATAAATCCTCTACATTTCTAAACTTCACCCGAGAAGTGTGTTGGAGCAGATAGAGGCACTGTAGTCTTGACTATCACTTCTGGCGGTATAACTTCTTTACCTGCGGTAGTCGGTGTATTCATCTGGGCATGTAACTAGTTAAAGGCAACAGTCAAGTTACCCAACGAATTCTGTTGTTCGGAGATTGGCTGGGCCAGGCCCGAAATGGCCTGCAAAGCGGTGAGCTGAGCCGAATCCATGGAGTTAGCAATCTGTTATGGTTTTAAGGTGCTGGAGTGGATTCTTGGGTACTGCGGTGATGGCCACTCATGGGGAGGAGCCCCGTGAGGAATTGCAGTACTAGGCTAGACTCTATACACGCAGACACAGAGAATTTGTATTTATTATACAGCTTGGAGGTACTGACCAGGGAGCGGCAGCAGTGAGGTAACCCAGTAGAATAGTCCAGGGGTCCTCAGGAGAGGAGACTAGTCCCATGTTTGTGTAGATGGTAGGCAGCACAGGGTAGTAGAGGAAGTCCCGGATGCAGACTCCCAGCGCTGAAGCTGAAGATGAGACAGACTGATAATGTTAGTTACTCACTGAAGTAGATAGCTATATTGATGAAAATCCTGACAGGCAGAAGTAGTTGAACTGTAGGCACCAAGTTAGGGAGAGCAGGCCCTTTAGGAACGAGTACCCGGTATCCCAGATAGGTACCTGAAAGAAAGCATAAAATCCTCTGAGGAGCGGGTACCTGGGTTAGAGAAGAAATACTCCGAAGTGCAGAGAGAGCTTCCTGCGGCAGCTGAGAAGTGGCAGAGCAGCTTAAGCTGGAGGCAATTCAATCCTTGCTAACTCAGTTTGTTAGCAAACAAAGGGCAGGCTAAATACCCGGATGGTGTGACGTCACTCAGAGGGAATGCCCCCAAGGTTCCCTCCATGACGTGGATAAAGATGTGGGTGGCATGCGTGCGCACCTTAGGAGGCCCTCGGGGCAACATGGCAAACACCATCACTGTTGCCATTCCAGGGGCACCGGAGAGAGTGGCATGAAGACACGGCAGCAGCCATCTTCCCAATGTTTGAGGAGAGAGAAGGAAGAAAGGTGAGGCACAGACGTCGAAGCCGTCTGAGATGGACGGACACAACAGTATTTTGGTGCCAACCATTGCGAAGTCAATTTCAGGCGTATGTGGCGTCTGCTCAGCCACACTTTATCTCCTAGGTGGAAGACTGGTGCTGGTCTGCGGTGAGCGTCCGAGGTTTTCTGGGTGTGGTTGGCAGCGTCCTGGAGCATCTTGGTCATACGAACCCAAACCGCATGTTAGGCTTGGGCAGTGGCTTGGGCTGCAGGAGAAGAGACAGATAGTCGTTCAGGCAGGGGATGCTGTGTTTGTTGGCTGTAAACAATAGAAAACGGTGAGGTTCCAGTGGATTCACAGACTTGGGAATTAAGTGAAAATTCCGCCCTGGGTAGCAGTTGCACCCAATTGTCTTGTTGCTCATTGGAGTAGGTCCTCAGGAAAGATTTCAGGGAGCTACTGGTGCGCTCTGCCTGCCCATTTGCAGGAGGATGGTTTGCAGTAGTGAGGCATAACTTTACCCTGAACTTTTGGCAGAGGGCTCGCCAGTACCGGGCTACAAACTAGGGCCCATGGTCAGAGGTGATATGCTTGGGCAGACCATGTAGCCGGAAGATATGGGCAAAGAAGAGATGGGCCAGTTCAGGGGCAGATGGCAGAACAGGAAGAGGGACCAAATGGAGCTTGCTGGGGTCCATGGCGAAGCCATTCTTGGATACAATGTAGTCGAGGAAAAGTAGGCTCGGCTTTTCAAAGACACACTTGTCCAATTTGGCATACAAGTTATGATCCCGGAGGTGCTGAAGGACTTGGTGTACATCCTGGCAGTGTGTCTGTAGGTCCCGGATGTAAATCAGGATGTCATCCAGATAGATGAGTACTTTGGAATAGAGCAGGTCCCAGAATATTTCATTCATCATTCATTGGAAGACTGCCGGGGCATTGCAAAGACTGAAGGGCATTACGAGATACTCGTAATGCCTATCTCAACTGTTGAAAGTGGTCTTCCAGACATCCGCGGGCTGAATCCGGTAGTTTTTTTTTCTTTGTTTAACTAAACAAACAACTGCCTGTCAGCAATCATTCTGCCTTCAGTTTTTGGGCAATTAAGTAGGTCCCAGCCAGTTCAGAGAGCACATCCATCAGGAAACAAGATCAGGGTTCCTTTCCATGCATGTACTTTATTTATTTGTTTTAAATTTCGGGGTTCTTTTTTCCTTTTTGTTATACATGCATGCTCGCTTCCCATGGAGTTTAGTGGCCCTCATCAAGGAAGAATTGGCCTGGCAAGAACCCCCAACCAAACTAAAAGCCTTGCTCACTTCCTGTTTGATTTAATCCCTATGTGTACCTAAGCCAGGAGACATTCATGTGACTTGGCACAGCGCACGCCGCCTGGATTTTAAAATCCGCACGGGTATGCGCATATCTCCCACTATATGCACAAATCATAAAAAGCAAAAAAGGGGCAGGGCATGGGTGAGGTCTGGGTGGGACATGGGTGGATCTGGGTGGGCTGAGTCTGTAAAATGAAGTCAGCGCAGAAGTATTTATACACACAAGTGTGTGCTGGGATCCCCTACCACATAACTTTACTTCTGCTATGGACAGCGTGTTAGTCATGTAACAAGAAAAAATAGACTATTCAATGGAGTTTTAAGGGTCAGGGCTAATAGGGTAAAAGGGAGGCAAGTTAGCTAGGGGGATTAGGAAGTTCTCTCCTTTACTGGGGTGAAATGGGAGCAAACTGGGAAAAAGGGCTATTGCATCAGTGCGCATAGCTATTAAAATTCCCCCTACTTCCATGCTAGAGGTGGCATTTGTATGCACGTGTGCACGTCAGGATAAAACCATGTGCACATATATGCACTTTTAGCCGATTTTATAATGCGTGTGAATATGCGCATATTCACACATATGTTATAAAATCACTGCATCCTTGTGTGTGCACTGGCAGACGCGTGCACGTGTGTGCTTGCATGCAGGTCGTAAGATTCATATCTCTATGTAAAGAAATCAAGAGATACTTGGGAGAATGAAGCCAAGTGAAGAAAAAAAAGTTACAAGTTATGAGAAGGGAGATAGCCCCATCAATATATTGCCAGCCTCTGAGGAAGAAAACGATGGCATGAAATGCCGCCTCTCTGAGGAAGAAAAGGAGCAGAATTATCAAGAGGGTTTCTTCTGTTGTGACCTCTCAGGGCATTTTCAAAATTCCTGCCACCGTAGATCTCAGAGTCATAGTCATCACAGCAAGGAAACACAGACTTCTGGACCCAGTAGAGGAAATGAGTCAGGAGGAAGATATCTATCAATACTGCCCTGGGAACATGTCTCTTTTATGTTACTATTCTGGTGAAACTTTCCAGGTCCCCATATGATGGAAGGAGTTAAGCATCAAGTTAGCGATCCTCGATGGCTCACCCTTATCAGGGTCTGTAATCGCCAAGACTGAACCTCTCATTTTAACTACAATACATATACAACTATCAGGAAACTCTTGTCTTTGACCTCAAGAGAGTGCCACATTTGCCTATCATTCTCAGTCTTCCATGGCTGGGATGACATGAACTGCATATCAATTAGAAGATTCAGCAGGTGATATTCCCATCAATATATTGTCAGTAGAATTGCATGCCTAATGAAGAAGCTCAGGAAGTAGGGTCTGAATAGGAAAATCCAGACAATCTCTGTTATCTGGGATTTGAAGATGGGATTGGACAACTGCCGGAAAAGTATGCGGCCTACTGAGATGTCTTTGCTAAAAGGGAGCTGACAATCTCACCCCACATAGATCATATGACTGCCCCATAGATTTATTATTAGGGACATAAGCCCATTTTGGCAGAATATATTCTTTGTCAGAGCCAGAATTGAAGGCCATTCAGGAAGTTAAAGCAAAATTTGCAGAAAATCTACATTTGACTTCATCAGCAGTTCCCATCTTCTTTGTACCAAAGAAGGATGGTACTCTCCAGCCTTGCACAGATTGTCCAGACCTGAATGTTGAAACTATTAATAACTGCTACCCTCTGCCCCTTATTAGTGAACTGATGGAACACCTTCAGGTGGCTTAAATATTCACTAAACTCAATTTGAAGGGCACATATATCTTGTCTAGATTAAGGAAGTAAATGAATGGGAGATAATGTTTCAACCATACTTTGGTAATTTTGAATACCTAGTGATGCCATTTGGATCAAAAAAATGCTCCTTTTACTTTTCAAAACCTGGTGAATGAAATATGTGATATGCTGAATCAGAGAACATAAGAACTTAAGAGTTGTCATACTGGGTCAGACCAAAGGTGCATCAAACTCAATATCCTCTTTCCAACAGTGGCTAATCCAGGTCACACATACCTGGCAGGAACACAAAGGGTTGATATATTCCATGCTGCTCATAGTAACATAGTAAATATAAGCAGAAAAAACCCCCCAAGTGGTCCATCCAGTCTGCCTAGCAATCTTTTTTTTTTCTATTATTAAGATAGTTGTTGCTCTGTGCAGATTACCCTAGTCGATATGGATTACCTTTTTTTTTCTTGTCTCCATCATTTAGCCACTAGGAATCCTCTGTGTCTATTCCATGCCCTTTTTAATTCCATTACTATCCTTGTCCTCACTACCTTTTCTGGGATGGCATTCCATGCATCCACCATCATTCCCATGAGGAAATACTTCCTGATATTGTCTTGACTCGACCCCCTCAGAGCTTCATATTTTATTCTACAATTTTCCTTCCATAAAAAATGGTTTGATTCTTGTGTATCATTAATACCTTTCAGGTATTTAAATGTCTGAATCATATTTCCTTGTCTCTCCTCTCATCCAGTGTATTCATATTTAAAACCTTCAATCTCATCTCATACCTCTTTTGTTGCAGAGTCCATACCATTTTGGTTGCCTTTCTATGGACCACTTCCTTTCTGTCTCTATCCTTTTTCAGATATGGTCTCCAGAACTGAACACAATACTCCAGATGAGTTCTCACCAATAACCTGTACAGGGGCTTTATCACCTTCTTTTTCCTGCTGGTAATGCATCTTTCTATAAAGTCCAGCATCCTTCTGGCCTTAGCCACTGCCTTGACATATTGTTTTACCAGACATGATCACCCCAAGGTCTTTCTTCCAGTCCTTGCACATCAGACTTATGCCTCCATCATGTACAACAGCTCCTTTGAATTTCTGTACCCCAAATGCATGAATCTGCAGTTACTGGCATTGAATCCCAACTACCAAAACTATGACCACTCCTCAAGCTTTCTTAGATCACTTTTCATTCAGGTGTATCCACTCTATTGCAGATCTTAATGTCATCTGCAAAAAGACAAATCTTTTTTTCTAATCCTTCTGTAATATTACTCACAAAAATATTGAACAGAACCGGTTTCAGAACTGACCCCTGAGGTACTCAACTTATCACTCTTCCCTCCTCAGAGTAGGTTCCATTTATGACTACTCACTATTATCTGTCAGTTAAGCAACTTCTAATCCATTTCGCCAGATTGGGACCCACTACCAGGCTTTTTATTTTATTCATGAGCCTTCTATGTGAGTTGGTATCAAAATCTTTAGAAAACAAAACAGTTAAATCATATCAATTCTCTAGTCTCCTAATCAAAAAAAGTCAGTCAGATTTGTCTGGCATGATCTTCCTGTGGTAAAACCATGTTGTCTCTGATCATGCAACCCAGTACATTCCTGATAGTTCACTATATATTCCTTCAGAAGCATCTCCTCTAGTTTTCCCACTACTGAGGTGAGGCTAACTGGCCTGTAGTTTCCAGACTCCTCCCTGCTACCATGGTTGTGAAGCAGCACTAAGAACCACCCTTCTCCAATCTTGTGGCATTATTCCCATTTTCAAGGATCTATTGAATAAGTCTTTCAGCAGACTCACCAGCACCTCTCTGAGGTCCTTCAATATTCTGGAATGTATCTCATCCAGTCCCATGGCTTTGTCCACTTTCAGTTTCACTAGTTACACCCAAACACTCTCTTCGATAAATGACATGGTATCTACTCCACTCCCATCTGTGCTGTTACAAACCAGCAGAGATCCTTCCCCACGGTCTTCTTTAGTGAACAACGAGATGAAGTGTTTGTTTAATGTTTCTGTTTTTTCCTCATCTTTCTCCACATAATGACTGTTGTCTCCTTTCAGGCTACCTCTGGCCATCCTCCTTACTCTGATTCATCTGAAAAATGTTTTGTTATCTTGCTTTACCTCTTTAGCGCTCATTTCACTTAAGCTTTTGCCATTCTGATTAATGGTTTTACTTCTTTCAGCTTCACTAGATATTCTTCCTCTAGCTCTCCAACCAATGAAGATCCAGGTGAAAAACTTTAGTATGGTTTTGTTTGAGACCCTAGAGAACATCTGTGCAAAATTTTGTTTGATTAGAGGAAGTTGAGCATGGACCCCTGGTCTACTTGAAAGGATTTGTTGCGAGTGCAGGGTGTGGTTGCTTGCTCAAGAGAAAGTGAGCCCTTGGACCACAGCACGATCTCATGGCAGAGCTCCAAGATACGCACTGCGGGCAGTGAGTGTATATAGGCAAGGGCTGGACTTGGAATGTAGCTCACAGGCCTCTGCTGAACCTACATGCACAGACTGAGACCCAACAAAGCAATGCTGGTATCTAGGTTAGCCTTCTGGCCACTCTATAGCCCTTTCAGACCTGCCACATGGGAACGGCTTGTGCATCAGAACAGATGAAGGCCCGTGGCAGCAACACAACAGGATTGACCCTATTCTGAGTATTGTGGAGAATCCATTAAGAAAGAAATAGGTTAGTCCTGCCTCAGCCATTGTTCTCATTGAGAGCATTTCAGTCCAAGTAACTACCCTATGGTCCTCTTATCCAGTTGTTCCTGCCTCATCCACTAGGGAGCTTCAGTGTCACTACATTCAGGCTCACTACATGCTACATCGCTACAGTGAGCACCAGATCTAGTATTGCTTTTCTCCTTATGTGTTCCATCACCATTTGTCTAAGCAGAGCCCCTTGAAAAGCATCCACAAAATCCCTACTCCTTATAGATTCTAGCGTAGGGATATACTGGTTCACGTCTCCAACGAGCAACATTTCTCCCTTCTTTCCTATCTTTTGGATGTCTTTGTCCAATTCTTCTGTCTGATTTGGAGGCCTGTAGCCCACACCACTTTAAATGGAGGTGCCATAACATTTTTTTTTTAAGACAACCCACAGCACTTCTTCCTTCCCCTGCATTTCAGTTACTAGAAGGGGCATAGCGTCCATAGTGCACAGTGATGCACAGGCACCACCAAATTTAAAAAGGGGTGTGCCGTGCACCTCCGACCAGTGGCATCCTTAGGTCTAGGTACACAGGCCCGTGCCCTGAGTCTGATCAGTGTCCTGAGTATTTTTGTTGTGGTAAAAAAGAAAAGGTTTATCTTCTGATTCACTGCACTGCACCGGTGATGAGTCCTGCCTTCTTACCTCCTTAACCATGCCTTTTGTCACTCCTTTGGGGGGAGGGGTGTCAGCTTGGCACACAGTAATAGATGCACTCCATGCTGCCTGCTTTCCAGCTCTATCAGCAGCACAAGCACAGAACAATTGCTGTAGTTTAGGCCATAGGGCTCTGGGCATGCACACAGCAGGGAGGGAGGGGCCATGGAAACAGGCAGCACTGAGCATGCTCAAGGTCCCCACAGCCTGCACTGCAATGATTTCTCTGTGTCTGGCGTTGCACGTAGCAGAGCTGACCATCCTCCAAGTCAGGAATTTGGGGTGGCTAAGCAAGAAGGAAAGAAGTAGAGAAATATATAAAAATGGAGGTGGTAAATGGGAGAAAGAAGTAGATTTGGGAAGGGAAGAAGAGAAAAGAATAGGAGATGGGTGAGGGAAGAGAAATATGAGAGAGTGGGAGGTGAGGTTCATAGGTTAGGGTAAAGGGAGATATAGAGAGGATAGCAATAGTAGGGAGGATGAGGTTGGGAGTGAGAAGAAAGGAGAGCGATCAGAAATGAGAGGAAGAAGGGAGAAATGAGAGAGGATTGTGTGGGAGAACAGAAAAACAGACTCGGGGACTTGGGGTTTGGAATGGATATGTAGGGATGCAGTGACTAGGTGATTTGGTGGGAGGTTTGAGTAGGGGGTGTGAGATAGTTGAAAAAAGTGGGGAGGGGTAGAGAAATGGTGTGAAGAAACTGGAGGGGCTTGGGAAGTTTGAGAGCCAATGGAAAGGGAGGGAAGGAGAGACAGGAAATCTGGGAAAGAGCAAAACATAAGAACATGTCATGCTGAGTCAAGCCAAGGGTCCATCAAGCCCAGCATCCTGTTTCCAACAGTGGCCAATCCAGGCCATAAGAACCTGGCAAGTACCCAAAAACTAAGTCTATTCCATGTTACTGTTGCTAGTAATAGCAGTGGCTATTTTTTAAGTCAGCTTAATTAATAGCAGGTAATGGACTTCTCCAAGAACTTATCCAACCCTTTTTGAAACACAGCTACACTAACTGCACTAACCACATCCTCTGGCAAAAAATTCCAGAGTTTAATTGTGCGTTGAGTGAAAAAGAACTTTCTCCAATTAATTTTAAATGTGCCACATCCTAACTTCATGGAGTGCCCCCTAGTCTTTCCATTATCTGAAAGAGTAAATAACCGATTCACATCTACCTGTTCTAGACCTCTCATGATTTTAAACACCTCTATCATATCCACCCTCAGCCGTCTCTTCTCCAAGCTGAAAAGTCCTAACTTCTTTAGTCTTTCCTCATAGGGGAGCTGTTCTATTCACCTTATCATTTTGGTCGCCCTTCTCTGTACCTTCTCCATCGCAACTATATCTTTTTTGAGATGCGGCGACCAGAATTGTACACAGTATTCAAGGTGCGGTCTCACCATGGAGCAATACAGAGGCATTATGACATTTTCCGTTTTATTCACCATTCCCTTTCTAATAATTCCCAACATTCTGTTTGCTTTTTTGACTGCAGCACTATTTTTCCTGGCACTGAAATCAGGCTAACCGGTCTGTAGTTTCCCAGATTGCCCCTGGAGCCATTTTTAAATATTGGGGTTACATTAGCTATCCTCCAGTCTTCAGGAACAATGGATGATTTTAATGATAGGTTTCAAATTTTTACTAATAGGTCTGAAATTTCATTTTTTAGTTCCTTCAGAAGTCTGGGGTGTATACCATCCAGTCCAGGTGATTTACTACTCTTCAGTTTGTCAATCAGGCCTACCACATCTTCTAGGTTCACTGTGATTTGGTTCAGTCCATCTGGGGAACAGTGGAAACTTGGAGATTGGGTGGGGGTGAGTAGTTGGGTGGGGTGGGGTCAGGTAAAGAAGTGGAAAGCCTAAATCCCAAATGCCCCTGTATCTTCAATTTAATTATCAAAAATTGTGGGGGGAGGGGATTTGTGTGGATGGGAAGGATCTCTGAGCCCATGCCCCAGATCTCTTAAGTACCTAGCAACACCCTTGGTTGGAGGGGTAGAGCAAAAACTTGTCAATGGTGGATAGCTGGGATTTGTTGGAGCAGTGGGCACTTGGCAATTGGATGGTAACCAGTGGGAGGGTGTTAGATTGGGGGGAGTATGAGTGAGGGTGTAAAAAGGGGTAAGAGAAAAAGACTGAAGAGTGTGGAAGAATTGGCAGGTGCTATAAATGGCCTGGAGGACAGGAGAGCTGGTGAAAGGCAGTGGAAAAGAACTGGAATCTGTGGAGTGCTGTGAGGAAAGGGATGTGTGTATGAAGGGGGTGATAGATGGTGGGAAGAGAGATGGGGAGGTGGTGAAAGAGGAACCCAGTAGTGGGTAAGAGACAGTAGAATGGGCTGGAGGCCAGGGAAGGAATCATAATGGGGAAGGAGCAAGGGCTGGTGAGGGAATGAGGGCACAGGAAGGTGGATGAGGATAGGATTGGAACAGAAGGTGGTAGAAATAGGGAATTAGAGAATGGGTGAAAGACAGAGAATAGGATGCTGGAAAAAGAATGAGGGACTGGGAATGGGAAGGCTAGAGGGGGGTTGGGGTAGGTGATGGAAAACTGGAGATAGGTAAGAGGTGAAAAGAGGGAATCTGAGAAGTGGAAGGTTAGAGAGAAGAAAAGAGGTTGAAATTTAATTGAGTGGATAGAAAGGCAATGAAGAGAGAAATGGAGAAAAAGATGAAAGGGAAAGAACAATATCTGAGAAAGATGTAGGGAAGGAAGAAGACAAGAAAAGAGAAAAATTGGAAAGTGGAATGGAGAAGACTCAAACAAAAATAAAATGCTCAAACAGCAAAGGCAGAAAATATTTTTAGAGTGTATTTATTTGAGTGTTTTATATATTGTTCCATGTGAAACACACTAGTTCACAACGGTGTACAGGGTTGGCACTCACAAACGTAAGATGAGTTACAAAAGTAGGCATGCACACAGATGAACAAGGTAAACATACTAAACTAAGGGTGTACTACATAGGCAGACACACAATGTTATTGTAGCCAGATTAAAAGGGGGGGGGATTTGAGAGAAAAGGGGGTACAGTTATGACAAATTTTGGATATCTGTGTCAAGGTGAATTGGTTGGATCAGCCAAACCATAAGCAATAGTGAATAGCCATTTTTTCAGATTTTTCTTAAGTTTCTTTTTGTCTGGTATTCTTCGCAGATTCTCTGGTATTTAGTGTAGAATATATCGGCTTTGGAAATGTGCATTTTTGTCTCTGCATTTTGCTCGGTTCAGGAGGAAATACATTTGTTTCTTTTTTTCTCTGGTGTTGGGTTTCTTGGGGTTTCCATTTCAAATTGTTTTTTCTTAAATTTTATATTCTGCTTTTTTTGGTACTTCAAAGCAGATTAAATTCAGGCACTGTAGGTATTTTTGTCTGCATTTTCCTGTTTTTAATTTGTGGTTCCTTATTTTCTGTAGGTAAGGGTCGGTTTGTATGCTGGCATGTGTGTCTGGCTTTTCTGTTTTTCCAGTAGAAGGTATATTGGTGTTCTAGGGTCTATGGCAATATTTGCAGTGCTGCCACTTCCCAGGTACAATTGCTGCTGTTTGAATACTAGAAGTGTGTTATGGTTTGGCAGTTTTTCTATATAGGTTCTGAAAGTCTTTTTTTGAAGAATTTTGTGTTTCTTCAAAAAGTCTTTGGCAGTGAAAGATGTTTGTGTGGCTGTTAGTGAAGCGACACTAGAATCTGAATTTTTTTTTTTTGTATGGTGAGTTGATATAGACCTGTCTCTTGAAGAGTGTATCCCTTTTGGGTACCTTAGCAGGGCCATCTCATCCTATCCCATCCCTCACCTCAGGCAGCAGATTGTTTTGAGTCATTCCTGACTGCCGGCAGCAGTTACCGATAAAGTAAAGCTCTGCATCTGCTCTGGACTGACAACATTCTGAATTGCCTCCCATGGCCTGACATCAGATGCCAGTTCAATGTTGCTCGAATTAGCATGTGAAAAGAGATATTTTGAGCCTGGTCTTTATTGATGATGTCAGGCAGGGGAGGCAACTCGGAGGATTGGTAACATGGCAGCAGCAAATTTTCTGATGCACCACCAACTTCAACAGTCACCCCATGCCCCTGATTACTAGGATATTATTTTTGACATAAAGAGCTATTCTTCCTCCCTTTTTTCTCCTCCCTTTCCTCATAAGAACATAAGAAGTTGCCATACTGGGTCAGACCAAGGGTCCATCGAGCCCAGCATCCTGTCTTCAACAGTGGCCACTCCAGGTCACAATTTCTTGGCAAGTACCCAAACATTAAGTAGATCTCATGCGCCAGCTGCACAGATTTTGAAAGGCCCACGGCCAGGCAAATATCTCCCTGTACGTGGATAAAAAAGATTTGACAAAAAAGGGGTGGGACTTGGACGTGGTCTAGGCAGGGAATGAGAGGGGCACAGGTGAGCTGCAACTGCACCAATGAAGTCACTTACGTACTCTAGCGCACGGCGCACGCCTGGATCCCTCAGCTGCGTAATTTGTTTCTGCTAGGGACAGCATGTAAGTAGTGAAATAAAAGAAATGAGGGTAGTCAGCAGGGTTTTAGGGGTTGGGGCTAGTAGAGTAAAAGGGAGGCAAGTTAGTAGAGGGTTTAGAAAGTCCATTCCTTTACTGGGGTGCTGGGAAATAGGCCTATTGTGTTGCCGCTTGTACCTACTAAAATTCCTCCCCTTATACGTTCGAAATGGGATTCACACACACATGCGTGTTTAGGTTTAGAAAAGGTAAATGTGAATTGGTTATTTACTTTTTTGGATAATAGAAGGACTAGGGGGCACTACATGAAGTTAGCATGTAGCACATTTAAAACTAATCAGAGAAAATTCTTTTTCACTCAATGCACAATTAAACTCTGGAATTTGTTGCCAGCGGATGTGGTTAGTGCAGTTAATGTAGCTGGGTTTAAAAAAGGTTTGGATAAGTTCTTGGAGGAGATGTCCATTACCTGCTATTAATCAAATTGACTTAGAAAATAGCCAGTGCTATTTCTAGCATCAGTAGCATGGGATATACTTAGTTTTGGGGTACATCCTCTGTATTATTAAATAAAATATATTATTTTAAAACCTTATTAAGATGCTCTATAAAGGCAGAGTCCTCAAGAAATATGAAGTTAAATCTCCAAATTGGGCCAAATCTATAAATCACAAACAAACTGAATGGTTAAACGCCTGGATTGGCCTTTGTTGGAGACAGGATGCTGAGCTTGATGGACCCTTGGTCTAACCCAGCATGGCAATTTCTTATATTCTTATGATGATCTATTCATTAGTTGTTTTGAAATATGTATTTTTTTAATAGTATGGTTATACTATTGTAATTTATGTTTTATTTTTCTTGCTTGCATTGTTTTGAGGAATAATTCGATTTTTCTTTTTCATTGTTGCACATACAGAGTTTGGCTTGTTACAGTTTCCACTTCTGTTTTTGTTGGCTCATTTCTATTTATACTTTATGGTCTCTGTATTCTACATTAGGTGAGGGTCTATTTTTGATCTGCATGAGTAACCAAAGGTGAGGGATTTAGAAGGTCTACAATATTGTAATTATAATTCATCTTTTTCATAGGGAGCAGCTGAACAGCAGGAGCCCTCTATTGCCCTGAAAGGCTGGAAGAGAAAGTTTTGCAAATTTAACCAAAATACAGGGAGGGCTCCCTATCCCCCCCCCCCCCCCACACTCCACCCCATTCCTCAAGTGTCCAATCCAAGTCTATGGAAAAATTGGCAATCCTATATGTACTTTATACAGATCCTTCCTGCTGGCATTCACCTCCTCCCTCAGAAAGTATGGATTTCCCAATAAAATATTAATCTCCCTTTATTTCCTATACTAAAAATCCATAATCAATTGGTATCCTATACTGCTGGGAGACCCCTGTGATTTACTTGTACCCTATCCATTTTCCAGCCCTGATCTCTAAAACTGGCCCATGAACCTCTTCTCCCAGGAATAATACATGTCCATTTCAGTTTGACCTCTCTGGAGGTCTACAATCTTTCTTCTGTCACACCCCCTACATAGGCTGCATAAGTTCCAGCCATTTCTTTGAGTTCTATTAAGCAGTGTACAACATTCTCCATGGCTTCCTGGAGAACCACTCATTCCATCTCTTCTTTCTGTAAACAACTCTAGAAAAGAAGAAACAGGGAGATGCAAGTGCAAACTGTTTCCATTCCAAACTTCCCCTGTGCTAGCACCTTTATCTGTCCCTAGGTATGCTTACCAGTTAAAATAAAGCAGGCCTCTTTTTTCTCTCTCTCTTTTCCGCCTTCTGTCTGAGGCGAATTTCACTGGCTTTACAGGAAGTTGAGTCTGCTATTGCTCTTCGCAAGACTGACAAACTTCACTCCACATTAGGTGCCCATCCTCAGGCCTCTCTGGATATAAGCTCCTTGTCTGGATAGTTGACTCCTGCAAAGAGAATGCAGCCCAAACTCAAGAGTGGCCGACAACACCCTAAAAACTTCCCAGAATCTCTTAGAGTGGCTTTGCAAAAAAGGAGGGAGAATATAGAATACATTTTACTACTTTTCCAGGGTTTTTCCCCTTTTCTTCACCATGTACGAGTACCTCCCTTTCTCAAAGTGGATATCCCTGGTTATGATCACCAGATCTCCAGGGTCACAGGTCTCTCAAGCTCTCTAGTTCAGTAGCATTGTTCTCATCCACTTCTGCTGCCCACTGCTCAGTATTTCCCAGTGTTTCTTGAATCCTTGTTCCAGGATCCAGTTTCAACTCCCCTGCAAAGGTTTTATCCTGTGATTCACAAACAATCCTTCCCTGCTAGTTTACTGGAAAAGGAGTGCTGACTGTGTTACAGTGGGATGTATATTAACTTTTACTGTTCAGTTAAGTAAATTTTGCTGTTAGTTATTTCCTTATACTGCTGGATTTTTTAATTTCTGTTGGGACCTCAAATGTGGACTTTGGATCATGTATGTATATTATTTTCTGTGTTTTTTTTTATTAACTTCTTAAATATTTAATGGAAGTTTTTTGAATGATGCGCTTTTCATGTAAATAAAATTTAATTAATATCTGAAGCTAAAATTCCCCCTATTTTAATTTCAGATCATGCAGCTATATCTATTTATTTATTTATTTTAAATACTGTCAATCTGTAGGACAATCTAGACAGTGTACAGTTAGTCATAAATAGATAAAAAGTACAGGAAAAAATACAGTTAAAACTGATAAGTAAATGTATAAACAGTAAGTACATTGCAGACACTTAAAAATTAGAAAAACCTAGCAAATAGTCAAAAATAAAGTAAAACAAAGTAAAAACAAGGTATAACAAAGTTTAAAAGCAAAGAAACAGCTTAGTGAAGCATCCATCAAACAAGTCGATCAATTCTCTGCCATTAATTCATAAGCGTTTTTGAATAGTAGTGTTTTCAGATTTTTCTTAAAATGTTTCATATCCTTTTGTAGTCTAAGTTCATCTGGTAAAAAGTTCCATAATTTGGGGCCTGCAACTGAGACAGCTCGTTCTCTTACCTCAGATAGATGTGCCGTTCTGATTGATGGTATTGATAAAAGTCCCTTATTGGCTGAACAAAGGTTCCTTTGTGGTGTGAAGATGCAAAGATGCATTTAACCATTCAGTTTGTGATTTATAGATTTGGCCCAATTTGGAAATTTAACTTCACATTTCTTGAGGACTCTGCCTTTATAGAGCATCTTAATAAGGTTTTAAAATAATATATTTTATTTAATAATACAGAGGATGTTATTCCTGAGACTTTGAGATCTTTTTAAAGCAACTGTAAGGGTAATAATTTCAGAGTTTCAATACCCAGAGAAATAAAGCATTAAATTGAAAGTGTAAAACAGACGCACATCTGGAGCAAAATTAATGGAGGCCAATATTAACTTGTCCACTAAATGGCCTATTGTCCTAGAACACCCCTGAAATGCACCTTTTTTATCTGGCTAAATTATAGCTGGATACATGGCTGAAACTACCACATTTGCCATTTAGAGTTATCCATCTAAATGGCTTTTGAATATTTACCTCAATTTTTTGTTGATGGTGTTACATCAATATATAGGCAGGTCTATTATTTTTGTAGAAATCAAGATATTCTGATAATAATAACAATGATAGAGTTCTTACAAACATTCCATGTGAGAATCACAAGATCACAATGGTAGGTTTAACACTCACAGACAAAGGGTGAGTTACAAAGGCAGGCATACATACAGGTAAACATTCAAGGTAAACGTTCCAAATCTAAGGTTATACTTCAAAGACAAACATATAAGATGCATTTGTAATCATTATGGGCCGGATTTTAAAAGGGTTACGCGCATAAGGTACGCACATAACCATTTTAAAACGCCCCTGCGTGCGCCGAGCCTATTTTGCATAGGCTTCTGGAGCGCGCAAATTGCACAAATGTGCACCCCCTTGCGCGCGCTGACCCCAGATTTTATAAGATACGCGCAGCTACGTGCATATCTTATAAAATCCAGCGTACTTTTGTTTGCGCCTGGTGCGCAAACAAAAGTACGCGCACGCGTAGATTTATAAAATCTACCCCACAATGGGGCGGATTTTAAGAGCCCTGCTCGCGTAAATCCGCCCGGATTTATGCGAGCAGGGCCTTGCGCGCCGGTGCGCCTATTTTACATAGGCCTGCCGGCGCGCGCAGAGCCCCGGGACTCGCGTAAGTCCCGGGGTTTTTCGAGGGGGCGTGTCGGGGGCGTGTCGGGGCAAGGCCGATCGGCGCGGTGTTTTCGGGGCGGGACGCGGCATTTCGGGGGCGGGCCCGGGGCATGGTTTCGGCCCGGGGCGGTCCGGGGGCGTGGCCGTGCCCTCCGGAACCCCCCCCGGGTCGCGTCTCAGCGCGCTAGCGGCCCGCTGGCGCGCGGGGATTTAGTTCTCCCTCCGGGAGGCGTAAATCCCCCGACAAAAGTAGGGGGGGGTTAGACAGGGCCGGGGAGGTGGGTTAGGTAGAGGAAGGGAGGGGAAGGGAGGGGAAGGGAGGGGAAGGTGAGGGGAGGGCGAAAGCGAATTCCCTCCGAAGCCGCTCCGATTTCGGAGCGGCCTCAGAGGGAACGGAGGTAGGCTACGCGGCTCGGCGCGCGCCCCGGCTACACGAAATCGGCAGCCTTGCGCGCGCCGATCCAGGATTTTAGCAGATATGCGCGGCTACGCGCGTATCTGCTAAAATCCAGCGTACTTTTGTTTGCGCCTGATGCGCCTACAAAAGTACGCGAAGGCGCCCTTTTTTAAAATCTACCCCTATGTGGGGATGAGAGTATGGGTAATGTGCAGGACATAGATGGTTATCAGAGTGAGGGGAATTGGTTAGACCAGTCAGAGAGTAGGCATTATCAAATAGCCAAGTTTTCAGCTCTTTCTTAATTTTATTAATGTCAGTTATTATTTGAAGGTTCTTTGGCACTGAGTTCCATAGCACTGGGCCAGAAATTGATATCGCTCTGTGCTAAATGAGACTTTTTTTATGGTTGGGATTTCTAGCAGGCCTTTGGTCTGAGATCTAAGTGCTTGTAAGAGAATATGTGATTTGAATGTTATTCCCATCACATCATTGTTTGGATTCATGTTGCTGTATTTGTTAGTACTTTGTATATTATTCTCGACTGTACAGGTAGCCAATGTAATGCTATCAGGGTTGGAGTGATGTGGTCAAATTTTCTTTTTTCAGTCAGTAGTCTAGCTGCAGTGTTTTGCAGTAGTTGGAGCGGTTTATTTAAGTTGACTAGCCGGAAGACCTAGAAATAGAGAATTGCAATAATCTAAGTTTGAGAATATTAGAGATTTGTAAAACGGTTATGAAGTAATCTGTGCTGCTTAGAGGTTTCAGTCGGCTCAGGATTTGTAGTTTGTGGAAACTAGATTTGATCAGTTTGCTAATGTGGGTCTTCATAGTTAAGTTTACATCGACTTGGACACCTAGATCCTTACCTGAGTTGCTGGAATTAGTGTTGCGGTCTCCACCGCTTCCCCTTCTTTAGCTCTGAACAGGGCTCACCTCCGCTGCTGGAAACGCCGCGTTCCGCATGCCCGGGACACCTACGGCTCTGCTGGTTCCTCGTGGCGGCCACCATTGCTTGCCCGTCTCCCCGCTGCCTCGCGCGCGCGTGAGGTCGCACACTATGTGCGCACAGTTCCCGGAAGTCTGGCCCCGCCTGTGCTAATGACGCCACGCCCGAAGCCTGATATAACCGGCGTCCGGACGCCTTCTCTTTGCCTTGCTACGAGGTTCACTACTGCCTAGTAGTTCTGAGTTGCGCTTCGTCTGTTCCTCGTTCCTGACTTGACCTTTGGATTGCCTTTGACTTCGCTTCAGCCTGCCGCCTGCCTCCGACCTTGGTCCGTTCCTGACTTCGCTTCAGCCTGCCGCCTGCCTCCGACCTTGGTCCGTTCCCGACTCTGCTACAGCCTACTTCAGTTCACAGCCAGCTACAGACTCCGTTCCAGTCTACAGCCTGCTCCAGTTCACAGCCAGCTACAGACTCCGTTCCAGGCTACAGCCTGCTCCAGTTCACAGCCAGCTGCGGACACCCTTCCAGTCTACAGCCTGTTCCAGTCCACAGTCTGCTATCGATTCTGCCTTCAGCCTGTTCCCAGTCCAGTATTCTACTAACCCTGCCTCACGGTCCGGCTTTCTACAGGTATCGCTGCCGCCCGCTGTCCTGTCATCAGCTGGCCCTCGACCTGCACTGCCAGCCTACAGACTATCTTTTACTCTTTGGACTTCTCTTACTACACTCTCTGCCCAGGCTTTATCTGCTATTTGACTCTAAGCTGATATCCCAAGTCCCAAGGTTCCAGGACCCTACGGGCTCCTCCTGGGGGGCTCCTGGTTCCCGGGTGAACACCGCCAGCCTGTGGCTCCGCCTCCCGGCCTACCCGGTCACCCTGGGTAGACCGGCCCAAGGGTCCACTATCCTGCCTGCAGCACCCAACTGCAACAGTTTGCAAGGCCATGGACTCGGCGGAGTATCCGGTGTCTCTGGTCCTTCCGGAGATAGCGCAGCAGATGCACCTTCAAATGCAGCAACAGACGCTGGACATTGATCAGTTAGTAGAATCTATGCAGGACCTGGCCGAGCAATTGGAAGTTGCTTCTCATCCTTCCTCCCCAGCGGTAGATACGGGCTCTGATGAGGTGGCCCGTCGCCTCCAGCAACAACAACACTGCATTGACTCTCTCGCTGCCACTGTGGAACAGTTGGTCTCTCGCCTTGAGGTTCCCACTCGGCAGTTGCCCCCAGCACCTGCGTTTACTTCAAGTACTCAGCTGCCCACGCCTACCCGGTACGCCGGGGACAGCAAGGCATGTCGTTGTTTCCGGAACCAGTGTCAAGTGTGTTTCACCTTGCTGCCATCCCAATTTCCCTCAGATGCAGCCAAGGTAGCCTTTATCTTCTCCTTGCTGGATGGCAAGGCCCTCGACTGGGCTTCACCCTTGTGGGAACGTTCCGACCCTCTGCTACAGAACCTACAAGACTTCCTCCTTTACTTCCGCCTGGCCTTTGATGACCCAGCACGCCGATCCACCGTGGCCTCGGAGCTCCTACACCTTCGACAAGGGACACGCCCGGTGTCTGACTATATTATAGACTTCCTCTAAGCCAAGTTCTTATCACCGTGTTATATGTAACTGCCTTTTCAGCACCATTGTTATTGTTATGTTTACTTTGCACCCCTGTTTTATGTGAACCAGCATGATGTGACTGCTGTCTCGAATGCCGGTATATAAAAATCTAAAATAAATAAATAAATAAATAAACAAACTTCCGAACCCTGGCCATGGAACTCGCTTGGCAGGATGATTGCCTTAAGGGGATTTTCCTCGAGGGCTTGGCAGGCCGAATCAAAGATGAACTGGCAGGTCGGGAGCTTCCCGAGGATTTAAATGATCTAATGGACATTGCTGGTAGAGTGGATCGCCGTCTCCAGCAGCGGGATAGAGAGACTCGCTCGAGTTGCAGAGCCTCACCACACCTGTCTGCTTCCGCCAGAACACCGGCTCCCAAGGTTCTTCCTTCTGCTATGCCTACTGGGGAACCTATGCAACTGGGCAGGTCTCTACTCACCCCGGAAGAAAGGAGGAGACGGCGCTCTCTAGGCCTCTGCCTCTATTGTGGGGGCAAAGGACATTTTCTTTCTTCATGCCCAGAGCGTCCGGGAAACGCTCGTGCCTAGGTTACACTGAGGAGCTACACCTAGGCGCTACTGGATCAGCTCCTCTCTGCACGCTACCAGTAACCCTGAAATACCCTGGTGGGGAGATCCAGATTCGTGCCTTCATTGATTCAGGAGCTGAAGGGAACTTTATCGTGGCCGATCTGGTGACCCAACTTGCTCTGCCTATACTACAGAAGGTTCCTCCTCTACGGATCTCCTCGATCTGAGGGACCTTGCTCCCAGGGGTTATCACTTGCTCCAAAGCCCCAGTGACTCTGCAAACAGGTCTGTTCCACTCAGAAGAGATCTCCCTGCTCGTCCTAGAACGAGCGGTGCACCCGCTAGTGTTGGGACTTCCTTGGTTACGTCAGCATTCTCCCGTGATCCAATGGGATGACTTCCAGCTGGTCCGTTGGGGTCCTGCCTGTTTTGAACGCTGTCTACACCTCCCAGGTCCGCCTAGGCCTCTGCACCTCTGCTCTTCGCACCTCCTCCCTGAACCGTACCAAGGCTTTCAAGAGGTCTTCTCCAAGGAGATGGCGGAGATCCTTCCCCAGCACCGGCCGTTCGATTGTCCCATCGATCTTCTGCCGGGCACCACGCCTCCTCGTGGCCGAGTGTATCCTTTGTCACTACCTGAAACAAAGGCGATGTCCCAGTATATCACGGAGAACCTAGCCAAGGGGTTCATCCGCCCGTCTCGCTCACCGGATGGCTCCCTCCGGCCGTGTATTGATTACCGCGGCCTGAACGCCATCACCAAGCGGGATCGGTACCCTCTCCCGCTCATCCCAGAGCTTCTGGATCGCCTCCAGGGTGCCCATATCTTCACGAAGCTGGATCTCAGAGGGGCCTATAACCTCGTCCGCATACGTCCAGGGGACGAATGGAAGACAGCGTTCAACACCAGGGATGGGCATTACGAGTACCTGGTGATGCCCTTTGGGCTCTGCAATGCCCCCGCCATCTTTCAACACCTCATGAATGAGGTTCTCCGAGACATGCTCCATTCACATGTCATAGTCTACCTGGACAACGTGCTCATCTTTTCTAAAGATGTGGACTCCCATCGCCATCACGTCACGCAGGTTCTTCAGGTCCTCCGAGAAAACCACTTGTATGCCAAGCTGGAGAAGTGTATCTTCGAGGTTGAGTCTCTGCCCTTCTTGGGCTACATCAACTCCTCTATCGGCTTCCGCATGGACCCAGAGAAAGTAGCGGCCATTACTAAGTGGCCCCAGCCCACAGGACTCAAGGCCCTCCAGCGGTTTCTGGGCTTCGCTAATTTTTATAGACACTTTATTTCGCGTTACTCGCACCGAGTGGCTCCGCTCAAGGCACTGACCCACAAGGGAGCTGACGCCAAGAACTGGCCTGATGCTGCGGTGGCAGCCTTCTCCGACCTCAAAGAGGCATTTCTCTCTGATGTTTGCCTCCGGCATCCGGACCCCTCCTGACCATTCATTGTGGAGGTCGACGCCTCCAGTATCGCGGTTGGGGCGGTTCTCAGCCAACACCGACTCTGGCCAACTCCTTCCCTGCTCTTACTTCTCCAGGAAGTTTTCTCCAGCCGAGAGCAATTACTCCATCGGGAACAAGGAGCTCTTAGCGATAAAGCTCGCCTTCGAAGAGTGGAGGCAATGGCTCGAGGGATCCCGGCATACCACTACCGTATACACAGATCACAAGAACCTGGAGTTCCTGTCACAGGCTCAACGACTGAACCCCTGTCAAGCCCGCTGGGCTTTGTTTTTCAGTCGTTTTGACTTTGTTCTACAATATCGCCCAGCAGCCAAGAACCTCCGAGCGGATGCCCTTTCTCGCACTTCATGCGCCGAGGAGGATCAAGAACCTCCTCAATTTATCCTGGACCCGACTAAAGTCCGCCTGTCTGCGTTAACAGTCCTCTCCCAGGATAGGACTGTACTTCCCCGCCGGGATCGGCTAACTGCCTTACGCTGGTCTCATGACTCCCTCATCGGAGGACACGCTGGACACGAAAGGACCTTAGAGCTGGTCAATCGTTTCTATTGGTGGCCCAACATCCGGCGGGATGTCTTTTCCTATGTAAGTTCCTGCCCCACCTGCGCACGCCAGAAGCCCAGTCCTGGGTCTCCTTGTGGCCTTCTACAGCCATTACCGGTCCCCACCGAACCATGGATCCACATAGCCACGGACTTCATGGTGGACTTACCCCCGTCTTGTGGGCATACGGTCATCTGGGTCACCGTTGACCGCTTCTCAAAGATGGTGCACCTAGTTCCTCTGCCGAAACTTCCTTCAGCGCCCGAACTGGCCCGTCTCTTTACCCAGCATGTCTTCAGGCTACATGGTCTTCCTCAAGACATAGTCTCAGACAGGGGTCCCCAGTTCGTTGCCCGCTATTGGAGAGCCCTCTGCAGATGCTTTAAGGTAAAGCTCAGCTTCTCCACAGCCTTCCACCCGCAGAGCAACGGACAGACCGAGAGAATGAATCGGACACTGAAAGCTTATGTTCGGGCCTTCATCAACGAGAGACAGGACAATTGGTCAGAACTATTGCCATGGGCCGAGTTCGCTTACAACAATCAAGTTCACGCTGCTACCGGCAAATCCCCATTCCAACTGGTTTACGGGAAACCGCTGAGACCTCCACTGCCACTGGAGGCCCCCAGCGCCTCACCGGCCGTTCAGATAACGGCTCGGCAACTACAGACATTGTGGCACACGACTCAGAAACAGCTACACCGCTCGGCTGTGTCCGCCAAGCAAGCGGCCGACCGCCACCAACGACCAGCTCCCACCTACCAGCCCGGGGATCGAGTCTGGCTCAGCACCAAGAACATCCACCTCCGGCTCCCATTACGGAGATTCGCACCCAAGTTCTGTGGGCCATTTCGGGTTGCTGAGCGAGTGGGTCTGGTGTCATATCGGCTGAGACTACCTTCTTCTCTCCGAATCCACAATGTCTTTCATGTGTCCCTGCTTAAGCCTGTGGTCCTCTCTCGTTATCATCGTACGCCTCCGGATCCTATGGCTACTGCCATCGACGATGACCCCACGTATCAAGTGCGAGAGGTTCTTGATGTCCGCTTCCACAACCGTAGATGGGAATACCTACTGGCGTGGGAGGGCTGCGGTGATGAAGATAACACCTGGGAACCCAGCCGCAATATCCTTGACAAGAGTCTTTTGCAACAGTTCCATCAGGACCATCCAGGAAAACCAAGAGGGGCCGTAAAGGGGGGGGGTACTGTTGCGGTCTCCACTGCTTCCCCTTCTTTAGCTCTGAACAGGGCTCACCTCCGCTGCTGGAAACGCCGCGTTCCGCATGCCCGGGACGCCTACAGCTCTGCTGGTTCCTTGTGGCGGCCGCCATTGCTTGCCCGTCTCCCCGCTGCCTCTCGCGCACGTAAGGATGCACACTATGTGCGCATAGTTCCCGGAAGTCTGGCCCCGCCTGTGCTAATGACGCCACGCCCGAAGCCTGATATAACCGGCGTCCGGACGCCTTCTCTTTGCCTTGCAACGAAGTTCACTACTGCCTAGTAGTTCTGAGTTGCGCTTCGTCTGTTCCTCATTCCTGACTTGACCTTTGGATTGCCTTTGACTTCGCTTCAGCCTGCCGCCTGCCTCTGACCTTGGTCCGTTCCTGACTTCGCTTCAGCCTGCCGCCTGCCTCCGACCTTGGTCCGTTCCCGACTCCGCTACAGCCTACTTCAATTCACAGCCAGCTACAGACTCTGTTCCAGTCTATAGCCTGCTCCAGTTCACAGCCAGCTGCGGACTCCCTTCCAGCCTGTTCCAGTCCACAGTCTGCTATTGCTTCTGCCTTCAGCCTGTTCCCGGTCCAGTATTCTACTAACCCTGCCTCACGGTCCGGCTTTCTACAGGTATCGCTGCCGCCCGCTGTCCTGTCATCAGCTGGCCCTCGACCTGCACTGCCAGCCTACAGACTATCTTTTACTCTTTGGACTTCTCTTACTACACTCTCTGCCCAGGCTTTATCTGCTATTTGACTCTAAGCTGATATCCCAAGTCCCAAGGTTCCAGGACCCTACGGGCTCCTCCTGGGGGGCCCCTGGTTCCCGGGTGAACACCGCCAGCCTGTGGCTCCACCTCCCGGCCTACCCGGTCACCCTGGGTAGACCGGCCCAAGGGTCCACTATCCTGCCTGCAGCACCCAACTGCAACAATTAGTTGGCAGTTTCCAAGGTCAATATTGGGTGAATAGATTTTGGAGGGTTTTGGCTCAACCAAATTAGTTCTTTTTTTTCAGGTTCATTGATAGTTTCAGTTGTGCAAATGTTTTTCTTTTATGGTGGTCATATATTTAGATATAAGTGATGCAGTTTTCTCAAATGATTTTGTTAGGGGGATATAGAATTGCAGATCGTCTGCATATAGAAAGAAATTTTTTCTAAGGTCAGTTAATAATTTGCATAGTGGCAGCACATAGATATTAAATAGGGTTGCTGATAGCGCAGACCCCTGTGGAATACCAGTTGTGCACTGGAATGTGCCGAATAGGTGATTATCTAGTTTTACTTGGAAAGATCTGTTAGCAAGGAAAGAGATGAACCATTTTAGTTAATTTCCATCCATCTCTATGTTTCTGAGCTGGTGGCATAGAATATTATGGTCAACAGTATTGAAGGCAGCTGTGAAGTCAATCAGAACTAGGCTGTATGATTTATTTATTTATTAGAGTCAATTATAGATTGTAGAAGGATTTCTGTTGAGCGATTTCTTCTTGAAGCCAAATTGGTTAGGGAATAGGGTTTTTTATCTTGTAGATGAGACACTCATTGGGAAAGAACTGCCTTTTCAAGAATTTTTGCAAGGAAGGTTAAGTTAGAGATTGGTCTGTAGTTATCCCAATCATCAGATCTTCCTGATTTTATTTTTCAAAATTGGTTTTATAACTACCTGTTTCAGATTTTGGGGCATATATCCTTCTGTGTGGGCAAGGTTGACAAGCATTGTGATTATGAGGGTTATTGTTTGATTTACTTGCTTCAGCAAAGAGGCTGGAATCAGGTCAAGAAGGTGAGTAGCTGGTTTTAGTTTTATGGTTTTGCTTATTTCTAGTTTCGAGACTGGGTCAAAGGATGACGATCTATCATTTGTATCCATAACTTCCAATTGGTAAGGAGAGACGGTGTTGGTGATCTATTTCAGCCTCTGGATATTTTCAGTTAGAGCTGCTGCATAATCATTGCATGATGTTTTAGTGAATGAATTGTTAGTTTTATTTATTTATTTAAAAACTTTTCTATACCGTCATTTAGTAGTATACCATCACAACGGTTTACAGATAGGTTGTTTGTTTGACATAATGAAGGGTCTTTAATCAGATTCTTAACTGTCTTGAATAGAAGTTTTGAGATGAAAATTATTCCATGTATCTGTTTTGTGTAGTAGTCTCTTTTGGATTTATTCGTTAGGGTTCAGTATTGAGAGAGGTGTGATTTGTATCTTTTTAGTGATTCTCTTGAAGGATTTTTTCGCCAAAGTTTTCACACTTTATTAGGTGTTTTTTTGATTCTTTCAGTACTTTGTTATACCATGGGTTCATTTTTTTTGTAATTATTAATTTTGTTTATGTTTTTGGATTGGGCAATATTTGTCTGCTATTTCTTTAAGCATTTTATCCCATGAATCAAATACATCATTGCAGTTGTTTAGGTTAAGGTCGCAGATTTTGGTCTCTAGAGCCTTAGTTAGTGTTTCAGATTTTATTTTCCTTCTGAATGTTTGGGTGGATATATTTTCAGACCATTTCATTTATTTGTTTTTGTGTATAAGATCTGCCTTGATTAGATGGTGGTCAGACCATGGGATTGTTGTTTGTTTAGTCTTTATAGAATAATTATTGGGATTTGCAAAAATTAGATTGAGCGTATTGCCAGCTATATGGGTGGCTTCAAAGACGTGTTGGGTCCATCCTAAGGCTTCCATTACTTCTAGGGACATGTCGCATGAGATGGATCTTGTATAAAGGAAATGGGTACCTTGCTCCTAGTCTGGGCATTGGGGTGGTCCAAGGAGCTCGGAGGGGCAAAGCACAATATAAAGATTGTGGGTGGATCATTGGGGTGAGGACACCAGATTTCTATTTTTAAAAAGAACAGGGGAAGGGGGACCCTGAACTGTGAGCACCAGGACCTTTGTGAAACATTTAGTAGAGGTTGAGGGTAGGGATGCATGGCTTAATGGGGCCATATGAAATTTGTGCGTGAAGGAGTAGCTTTAGCCATAGGACCTTTTATATCTATATATCTATATATTTTTATCGTAAAACCAGTGCTACTTATCCAGATATCTTTTGAAGATATCCGGATAAGTAGCAACTTACCCAGCCACACAAGGCTGGATAATTTGAAAATCTAAATTACTACATTCAAACATAACCATAATGTTTTGGGTTTTTTTTAAAGTTATCCATCTACATATAGCTCGATAATTTGATTGATTGAAAACATAGTAAAGCATATCAATACTGACAAACCAGCGATACTCCTGGGGGACTTTAATCTTCATGTGGACAGATCCCCTCGCTCACTTAGCTGTGAAACCTTCCTAGACACACTAAACCTCATGGGTTTCAAACAAATAATTAATGAACCCACCCATAAAGCAGGTCATATGCTGGACCTCATTTTCATTAACCATGAACTTACTCCTGCCACCCACCCAACGTGCCTTCCAGTTCCCTGGTCGGACCATAAGCTGATCAACGCCGTACTAAACATAAACCTACCTACCCCCCCAAAAAAGCAGAATAACATAATACAATTCAAGAAATTGTGCAGCCAGGAAACGCTCAGCAACAGCCTATCTGGAGAACTTAACCAACTGAACCTCACAAACGCGGAATCAGCCATATCTTCCTGGAATAACATCACCAAAAAAGTGGCCAATTCTACATGCCCAACTATTACCAAAGCCTCTCAAGCAAACAAAGACAATAGGAAACCTTGGTATACACCAAAACTAAAATCCATCAAACAGGAACTCAGAAAAAAAGAACAACTTTGGCGTAAAAACCCAACATCTGCGAACCTCACGGCTTTCAAGTCTACGATGCACTTATACAGAATATCCATCCTTCAAACAAAAAGAGACTTTTACTCACAAAAAATACACCACTTCATCTTCGACCCCAGAGCGCTTTTTTCTTTGGTTTCATCCCTCACTAAACCACCACTGACAGCTATACCAGATGAGAAAGCGGCGAGCAAAGCAGAAGAACTTGCAACCTACTTCAAAAACAAGATCCCAAACCTACTAACTCAGTCTAACAATAACAAAAACACTACGACAGTAACTCCACTAGTCGCATCTCCTTCACAAAAGGCAAGCCTTGGGGAATTCGAACAGACATCATCTTTAGAGATCGAAAACATCATAAAAAAGCTCAAACCTTCCTCACATCCTCAGGATACCATCCCAACCAACCTCCTCATCACTTGCGCTAAAACCATCTCCAAACCCATTGCACAAATCATTAATTGCTCCCTCGCTCAAGGGTTAGTCCCTGACCCTCTCAAAATGGCAATCATAAAACCACTCCTAAAAAAACCTAATCTGTCCCCAGATAACCCGGCCAATTTTTGCCCAATAGCTAATCTACCCTTCATCACAAAAATCTTGGAACGAGTGGCAAATAAACAACTAACAGAATACCTAAACAATAACAACATCCTCTCCCCATCGCAGTTCGGCTTCCGCAAATCTCGAAGCACGGAAACCCTCCTAATCTCATTAACGGACTCCATCTTACTGAATCTTGAAAAAAGACAGCCTTGTCTTCTCATCCTCCTAGACCTAACTGCAGCATTTGACACTGTAAATCATAACACTTTAATAGATCGTCTGTCAGACATTGGTATAAGAGATGTGGCCCTCAACTGGTTCAAATCATTCCTACAGAACAGACATTATAAAGTCAAGGTCAACAAGGAGGAATCTCAACCAGTCACCTGCAACTTGGGAGTCCCACAAGGATCTTCACTCTCACCAACCTTATTCAATATATACCTGCTCCCACTCTGCCAGCTCCTCCTCAACCTAAATCTGATCTACTACTTATACGCAGACAATGTTCAGATACTGATTCCAATTACCGAATCTCTCCAAAAAACTCTGGACTTCTGGAACACATGCCAACAAGCCATCAACAACTTGCTCACAAGCCTCAATCTGATCCTCAATCAAAACAAAACAGAATACCTACTCATCTCCCAAGACGAAACCTACACACACCCAATTACCAACCTGTCTTCTCAATTAATATTATCACCACAAGTCAGAAATCTAGGAGTTATACTAGATAACCAAATGAACTACAGATCTCTCATCAAGAACATCGTAAAGGATGGATTCTTCAAATTACAAGTCTTAAAAGACTGAGACCTCTCCTCCATTTTCAAGATTTCAGATTAGTTCTACAGGCAATCATTCTTACTAAAATAGATTACTGCAATTCACTACTACTGGGCCTCCCTGCAAACGCCATAAAACCTCTTCAGATGTTGCAAAATGCTTCAGCAAGGATCCTAACCAAGACTAACAAAAGAGAACACATCTCACCCATTTTAAAAAGCCTACACTGGCTTCCCGTCAAATTCAGAATACTCTTCAAAGTGCTCTCATCAATCCACAAGGCACTACATAACATTGCCCCACTCGAGCTCAAAATACCTCTCCAACTCCACACCTCCACTAGACCAGTGAGACAAGCCTACAGAAACAACCTTCAGATTCCACCGATGAAGACAGCATTAAGCAAAAGAGCCTTCTCTACAGCCGGTCCCAAACTCTGGAACGCTCTCCCGTCAGACCTCAGATCAGTGCAATGCCCTACTACATTTAAAAAAAGACTAAAGACCTGGTTATTCAACCAAGCTTTCTCATAATCATCAATCTGCGGAACTTTACCTGCCAAGGATCCCTTCTTTGGTAACCAGTAGAGAACTATATTAATCATCTCTAGTTCTCTCTAGTACCCCCAAAGAACTATCAGGTCATCTATGAATCCTTGGCAGTCTAAAAATCAAATACCCAGCCTTATACCTATCACCTATTTCCTTAGCCAACATTTGGCTCCGTAGCATTTACGTTATGTTATTAACCCCATATATCTGTATCCAAGTTCCTGCTACCTGTTCATTGTAAGACATTAACTTGTCAATGTTTCTGTTTAGAATGTAAACCGAATTGATCAGTAACTCTGTTATTGGAAAGTCGGTATATAAAAGTGCTAAATAAATAAATAAATAAATAAATAATTTCAAGTATATTCAGTGGGACTTTTATCCAGCTGAATGTATGGGACAAGCTATCCAGATAAGTTGTCAATTAACCTAATTACTGAATATGGTACTCAAAAAGATTAACAAAGCAGTATCAACTGAGGAATCAATACCCCAAGGCTCCATGAGAGGAGCAAAATAGCACCAACAGTGACAGGAACACTCCAATTCACCATTACAGGGTGAAAGTGGCACATTGGATAGAATTATTTCTTTGAATGGGATATCTAAAGTAGATGGTCTTCTTGGCATATATCATGGTAGGGGAGATTGTAAATTATAGAAATGAAAATTACAGTAGAAGATGGAGGCTATTAGTCAGTCTATTGTGTTGTACACTTGCTGCACCTTTCTGTAAAGGATGCCCTGGGGACCATGGAGGAATATGGCAGCTTAGTCCTAATGGAACTGACAGAGAGGTGCAGTAAACTAGGACATTTTCACTAGAGCGTGAAGAGTAGGCAGCAGCTCCATGAGAAGCAGGAAGCAGTAAAGAGCCTCTGCACTGGGTTTTTCAGGATGTAGGCAGCAGATGGAGTTCCATCTATCTGATGGTATGTAGATGTGAGTCTTGAAACTCTTCAAGGATGTCATAGAGGATCTTAGTTCCATATGACTCATCCTGGATGAGTTCATCCCTTTTATTCCTGTGTGTCAGATTGCATACTCTTTTATGTATATTTGCAAACATTCTTTGTAGTTTCTCCCACAAATGGAATGTAAAGACATACATAGCACTAGAGTCTTTTCAGAAGTTTAATTTAAAAAAAAACTTGTAGCAATTACATTTCCATTTTATTTTTGCTATTTTTTTTTACAGAAATCATTTATGAAATCCATTCTATTTTTTACAAATTAAAACCAATGGTGAATGCATGTTATGTACATGCATATAGAAATTATGAATGTAACTGTCACCATACATACAGAAAGAAAACAAGGCACTGTTAAAATGTACAGGTGTTGATGAAAAAGATGTTTATATATGTTGAGTGAGGGGAAAAGAAGCTCCTAATTAGAGCTATGGTATAGATATGATAAATTTACTCTCTAAAACTGTAGATAATTAAAAGGCTCTCCAATTAGAAGACCAGCACTGTCCCTTTTTCCATAAGTATATGAGCCCACATTGGTTGGTGAATAAATAGTTCCGATATTGTTGCTTGATCGAACTAAAAAATCTGCCAGGCGTTGAGTCACACAAGTAGCAGTATTGCATTTCCTCTTCTCCAAGCGGTGGCTGGTGAAATAATAAATAAATAAATAAATATTTATATATAGTTCTATATAAGCAAATAAATAGAGATATCTGTGTGTGTGTATACAGTATATTATATATATAGTACACAATCACTTTAGGCAGATATAAATATTTGTGTTCATGCATTAATACACAAAACATAAAGTGAACATGAATGTGTTAAAACAGCAATTCTCAACCAGTGTGTCCAAGCACCGGCAGGTGTGTTGCGACTTCTTGGTGCTTTCCTCCCTCTCCTCCATCGCAGCAAGATGCAGATATTCTTCCACTAATACTGCTGCTGTTCTGTTCAGGCAGGAATGGCAGCAGCGTTAGTGGAATCTGGCAACATCAGCGGCATGGCCCTTCTTTCACCCCCATGGCTCAGAACAGGAAGTGATGTACAGTGAGGTGCACGGGAAGAAGAGAAGACCATGCTGCATAAAGTACCGCCAGCAGGGCAGGCCCAGACCAAAATGAAGTACATCCGGCGATCAGCGATGGGAGAAAGAACAGAGTTAGCCCCCACAGCTAATGGGATTCTTCATTCTCGGGCCACAGGAGCTGGAGGAGGAGGAGATGACTGGTATGTGTGAGAGATACAGACTGGTCATGGGGGTCTAATTGGTGTGTGTTTGTGACTAGTTGTGGGCCCTAAGGAAGAGGACCATGAGGACAGAGCTTCAGTAGCCACTGCTGCTTCTGGGGTGTGATTTTGGCCTGCAAGGGAAAGGAGTAGGAGAGTTGCTAGAGAGGGTAAGTAAAGGTGGCTTTTTAAGTTTATTTTTCTTGATTGACTGACTGCCATTTTATTATTGGATATTATGTGGTCTGCTGTTTTGAAATATTTTATTGGCATTTGGACAATTTTGAATATTTATGAGTTTTAATTGTTGGATGATATTCTGTTCATCAACTGTTTGTAACATGTATTAGTATAGTTTTACAGTTATTTCTATGTGGGGATCTATAGCAGCTTGGCTTATTCTGTTTTCCTCATAGAAAGTGTATTAGTGTTTAGGGCCTGGTTTAATATTTGTAGTGTTGCCTTTTCATAGGTAGGGTTGTTACTGTTTGAGTGTGTTCCATATTGCAGGTATAACTTTGTGCAGATTAATTTTTGTGCATTATTGCAGATCTTGGGGGTCATTTATCAAATCGCGTTTTCACATGCGTTAAGTGCCTTTAATGCATGCGATAGCACCATAATGCATGGTGCGATGCAAATCTGAAAAAGAGGAGGAGTGGGCTCACAGGAGGGAGAGGGAGAGAGAGAGAGAGAGAGAACCTAGCCATAATGCCCTCACACTAGATAGGTATTTATATCTCTATGGGAAGCCCACCTAGTAACACAAGGTGATGTTTGGGTATTAGTGTAGGGGTTAGGGGCCACTTTGACATTCAAAGTGAGACATAAGAACAGCACAGTGCTCTCTTGTGAAGATTTGATGACCATCAAGCTAGGTTGAGAGAACATTGCACAAATCTCATCTTTGGGTGAGTTTCCTTACTCCGAAGGTCATCAAATCTTCACAAGAGAGCACTGTGCTGTTCTTATGTCTCACTTTGAATGTCAAAGTGGCCCCTAAACCCTGCACTAATACCCAAACCTCACCTCGAGTTACTAGGTGGGCTTCCCATAGAGATATAAATACCTATCTAGTGTGAGGGCATTATGGCTAGGTTCTCTCTCTCTTTCTCTCTCTCTCTCACTCTCTCTCATATATTGCTGGGTCTCTGGGAGCTTCAAAACTACTAAAAATGGTCCACCCAGTGGTTGTATGCAGGAAATACAACAATTCTGAAATGCATTGCAAAGTGTGAAAAGGTTAGCATTTCACATAGGTATTAGTGCACTTTGCAATAAACTGCCTATTACCATAAAACACACCCCTTTTCCTATCACATGCAATATTTTTTGCATTAAATCCAGGCCTGTGTTAGGTGCTATATTTCTCTTTCCATTTCGCCAGGTTTGCACTGCATACTGAGTGGCTTATTTGGGTTTCCATTCCAGTTTCTGTCTCCTTATTTATAATCTGTGGTCTTTCTGTACTTGGTGAAGGGCATTTTTTTTGTGTTTGACTGAGGTGAGGTATTTTACTAGCATGTAGGCATTTTGTATCAATCTTATTTGTTGTGTTTTCTCAATAGGATATGCATTGGTGGTAAATTACTCTCTTTTCATAAGATGGGCTATTGCGGCTGCTAGTAGAGGGAGTTCTTTTGCTTTTACTAAGATTTCACTAGCACTAGAATAGCTGTTTTGCATGGTAAATTGTACGGGTAATGCCCTAGTTCAGCTCTGCACCCATTATCAGAGGTCGAGGGGGTTCCTTTGAATGTAGAGTGTATGTTTACATTTAGCCCCATGACAGTCACATGTTCAGTGTGTGAGAACCATCTGTCAGGTGTGTCCCAATCAAAAAAAGGTTGAGAACCACTATGTTAGAATATACAAGTGATATAATTCCAATTGTTTTTTTAGTTTTTAAATTATCATTTAATCAAACATTTTTATAGAAAACAATACTGTAGAAAACCATAAAACCTATACAACATACACGCTTTAATTATTAAAATTTACACAATTAATCCACCTGAAAGGATTCCCTCAATTCAGAGGATACATGCTAACCACTCTATACCACTTGTTCAGTGTTTAATATCCTTTTAATGAAAATTGAGTTCAATGTGTTCTAAGCTGATAAATCCCTTTTACTTTTTCATAATAGCAAATCAACATAGAGATCAGGACAGCTTCATTGTTAGATTCTAATCATTCCTCAACAAAGGCACCTGTTTCACTCAATAATGGCTTCATCAGAAGGAAGAGACTATATCAAGACAGTGATTCCCTCAATAATTCTTCACGAAACAAGTGTGTCACCGAGAGGTGGTTGTGATTGATAAGTTGAAATAAAGGGTTTTTAAAAACCTCAGCCTTCTTTCTGAACGTTCATTCTTTCAGAAATCAAAATGAGTCTGACTGTAGAGTCAGCTTTGGAAAAAATCTTCACCTTTTCAACCAGTTTGCTGCAACTTCTGCTTTGAGTAGCAGAAGGGTTCCCCAAGCTTGTACTGCTGCCCTCCCCTGATGCCAGTGCTAATGGGTGATGTTTCTGTAGGTGATGCTACATACTAGCATTTGTCAAATGGTTTTACTGCACTTTTAAGTGCCTCCAGACCAGGGATGACTTGCATAATCACCTCTCTGCATCCTCGAGGGCTGCTGTTGGTGCAACTGGAGTTGAGGTTGAGACTTGAAATGAGCTAAAAGACCAGGGGCATCACTCTATCTACTCCTCCTCTTCCTGGGGTTTGCTTTTAACACTTGTCAGTATCATTTACCTCCCACACCTCTTCAGTAGAATCTGAGACATTGACTACAGCTCCCAAATTCTTTTCAGCTACTAGCTATTCAAGATCATCTGTTTCAGAGAATCCCAGACATGATTCTTCTTCAGAATCATTCTTTGAAAATCATCATGGAAGAGCTTGCTACTAGGGGTGTGAATCGTGTGATCGATCGTCTTAACGATCGATTTTGGCTGGGGGGGGAGGGAAATCTTATCGTCGTGTTTTTATTTTTTTTTAAATCGTTAAAAATCGTAAATCGGGGGAGGGCGGGAAAACCGGCACACCAAAAAACCCTAAAACCCACCCCGAACCTTTAAAACAAATCCCCCACCCTGCCGAACCCCCCCCAAAATGTTTTAAATTACCTGGGGTCCAGTGGGGGGGTCCCGACGCGATCTCCCTCTCTCTGGCCACGACTGCGTTGAGAGAAATGGCGCCGGTGGCCCTTTGCCCTTATCATGTGACAGGGTAAAGGTAGCGCCGGCGCCATTTTGAAGATTGGCAATACGGCCCACGTGCAGGAGGTCGCTCCCGGACCCCCGCTGGACTTTTGGCAAGTCTTGTGGGGGTCAGGAGGCCCCCCCCAAGCTGGCCAAAAGTCCCTGGGGGTCCAGCAGGGGTCCGGGGGCGATCTCCTGGACGCGTGACGTCGGGAACCAGGAACCAAAATGGCGCTGGCGCTACCTTTGCCCTGTCACATGATAAGGGCAAAGGGCCACCGGCGCCATTTCTCTCAACGCAGCCGTGGCCAGAGAGAGGGAGATCGCGTCGGGACCCCCCCCCCCCCCCACTGGACCCCAGGAAATTTAAAACATTTTGGGGGGGTTCGGGAGGGTGGGGGATTTTTTTAAAGGTTCGGGGTGGGTTTTAGGGTTTTTTTGGTGTGCCGGTTTTCCTGCGCCCTATTTAATGATACAATACAAATGCCCCTGATGATAAATCGGGGGCATTTGTATTGTATCGTGCACTCTAACGATTTTGGACGATTTTAAAATTATCTGACGATAATTTTAATCGTTCAAAAACGATTCACATCCCTACTTGCTACTGGATTTGTGTGTTGCATTTCTGCTGCCACTGTCCATGCCCCCAGCCCTGCTAATGTCAGATACAGATGGTTCCCCTATCTTTTGACTCTACTCCAAACAAAGAGGAACAGGTGGTGGTAGCACATGCTCTCCCAATTTCAATTTCTTATGACTTGAGCCTGCTTCCACTCTTGGCTTTCTGTGGTCAAATATGTCTCTTCTAAGTTTAGAGTTCTCTCTTTTTTTTTTTTTTTAATCACTGCTACTAACATTGGGGCGGATTTTAAATGCCCTGCTCGCGTAAATCCGCCCGGATTTACGCGAGCAGGGCCCTCGCGCGCCGGTGCGCCTATTTTGCATAGGCCGCCGGTGCGTGCAGAGCCCCGGGACGAGCGTAAGTCCCGGGGTTTTTTTAAGGGGGCGTGTCGGAGGCGTGTCGGGGCGGTGCCGAATGACGTGTCGGGGGCAGGACCGGGGCGTGGCGCCGGCCCAGGGGCATGGTCGAGGCCTCCAGACCAGCCCCCGGGTCGGATGGCGGCATGCCAGCAGTCCGCTGGCGCGCGTAGATTTACGTCTGCTTCTAGAAGGCGTAAATCGAGGGACAAAGGTAAGGGGGGGGTTTAGATAGGGCCGGGGGGATGGGTTAGGTAGGGGAAGGGAGGGGAAGGTGAGGGGAGGGCAAAAGAAAGTTCCCTCCGAGGCCGCTCCGATTTCGGAGCGGCCTCGGAGGGAACGGAGGCAGGCTGCGCGGCTCGGCGCGCGCAGGCTGCCCAAAATCAGCAGCCTTGCGCGCGCCGATCCAGGATTTTATAAGATACGCGCGGCTATGCGTGTATCTTATAAAATCCAGCGTACTTTTGTTTGCGCCTGCTGCGCGAACAAAAGTACGCGATCGCGCTCTTTTTTAAAATCTACCCCATTGCTTGTAATTCTGACAGACTGGGCTGGCTCTAAAGCAACACTTAATCTCTGCCGCTGCCATTTTTCTGTTTATTGTCATTCCCTCCTCTCCCCCTTTTTTTTTTTTGCAGTAGCAAGATGGAATTGGAAGTGGCTAGTGGGGGTTTTGATATCACATAATACTTTATTGAAACTGTACCAGCATGTCTGTCATACACATTCAAATCAATTTGATATTCTGAGTTCACGTCAGAGCTTAGCAACCATAATGCCAAGCAAAGGTAGCAGTTTGTTAGTGACACAAATTCAGTTTCTGTCATTCTAGGGATATCCCTCAGTCTGTGCAAACATCTCTCGCATGTGTGTGCATTGTTGATTTACTCTCTTTACACACACACACACACACATACACACACATGCACTATTAGAGAACAAATTGAAATGATTAACAAGGCTGTGCTTATCTTATGTTTGTCTGCAGATAACCAGCACAGTGCACTGTGCAGAGTCAAACAGCACAAAAACATCCATGTTCACTGCTTCTGTATCTATAGACCACTACCCTGCCCCCAATGAACAGACAGATAGCAGTGCTTCTTTCTCTGTAACAGAATGAGATCACTATGACTGCAGCAGTGAATATCAGAAAAAGCCCTTTGCCAATGCCAAAAATACTATTCCCACCTTCTTTTTTAAAGCTTTCAATTGCCTCTAAGACAACTTCTGAAAAGATAGTCTTCAGCATCATTTGCTGCAGATGCAAGCCGGTGACTAGCTGGAAAAAAAAATGCTTCACCTTGTTTGGTTCTCTGTTCTATTTACTTACCTACATCTCACAACTTAGCTCCAGCCCGGCTGCTACCTTAAATAGGCAATAGCTGGTTGCTATAGTTACCAGTCTCACTGAAGCTTTCTAACAACAACACTTTTCAATGTGCCATAGACTTAAAAGGTGAAATATAAATGAATGAAACAAAGATTTTCTTTCATATCATGGGCACCCTTCATTCACTTTGGGGTACACAAATGAAACAAAAATAGTCTCATTTATTGTGTTTTACCAATTTATTTCTGTTGCATGTGCCACCTGCAGCAGGCCCGCGTCCGGGCCCACTTACCCCTGACTTCCAGCTCCTGCTCCTGATTCAACCTCCCTTATTTATTTATTTATTTATTGATTTAAAGCTTTTCTATACCGGCATTCATGATACAATCATATCATGCCGGTTTACAAATAACAGGGGGTGCAATAACTTTGTTTTTTTAACAAGTGCAGAGGAAGCAAAAGTTACAATATAACAGGGTAGCAGCTGCCTGCGCACCTGAGCTTCTTCTGCCATCCCCAGCTCCTCCGCAGACTCCTCTGTTCCCTGGCGGGCCTCCCTGCGTGGTCCGCGGGGAGACGCCACCATCCAGGACCACGCCGCCATCTAGGTGCGCACGCGTGTCTGCCTGGTTTTTAAAGGGGCCGCGGTGGGAATCCACCCTGTGGCCCCTGATGATGACATCACTGGGTCCCGGTATATAAGGCCGGGCCCAGTCAGTGGTTCCTTGCCTTAGAAACAGGTCTCCACATTCATTGTGTGCTCGTTGCTTGTACCTGATCCTGTCTGCATTCCTGGTTCCTGATCCTGTCTGCATTCCTGGTTCCTGTTCCTGCCTACATTCCTGGTTCTTGCTCCTGTACCCAGTCCTTGCCTTCCACGTTCGGATTGACTTCTGGCTTGACCCCTTCTTTGCCTGACCACGTTTGGATTGACTTCTGGCTTGACCCCTGCTATGCCTGACAACTCTCGGACTGACTTCTGGTTTGACCCTTGCTGGTTTGACCTTCTGTCCTTGTCTGCTGCCTGTCCTGACCACAGCCTGCTCTCCTACACCTCTACTGGTACTACCCTAGTCTTGGCCTCTCAGGCTTGGGCCTTCTACTACTCAGGTGCCACCTGTCCTACCTCCTTTACTCCATTGGTGCCCGGGTCTCTGGATCTCTGCCTCATCTGGACTTGTCTTCATCTTCCTGCTACCACTGCTGGTCCCTGGCTGAATCCATCATCATAATACCCTGGGAGTCCTCGGATGGAGGCCCACCTAAGACCAGCCTGCCCTGGCACCCAAGGGTTCAACCTGTGGGGAACGAGGGCTGGTATTGGCGAAGCTCTCGCCATTCTCCATCATTCAGCCAGCTCCGCCTTCCGACGGTGAGGACCCGTAGGGCTTGCCCTGCGAGTAGCGTCAACACCACCTCGGGCCAAGGGTCCACCTCCGGTGCAACATTTCTAATAAATGCATATTCCCTGTACGTACCCGGATCAGTCCAGACTCCTGGGTTTTGCCTCCCCTCCAGCAGAAGGAGACAGAGAAGTTTTGATGGACTCTGTCCTATACCCTGAGGTGTAGGACTATACTATAGGACTATACTATAGGACTATACTATAGGACTCTGTCCTATACCCTGAGGTACAGTCCGTCAGTATTTCTCTGTATCCAGCAGATGGTGGAGGTGCAAAACCTACAGTGTTCTTAGTCAGTTAGTTGTAAAAAAAAAAAAAAAAAGACAGTTATCAAGATAGAGGCAGGCGTTAATAGCTCAGCGCATGTAAAAGAAGTACAGAAAAGCAGAAAAATCTGCTTTTCTGTACTTTTTTTTTTTTTTTTACTTAAAAAAAAAAAAAAAACAACCTCGGCAGACCGCCGACTTATGAAGACCGATGCCAGTAAACTCTGCATCGACTCGGCGTCCATTTTCATTATGGCATCGGTCTTCATAACCGGCAGCTGTGGCGGGATCACGTTAGCATGACCACCTAATTTGGGTATAGCATGACGCCCCCCCTTGTAGGCGCCATGCGTGAGTTAAGAAAGCAGGCGCTGACTTTTCAGCACCCTGCTTTCCGCACTTTTTATTGCATCGGCCCCATAGTTTGTAGCCCTTTCTATAAGGGGTGTATACTATCTCCTCCTACTAGCCATCATCCCTCAGATAACCTTTGGATAACCTTTGCTATCCAGAACAATCCCATTGTAACATTTGCCTTAAACTTTTGAATTCCCCCTTAACCATTCACAGTAAATACATAGCCCTAGTAATACTGAGCTATATCGCCATCTAGTGATCCATTAAGGCTACATAACAAACTAGTAATTATGTAACAACCCCCCCCCCCCCCCCCCCCCCCCCCCCGCCACTGTACATAGTAAGTTAAATCAGAACATATTACTGTTAAAAAAAGTTATTTTTAACATATTACTGTTAAAAAAGTTATTTTGTAAAGCAAAAAAAGTTATTTTGTAAAGCAAGTTATATGTACTTAGTTAATCTGTTACACTGTATGATGTCGTCATAAGGCTTGCCTTAGACATCATGTTGTATGTAAATCGATGCGATATGTCAAATCAAATGTCGGTATAGAAAAATAAATAAATAAATAAATAATATAGGTGATGACATCATAATTAGTTTTCTTGTGCTTGATATTAAAAAATGAAGTCAAACCAGATAACAGTTTGTTCTTCATGGAGTTTAGTATGGTTTTAATATTTTCACAATGAAAATATGTTTTTGCAATATTGTTACAAAATAGTTTGTGAAACACATGAATAATAGGGGAATTTTAATTCCCTGGCGCCCACCAGTACCGGCAGATACTCACGTGGCTCAGCCACGCGCATGCCAAGAGCATTTTCATAGTGACCTGGCCAAGTGCAGAAGTGCCAGGTTCTTTAAAAGGGGCAGGCTGGGTCTGGATGGGGTGAGGGCCAGCCGGGACAGTGCCATTAGGCCCTGACCTGGGGAAGCGCAAGCCAACAACCAGCCGGCGCGCGGAACTTACTACTCCTCAGGAGGGCAAGTAAGTTCTATAACAAAAGAAAATAGGGTAGGTAGGTAGGTCAGGTTTAGGGGTCGGGGAGGAGAGGGAAAAAGGGAAGAAGATTAGTTAGGGGGATAGGGAACAGGGTAAGGGCCCAATCGTGTTGCCGCACGTTTTTTTATAAACTACCCTCCCCTTGCATGGGCGACTTGGAACCTGCATGCACATATGAAATCGGGCATGAATGTGCGCACGGTTAGCCAATGTTATAACATGCTCACTTCGGTGTTGCCATGTTATAAAATCGGCGTGTCCATGTGTGCGTGTCGGGAACTGCACGCACATAGAAGCCCGTGTGGCCTTGTACATTTACCTCTTTATATACAGGAAAAATTATTGAAACAAAACCTTATATAAAAAATGTTGAAGGATATTTAGCCAAGGTTCTAAATTTAAGAATTGGACATTAGCACTGTAGTGCACTTTAAGGTAAATTGTAATACCCATGCACGGGTGTCCATGTGCGCGCAGTTCCCAGCGCATGCATATGGATGCGTAAATTTTATAACATGCGCGCGTTGATCTTATATCGATGCATGCGAGAACCGAATCCTGTGTATATTGGGGGTATTTTATAATGGGCCAGATCTTAAAAGATACGCGCGGGCGTAGATTTTATAATATGCGCGTGCTGCCGCGCGCATGTTATAGAATCCAGGGTCAGCGCGCGCAAGGGGGTGCACACTTCTGTATCTTGCTCATGCTGAGCCCTAAGGGAGCCCCCAGTGGCTTTCCCAGTTCCCTCTGAGGCCACTCCGAAATTGGAGCGGCCTCGAAGGGAACTTTCCTTCCACCACCCCCCACCTTCCCCTCCCTTCCCCTACCCTAAACTGCCCCCCAGCCCTACCTAAACCCCCATCCTGATCTTTGTTGCAGAAGTTACGCCTGACTCTGGGCAGGCATAACTTGCGTGCACCGGCCGGTTGCCGGCGTGCCATTCCCCGGCACGGCCACAACGAAGGAGACCTCGGTCCCACTCCTGGACCCTCACCATGCCCCCAGCCCCACCCCCTTCCCACCCCTTTTTTGAAGCCCCGGGACATACGCGCGTCCCAGGGCTTGCGCGCGCCGCCGAGCCTATGCAAGATAGGCTCGGTGCACGCAGGGGCAGCTTTTCGGGGGTTGGGAGGGTGGGGGAGGTGGGGGAGGCTAAGGGGTCAGTTTTAAAGGGTCAGGGTGGGTTTTTTGTTTATCGGATTGGGCACAGCCGACAAACAAAAAAACAATCGGGCCGGACGATAAAAATTATAAGATTTGAATCGGAACTGGAACCGAACCGATTCCGGTTCCGATTCACATCTCTGTTAAGCATCATACTACAGAGCCCTACACTCACAAACAAAATGGCATAGTAGTGTGGAAGAACTGAACACTGATGGAGATGCAAAGAACATGCTGCTATATGTCAATCTTCCTGACAAGATCTATGCTGAGGCACTCATGAGTGTGAATTATCTACAGAACCTGCTACCAACACAGGAAATTGAGGTACTGTTTCATGAAAGGTGGCATGGCAGATGACCTCACATGCATTACCTGAGGATTTCTAGCTGCAAAGCCTACAAGCATGTCCTGAATGACAAGTGTTCAGAGATGATAGATAAATAAATGGGGGCATGCTGTTTGGATACAGAAAACAAAGCAAGGGATACTGGATCTTATTCCCTGGGATTAAGCAAATGACTGGAAGCAGAAATTTTTACTTCAATGAGATGTTTTTGTCAAACATGACATCTACAAACCTGGAATAAACTAGAAGAGGCGGGTAGACCAATACTACTTGGTCTACCCGCCTCTTGGTCTACCCGCCTCTTCTACCAAACCTCTACAGATGCTGCAAAATGCAGCAGCCAGGATTCTTACCAACTCGCATCATAAAGACCACATCACACCAATTCTTAAAATCCTACACTGGCTACCAATCCACTATAGAATACTCTTCAAGATTCTCACTATCATTCACAAATCTGTCTACCAGCAATCCCCTCTCCAACTCTCCATCCCCCTCGAACTTCATGCTTCATCAAGGCCGTTCAGATCCGCATACAAAGGCTCTTTCCAGGCTCCCCCCCCCAAGCAAATTCCTGGTCCACAACTCTATCCATAAACGAGCACTTTCAACAGCGGGTCCGCCGACTTATGAAGACCGATGCCAGTAAACTCTGCATCGACTCGGCGTCCATTTTCATTACTGGCATCGGTCTTCATAACCGGCAGCTGTGGCGGGGGTTATGTGCATATGTTACATGCGTAACCCTTTGGCCCGCGCCATTTTTAAAGATGGCGCTGGCCATCCAGTGCTCCTACCATGTGACAGGGGCTGGCCAATGGCACGGATACTCTGTCACATAGTAAGGGCAAAGGGCCATCGGCGCCATTTTTATTAGTGCAGCCGACGGCCCGAGAGCGGCAGATTGCTCCCCGCGCCCCTACTGGACCACCAGGTAATTTTAAAACATTCCCTGGGATTAAGCAAATGACTGGAAGCAGAAATTTTTACTTCAATGAGATGTTTTTGTCAAACATGACATCTACAAACCTGGAATAAACTAGAAGAGGCGGGTAGACCAATACTACTTGGTCTACCCGCCTCTTGGTCTACCCGCCTCTTCTACCAAACCTCTACAGATGCTGCAAAATGCAGCAGCCAGGATTCTTACCAACTCGCATCATAAAGACCACATCACACCAATTCTTAAAATCCTACACTGGCTACCAATCCACTATAGAATACTCTTCAAGATTCTCACTATCATTCACAAATCTGTCTACCAGCAATCCCCTCTCCAACTCTCCATCCCCCTCGAACTTCATGCTTCATCAAGGCCGTTCAGATCCGCATACAAAGGCTCTTTCCAGGCTCCCCCCCCAAGCAAATTCCTGGTCCACAACTCTATCCATAAACGAGCACTTTCAACAGCGGGTCCGCTACACTGGAATTCTCTCCCCCTGATATACGTCAGGAACAATGCCATCTATCTTTCAGAAAGAAACTGAAAACCTGGTTGTTCGTCCACGCTTACGGTTGACAGAGCCTCTATCAACCAATATTGTCTCTTTCACCTTCCTACCCATTCCCTATCTCCTCCCCCCCCCCTCCGCCCCGTTCCCGGCCTTGACACCACCCCACCCCCCCCCTCCGCTTACCTCCCCCGTTCCTCCCTTTCACAGGAAAATCTTTTCCTAATAATTGCCTATGATAAATCACCAGCCGAATTCTTTAACCGTTTGTTAACCTTTATTAGTCTCGCTACTTAATTGTTCTTGTTGATAACTACTTTCAGTACTAGTATCCAGTTATAATATTTTGATTTCTTTCCTGTCTTCCAAAACCCATGTTTTTTTTGCTCCCTGTTTAATGTAACTTTTATCTTCTATACAGTTGTTTAATGGTTTCCCTTTGTTCCATTGTAAACCGGTACGATAAGACTTGGTCTTGAGCATCGGTATATTAAAAGAACTTAAATAAATAAATAAATAAATAATAAATACCATAAATACTGCTGTCATGCAGGAGGTGTACAAATGATACTGTGGAGGACAGAGCCTAAAAAGGAGCCCATGATCTGATGATCCACTCAGACAAGGGCATACCAGCTCACAGGTTCTGGTACATGGACCTCCCAGTTTGAAACTGGAACCTTCAACCTGGGAGGACATTGAGACCCTGCTAGATGTGAAGCTGAAAATTGGAAGAAAGCAACACAGGAAGAGAGATTCCATTCACATGAACAAGACTTGGATGCTTATATGCTTGCCACCGGTGTGCAAGACAATCAGAAGCAAGTGCATGTTCAATATCAGACATAATACAGAAGGAAATGTGGAGTGCTATGAGGCCAGGAAAGCAACAAAAGATTAGGAAAGTATGCCCAAGACTACTATGAGATTCACACCACTGTGAGAACCCTCCAATGCATGAGAGCTAGCAAAGTTATGCAAGTGAGACACATAGATGTGAAGATTGCCTTCCTGTATGGAGATACTAGTGAAGATCTGTACATGAAGCAATCACCTAGATTCACATCTGTGAACACAAGTAAATTTCCAGACCTTTAACAAACAAAGGTAATGAAGTCTTTACCCAAAGAGGCATTGTAAGGAGGAAGGCAGATCCTTGCATCTACTCCAAACAATGAGACAGCAGTTGGATCTGCATTATAGCTTATGTGGATGATATCATGTAAATCCTTATAATTTAAAAAGGCAGTTAAGACATCAAGAAAATAAGTGTGGCAAGTTAGGCTTCTTGAAGACTAGAAGTAACTAAAAAGACATTAACGATAAAACAAGCAAAACAGGAATATTATAGGAAGACCTTAAATAAAGCTAGCAAAAGACCAAAGAAGCTTTTTTAAACATATCTAATCTTTCTGGATTAGAAGAATGTATCACTACTGTTACTACAAACTTAACTGCTGATAATTTTCAGAAGTGTCCAGGAAGCAAGCTTAAGTCAATACCAGGTATCCATCCAAAGAGAAAAGCAGAACAGATATGCAGGGCAGGAAGGCAAGGAGCAAGACAAGTGGGCAGATGAAGAAGAATTGAAGACATGAAGATGATAACGCTGGAACTGAAGATAAAAACAATGACCTCTGGAACTGAAGATGAAGACAAGGAATGCTGGAATTGAACCAGTTTGGCCTTACAGGTTATCCTCACCCCAGCCCATGCCCATAGACTGAGTCTATCCCACACTGGGATTGTCAGACACATGCTTCCCAGGGCTGGGGATATAGTCCCTTGGCATAAGGGTTACATTTAGGTTGATAGAATTAAAAGATCTGTTGAGTGCATGTTTTTGTGCTCTTGCAAACTTTAAAGGCTTGCACAATCGGTAATAATGATCGTAGCAGGTTGTGGCTCCATGACTTTTCATCATTTATGGTGACCTTAGTTTTCTGATAATTCCCCTCCCCCAGTCCCTCTAGTCTTTCTCCAGATGTGGAAGCACTCTAGAACTGTTGGTTGCATGAGCTTGTACTGTACTATGTACTGTAATATGGTGACAGCTGGTATCAGCTTGTGACATCACATTGCTTAGATTCTCTGCTACTTTTACAACTCACTTTTTACAGCTCACATTGTGTTACTGAGCCACTTATCTCCTGTTTTTTTCTTTTATTTCTTCTCATTGTTCCCTTGTACAAAAGAATGTCCCAGTGTGTCTAGCTTTCTGCTGAGAGACTGAGAGTTGATAAATTTGCTCTATTTTCAGAGATTGGAACAGGTTATTAGAAACATACAAATATGCCACAAAGCTGTCCCACAATTATTTTTATTTTTTTATTGTATTTATTTATATAACAGTAGAGGAACAACCAGTTCCTGATGAAAGCCAGGTGCTAATTTTTACAGTTCATGGCTTCTAAACCAGATAAGTATGGCAAGAAATAGAAAGAGTGCAGATAGAAGCCAAAACACCTCACAAGATGAATCAGAACCAGTGGAAAGAGGAAAACATTTTCTGGCACAAAAAGGTACCACTAGCTGTTCTAGGGTATGACCATATGTGGAACAAAAACTGAAAGGGGTGAGGAATTTTCAGAAATCGAAGCTCGTCATGTAATCCTATTATCGGTAATGACATGCAAGGTCCTGAGTTCACTTTCCCAGGGCAGTGGGTATAGTAGAGAATAAAAACAAATGCAGGTATTTGTTACATAGGGGTCACGATTTGAAGCTCCAAGGAGGAAGTCTCAGAACCAATGTCAGGAAGTATTTCTTCACGGAGAGGGTGATGGATGCCTGGAATGCCCTTCTGGAGGAAGTGGTGAAGACTAAAACTGTGAAGGACTTCAAAGGGGTGTGGGATAAACACTGTGGATCCATAAAGTCTAGAGGATGTGAAGGAAGAGAGGGAGGCTTGTGGGAAAGACTGCCATTACCTGGAGATAATACCCTTATTCAATAGACATATACACGGTAAATGCAACTCTGACAGTGCTCTATGTTTCAACTGTTGCGGTCCCGGTCGCTAGGCTAGCGACCGGGTCCTTACCTCTCCGCCACCTCCCCCGGGCTCACCGCGATCCGCCGCTTCTGGGGCCTGCAGGGCCGCATGGCAGCGTCTCTCTCCACGTGGAGACGCTGCCGAAGGCCGACTCTGACTCCTCCCACTGCCAGGGAACGCGCGCGCGCGAGCGAGCAGGGGGCTCTTAAAGGTCCAGCACCCGGAAGTGCTGAACCGCCCCGTTCCTGACGTCAGACGCCGGCTGGCTATTTTAGCCAGCGTCTGACTTCCTTGCTTTGCCTTTGCAACGTGGTCGCTCCATGAGTGGTTAGTTGCTTGCTTCCAGCTCCGGTTCCTGCTTGTTCCAGCTGTGCCTTGCTTCCAGCTCCGGTTCCTGCTTGATCCAGCCGTGCCTTGCTTCCAGCTCCGGTTCCTGCTTGATCCAGCCGTGCCTTGCTTCCAGCACCGGTTCCTGCTTGTTCCAGCCGTGCCTTGCTTCCAGCTCCGGTTCCTGCCTGGTCCAGCCGTGCCTTGCTTCCAGCTCCGGTTGCTGCGTGGCCCTGCCGTGCCTTGGTTCCAGTGCTGGTTCCTGATTGTTCTGTACGTATCCTGACTCCAGCTCCGGCCTCACGATTCTCCTTGTCTTCAGCCAGCCACGACCCTCGGACTTCCTCACGATTCTCCTTGTCTTCAGCCTGCCACGACCCTCGGACTTCCTCACGATTCTCCTTGTCTTCAGCCAGCCACGATCCTTGGACTTCTTCACGATTCTCCTTGTCTTCAGCCAGCCACAGACCTCGGACTTATTCACGATTCTCCTAAAGTCCCAGCGACTCGGACCCCTACGGGCTCCTCCTGGGGGGGTCTCGGGTTTCCAGGGTGAAGACGTCACCAGTCCGCTCCAGCTGAGCTCCGCCTCCCGGCTGATTAACATCTGTGGACGTTGTCCATCTCAGCCGGCCCAAGGGTCCACTAGTGACTTTTTCACAACATAACATCAACGGCAAGAGGAAATGTGAAAAAAAGGATTTGCATTCACAAAAAATGCGGGAAGTAGCTTGCTTGTTATGGTGGTTACTACCCAAACCAAACAAGCCTGATGCTTCACTTTCAATGCATATCCAGTGTTGCTCTCTGCTTCAACGGCAGGGGGAATGAAGAAAAAATTATTTTTATATTCTGACAACAACCAACAAGGACTGAATTCCACAGTCTGGGTAAACAAATAAGCATGGGTGTAGCTTGCTTGCTACGGCAGTTACTACCTGAATCAATTAAGCCTGATACTTCACTTTCAATACATATCCAGAGAAGCTCTCTGCTTCAACGGCAGGGGGAAACGAAGAAAAATGGATTTATATTCATATAACAACCAACAAGGACTGAATTGCACAGGCTGGGTAAACAAATAAGCGTGGGAGTAGCTTGCTTATTGTGGCAGTTACTACCCCTAACCAATTAAGCTAGATACTTCACTTAGAAGCAGTCAAGCACTGCTCTCTACATTAATGGCAGGGGTGGAAGGAAAATAGAACCAAAAGGTTATATTAATGGCGGGGGTGGAAGGGAAATAGAACCAAAAGGTTACTAAAGACCAAGAGTAACAGATAAGTATGAGAGAGAAAAAAAAGTGTGGAAGTTTGCTGGGCAGACTGGATGGACCATTTGGTCTTCTTCTGCCATCATTTCTGTTTCTATGTTTCTATATTATAGAGTATGGTGCAGTACTTTACAGAAAGAAGGAGAAAAGGGGAAAGGTGTAATGAGTCAGAGGAAAGAAAGGTCTGTAAAGGCTTGAAAAGGATATCTGTATCTGCCTACTTGTTTAATGATTGTTCTTGATGGTTTTAGACAAAGGTTGTCATTTTGTGTCTCCTTGTATTGTTTGAGTTGATTGGATCAATCTTCAGATGTATATTCATGTCACTCAACCTTTAGAATTTGCTCATTTTCGTATCAAACAAGCCTTGCCTCTCACTATGAGGGCTTTTTTCTTGTGCAGTATTTCACAGTAGCATCTGTTCAGCCCTGATTAGATCAAGTTAGGTAAATTGAGGATATCTACAATACTGACAGTCATAAATGTTAAAAAGTCATGGAGCCACAACCTGCTGCAATTATGTACAGCAATTGTGTGAGCTTTTTCAATTCTCAATTGCATAATATTGTGCCTGCAGCAGTTCTAGTGAAACTGTATTTCGATATAAAAAATATCAAATGCCTGTAAAAATAGCTGAGAAAATGTAAAATAAAGTTATTTATATTGTAGTTAATTCTTAAGTTTTCTTTCAAATATAGAGCCTAAAACATAGTTGCATATTTTTGTGCACATGGCTGTTCTAGAGTGTTGGCCAGTCCTCATGGTTTCTGGAATATTTTTAGATTTTACTGTACATGCACAGTACATGTTTTACTTTTCTTTTTTAAAGATTTTGTTGGTTATGGCATCTAATTGTATGTTCACTTTAAAATCATTTACTATCAAACCAAAGCCCTACAATGAGTTCCTTTATTGTCAGTCATATGATACTAACAGTAAAGAAATCACTTGATGCAGACTGTACCTCCAAATTTTGAAATAAATTGACAAAGTGCAGCATTATTGTCTTTATTTATTACAAATCATCAAACTGCACTCCAGAATCATTTGTTTTCTTTCCATTATATGACCTAAAACCCAGTTGCATATTTTCATGCATGGCTATTGGCCACTCCTAGTGCTGGTAGTGTTATGAACAATCATATTCTCCTAAGTTCCTTCATTTGTGCTAATTTAGAGGAAGATGGAATATTTACTTTGTCTGTAGTTAATCCAGATTCATTATAAAATAAAATACAATGTTTACAAATCACAACAATGGCAGTCATCACATTTTCATAGAATATATTCAAAATGTAATAACTTACAACCATTTTTCTTCAAGAGTTTGCTAATTTTAATTTTATTAGCTCAACTAAAAACCAAACTAAGACCTAGATGCATTAAGCAGAGATTTTTTTATTTTTGTGCAGGGGGGCTTGTACTATCATGGGGCTGGAGCCACTGTGATAGTGAGTCCCTCACCCAAACATTACAGCTGTTATATCACTTTGTTTTGTCTCACAGCCAAAGACTGTGGGACAAGCAATGAGGCTAGCAGCCCTTTAGATGCGATGACAGCCCAAACCTCATGGGACTACCATTGCCTTAAAGGCCAACCACTTTAAAAAAAATGTACTTTCACAAATTGTAAAGTTGAGTGGAATCAAGACTGACCCCTGGCTCAACATGGGGCCACCATGTGAGGCAGCCCTGAAATTCCAAAACTGTAAAAACTAGATTTAATTCTATGTGCAGGCAGCCCCTTCAACCTTGACATAAAAAAATAAACTGTGGACCTCCCTTTCCAAATATTGAAATACAGTCCAGTTCCCCTCCTCTCACCTACCCCACCCCAATAGGGAACCAAAAATGTTGGTATAGTGCCCCTCCCTCCACCTTTCCCATCCCCCATATATTAAAAAATCATTGGGGTTCAGTGACACCCTACAAGCACCCACAGTCCCAAACCTTCAAGAATTCACTTTAGCTCCAGTGATGGTGGCCTGAGGTGCTCTGGACCTGGTAGGTGCCATTTTTCAAAATGGCTCCCATCTGTCCTTAACCCATCATGTGATAGGGGCATGGTCCAGACATAGGATCTAGGCCACATAGCCGCAGCGAGTGGCTTGCAAAGCCTGCCTCCCCAGGTGGGAGGGAACGTCTGGCACCACCGGCAACAGCACTTCAAAGCTGCACCGCGAGCTGGGGAAGCTCAGGAGACTGCGGCAGCAGTCCCCAGATCCATTCCCACTCAGCGTGGGAACGGAAGCCATTTTGCAGACTTTTCGAGCGGCTGAACTAACCGTGGTGGGAGAGGGGAATTTTGCCACATTTCCAAGCCCCTGAGGGGGCAAACAGGCAGAAAATCCTGTTGACGCAGCGGGGCAGAGCCCTGAGGGGGATTCTGACTCCTCCTCCATCATTTTCATCAGATTTCATTATGCTTCTACATAAGGCGTTCAAAGTCCACAAATCTGCTAAGAGATGGGCAGGAGCTGCCTCGTTGGTCTCTGGGGCGCATGGTCCAAAGCGGCCTAGGCTTCCAGAAAAAGCGATGTTCCAATGCCGCAGTCCCTCCTTCGTTCCACCCCATCCCATCCGGCGGGCGATGTTTCCTCGCTGGATTCTGACCCGGAGGACCTGGAGTTGGGGGATAAGCCTCCACTGGGGGCAGATCCCGGATCCCGACAGCGACTTGGACCAGGCCAAGCCGCAGGGCATGGAGGGTGATGACCCTAAAGTGGTCCGACTCTTTAGAAGAGATGAGTTGGACCTGCTCATCCCTGCTGTTTTGGAAGAATTAGGTATTGAGGTGCCTAAGGAAGATTCCCGGATGGGGAACATTGACCCAGTCATGGTGGGTCTCCGTGGGCTGATAACATTTTTTCCTTTCATTTTTCCATTACCGATTTGCTGTTCTGTGAATGGGATACTCTAGAATTGGGTCTGAAGGTCAGCAAAGCAATGGATTAACTGTATCTCCTGCCTGCTGAGGTTCTGGATCTGTTGAGAGTGGCGAAGATTGATGCAGCGGTGTCTGCTGTAACCAAAAAGACCACCATCCCGATGACAGGCACGACGGCACTTTGAGACCTTCAGGACTGTAAGCCTGAAGTGCAACTCAAGTGCATATTTGAGGTTTCTGTGCTGGGAGTCCGAGCGGCTATGTGCAGTAGCTTCTCTTGGCATGCGGGGCTTTGTTGGGTCCAACATCTGCAGAACATTGCATCTCTTTATCAGGAGGAGACCGTTCAGGCAGGACACTTAGAAGCCACGGTGGCATATAGTGCAGATACCTTGTATGACCTCCTCCATACCTCGGCCCGGTCCATGGTGGCAGCTCTCATGGCCCACCGCCTACTCTGAGGAACTGGTCGGCCGACATCTCATCCAAAGCTCAGTTGGGATCTTTGCCATTTAAAGGCAAATTGCTGTTCGGAAAGGAACTGGAAGATATGATCCAAGCCTTGGGAGAGAACAAGTTCCACTCGCCTGCCTGAGGATAAGCCTAGAGCAAAAGGTACTTTCCCTTCCTGGTCTTGTTTCCAGAGGAATTGAAGATTCCGGGCTTCTCATTCGTCTGTTTCCTCCTCTAGGCAGTTCCAATTCAGCCCATGCTTCACTCAGCTTGGTGTCCATCATGGGACTAATTCCAGCTTCTAATTCCAGATTTCCTGAGTTATCATCTTGTTCCTCTTTGCCTTAATTTCAACATGGCAAGTTGGTTGGAATCCAGAGCATGCAGCCTTCATCTTTCTGGTATCCTTTGCACAGTTTCTGAGCTGCTAGAGTCCGGATTGGGAAATCCAACTTGTTCTTCATTCACCCATTTGATGCTGTCTCTGCTGCCAGACAGGATCCTTGATCACTACCTTCAGACTTGTCTGGAAAACCTGCATTGTCCTTCAGTTCAGTTTCCATCAGGAAGGACCCCTTGCTCCATCTAGGATGATTAAATCTTGCCAGCCTTTAGCTGTTTTCCACCTATGATGGAAATAACCATCTAACAGTCTCTGCTGGAATCCTCGACTGTCTTCTAGCCTTGCCTTCTGGAGCTTACCACCTATCAAGCCATTCTGGAGTTCCTCTTCAAGAAAGGGTTCCTTGTATAAAGTTGGGCATGTAATTTTGTTGACTATCTAACACCCTATGGAGTATCTCCTCGCGGTATGGGAGCCCAAGTTGACATGTGGATTATACCTGAGATGCAACCTTCTTCTCAACCTAGTTAAAGGAACTGTTCTTTTTTTGTTGTAATTTCTTTTATTAGTTATCAACTTACAAACATGAAAGTAACAGTATAAACAGTGTTACATATTGTGGTATAGAACAAGTATCAAAAAACCCAGAACTCTACTAGTCCATATATAATTATAATCAGAGCATAAATATCGTGTAAGGTGGGAGGATAAGAAGAAATAAAGAAAGAGAACAAGAAGATAGAAAGAGAGAAAACAAATAAAGAAAGGGGAGGAAAGGGAAGAAGGAGAATAAGAGAAAAGAAAAAAAAAGAAAGAAAGATAGAAGAGGAAGGGGAGAGGAAATAGATAAAGAGTGGGATCCTAAGAAAACATGTACCAATAGTGCAACTAAGTTAAATGTATGGTATCAATTTGTATTTATGAAACAGTATAAGTATCAAGAGGTTTCCACACCAGAGACCATTTGGCTAATCGGTTGGATTTGATCACCATAGTTTTTTCATATTTACTGTACAGGCACACTGTATTCCACCATAGAGGTTCTGATAGCATGCTGCTGTGTTTCCAATTGGACATTATATTATGTAAAGCAATTATTAGAAAAAGAAATCCAATAACCGCTTATGTGGTAAAGTAAATTAAGAGCCGGATGGGCACCTTTAAGTATTATTATAGGATAAGAAATTGGTACACCAAGGGCCAATATGGAAGAAATGGTGGCCCAGATACATTGCCAGAACAGGTTAACAAAGGGGCAGGAGTAAAGCATATGGTCCATAGTAGCCTTGCCAGTTAAGCAGGACCAACAATTATGTGTAGGGAGTAGTCCAGCCCTGTGTAGCTTCCAAGGAGTCCAAAGGGCTCTATGAAGAATGAAGAAAGAGGTTTGTGTAATACTAGTGGATAGTGACGTAAGAATGGAAAAGGTCCATACGTATTTCCACATCTGGGCAGAAGGAACCAGGTTAGTGTCTGAGGACCATATGGGGTACAATTTCTTAGTAGTTATATGCAACGACAAGCCTTTAATGAGTTTATATAGTTTGGAAGCCAAATGACCTTTAGGTCCATGTTCTAAATAAATCTGAAGAAGGTAAAGTAATGCATTTGACAACATTATAGACTGTATTACAGGTTTTATAGCATTGCATATTTGTAACCAGGCATAAAACAGAGTGGGGGGAAAGTGGTAATGTTCTTGCAAGTGGGTGAAGGGCAATAATTGACCATTAGATAATAGGGATGTGAATCGTTTTCCATATCGTCTTAACGATAGAAATCGTGTGGCAGGGCAAGAAAATCGTCTTAGGCACGATTTTTTAGTTAAAAAATCGTTAAAAATCGTTTTTTCCGATTAGTGCGCGCTAACGGGAGTTAGTGCGCACTAACTGGGAGTTAGTGCGCACTAACTGAAAATGATACAATTTGACACTTTTCAGGTCAGTTAAGGTCAGTTTAGGAATGAATATGTATTCCTATTGGCTGCCCTCTTATTTATTCATGTTACCAAGCTTCCTACTGACAGTATATGGGGGATGGGAAATGGAAACAGTTGGTAGCTTGACAAAACAAGTAATGTGATCAGTCAATGTGACTAGAACTTGTGCCCTAACCCTGATACCAGGGGTATTGTGATCTTCCTGCACACAGTGCCCTATCCCTATTAATACCAGGAGTGTTGTGATCTTCCTGCACACAGTGCCCTATCCCTAATACCAGGGGTGTTGTGATCTTCCTGCACACAGTGCCCTATTCCTGATACTGGGGGTGTTGTGATCTTCCTGCACACAGTGCCCTATTCCTGATACCGGGGGTGTTGTGATCTTCTTGCACACATCCCGGTATCAGGGATAGGGCACTGCGTGCAGGAAGATCATAACACTCCTGGTATTAATAGGGATAGGGCACTGCATGCAGGAAGATCACAACACTCCTGGTATTAATAGGGATAGGGCACTGCATGCAGGAAGATCACAACACCCCTGGTATCAGGGATAGGGCACTGTGTGCAGGAAGATCACAATACCCCGGAGGAGTGAGGGTCAGGCAGCTCCCCCCTGTCTGTGAAGCCAGCCTCTCACTAGTAATGCAGGGAGGGAGCTGTCTCAGACTTCACCATCCTCCCCCCCCCCTCACCCACACACCATTCACTAGCTGGGACATGGGGGAAGTCAGGAGTGAGGGTCAGGCAGCTCCCCCCTGTCTGTGAAGCCAGCCTCTCACTAGTAATGCAGGGAGGGAGCTGTCTCAGACTTCACCATCCTCCCCCCCCCCCTCACCCACACACCATTCACTAGCTGGGACATGGGGGAAGTCAGGAGTGAGGGTCAGGCAGCTCCCCCCTGTCTGTGAAGCCAGCCTCTCACTAGTAATGCAGGGAGGGAGCTGTCTCAGACTGGTATCAGGGTTAGGGCACTGTGTGCAGGAAGATCACAACACTCCTGGTATTAATAGGGATAGGGCACTGTAAGAGATGACTGTAGTAGATTGAATAAAGATCTGATGTTTCTGCTCTCCTCACACCAAACAAAAACAACACACAAGCAGAGAAGCCCTTCTTACAAAGCTGAGCTAGTGAGTTAAGTAGGAGGAAAAGTAAACATACTTGTGCCAGTGTGGCTACTTAAAAAATACACTTACCAACAATCAATTACATATATTTGAACTGTGTACAGTTCCAGCCAGGACCACCTTTCTAAAATGCACAGTGATTGGCAAATTCAACATGCACTAGCATTTCAGGTGCCTGCTAACAAAAATAATAAACAAACAAGTTCTAGTCACGTGAGTGCTGATCATTACATTACTTTTTTTGTCAAGCTTCCAACTGTTTCCATTTCACATCCCCCCAACCATTACCTCAGTATTAGCCTTGGTAACATCAATAGATAAGAGCACAGCCAGCCAATAGGAATACATACATACATATTCATTCCTAAGTGACCTTTACTGACCTGGGAAGTGTGAACACTTTGTTTCATTTTCTGTTGGTGTTCGTTAGTTTTCCAGTTCCATTTCCCATCCCCCCAACCATCACCTCAGTGGTAACCTTGGTAACATCAATAGATAAGAGGGCAGCCAGCCAATAGGAACACATATTCATTCCTAACTGACCTTCAGTGACCTGGAAAGTGTTTATTTGTATCATTTTCAGTTAGTGCGCACTAAATCGAGTTAGTGCGCACTAACGGGGAGTTAGTGCGCACTAACTCGAGTTAGTGCGCACTAACACGATTTAACGATTTTTAACGATAAATCGTTAGAATTTCTATTGTATCGTGTTCTATAACGATTTAAGACGATATAAACATTATCGGACGATAATTTTAATCGTTGAAAAACGATTCACATCCCTATTAGATAAGATAGAAGAGATATACCATATCCCTCTATCCTGCCATTTATTCCAGTTAAGGGGATGATCCCCCAATCTTAAGCATGGGATTATGCCATAAAGGTGCCAATTGTGAATTTTGCCAAATGGGAGTATGGGAAGGGCAAAGCACATCAAATTCCCGTAGAGCTTTTTGTAAGGAGCATAATATACAATTAGATGCTAGTTTAGAGATTAGGGTCATGCCAGGAAAGCTAAGGGTAGGAAAAGGAGAGATAAAAGAGCGTTCTATAGAAGTCTACCAGGGCTGTTCTATGGGATCTATGTCAGAAGCAAACAGATGATATCCTTGCTGTAGGATAAAAGCCTGGTGGTAAGCGTAGAAGTCAGGGAAATTACACCATTAATCTTGGCACATTTCAGTTTAGTCAAAGCAATCCTAGGCACTTTGTTTTTCCACAGGAGTTTAGTTAATATCCTATCTACTTGTAAATATAACTCTTTAGGGAAGAAGATAGGAATCATGGACAAGATGTAGGTGATTTTTGGGGCTAAAACCATTTTAATGGATTCTAGGCATCCCCACCAGGTAAGGTGTAGTGGGAACCACTGAAGAGTGATATCCTTCAGTTGTTGAATTATGTAGATTTTACATTGAGATAATGTGTCCTGCGGGTCTGTAAAAAATCTGATTCCGAAATATTTTAATCCTTTTGTAACTTTCTGGACTGAATGACGGGATAAGTCAAGCATAGGAGCCAGGGAATTCAGAGGTAAAAGTTCAGTTTTATGCCAGTTTACTTTATACCCAGAGATTAGAGAATAAGCGTCAATCAGGTCAAATAGGTGAGAATGGGAGATATCTGGATTGGTTAGAAAGAGAAGGATAATGTCGGCATAAGCCGATAGTTTAAAAACGTCAGAAACAATAGATGCCTCTTCAATAGCAGAAGATTGACGTATAGTGAGCAATAGCGGTTCCAAAACCAGGTTAAACAAAAGTGGAGAGAGAGGGCATCCTTGACGAGTGCCTCTAAATAATTGGAAAGGCTGAGATCCTTGATTATTAACATATAAAAAGGCTTTAGGAGATTGATATAAAAATTGTATCCAAGCTATAAATTGAGATCCAAATCCGAACCACCGAAGCATATTTATTAAAAAAAAGACCATTCAACACAATCTAAGGCTTTTTTGGTGTCTAGGGATATAGCAGCAGCTGGGACAGGGGAAGCTAAAAAAGAATTGTGAATTTGAAGAAATAGTCGAGTGTTATTAGCTGTAAGACGATGTTTGATAAATCCTGATTGATTTGCGTAAACTAATAATCCTAAAACATTGGATAATCAAGTGGCTAGGATCTTTGTGAATATTTTCTAATCAGTATTTAAGAGGGAAATAGGTCTGTAATTGGCCGGATTGGTATCATCTCGGCCTGGCTTTGGAATCACTGTGATACAAGCATCAGTAAAGGTAGTAGGAGAAGAGCCTGAAGAAAGCATGGAAGAAAAGTATGATAATAAATGCGGGATAAGATATTTCTTAAATTCTTGATAAAAATCTGTATTGAATCCATCAGGTCCGGGTTCCTTGCTGGTAGCAAGAGAGGAAATAGCAAGTCTTATTTCTTCGGAAGTAATTGGAGCGTCTAGTAAACGCATATGATCAAGAGATAATGTAGGGTGAGCGAGGTGGGAGAAAAAGTTCTGGATCGCAGTTTGAGATGGACAAGCTTCAGATTGATAGAGAGAAGCATAGAAGTCACGAAAGATATGTAGAATGTCGGTATCTGTCGTGGCTGCCTGCCCAGAGGAGGAGACAAGCTTAATGATTCATTTCCTGTCGGCTTTTTTCTTGAGTTAAGATGCTAGCAGATGTCCACATTTGTTGTTTCCGGAGTAATATTGAGCTTTAGAGTGAAAGAGGTAGAGTTGGGCTTGTGAGCTAAGATGTTGATTGAATTGATATTTTGCGTTTTGCAGTGTTAGAAGGGAATAAGCCATAGGGGAGTTCAGATGAGCCTGCTCCAATGTGTACACAGTTTCCTGAAGGGCAAGTAGTTCCTTTTGTTGTTGTCGATGCCGGTGAATCGAGTAACTGATTATCTGTCCTCGTGTCGTTACCTTAAAGGCTTCCCATAAAGTAGCAGCGGTCACATCAGGAGTAGAATTAAGCTGAAAGTAGTCCGATATCTTGTTTTGAATAAACTCAGAGAAATCGGGTTCTGACAAGAGCGGAATTAAATCTCCATTGTCTATCCACGGAGATAGGCAAGGTGAGGTTGCATTTGAGTAGAACAGCAGCATGGTCCGAGATCAGAAAAGGGCATATTTCAGTAGATGTAATATTGGGGATCAGACTATGTGAGGCCAAAAAGAAGTCGATACGGGAATAAGAGGAGTGTGAAGAGGAAAAGAAAGTGAAGGGTTTTTTTGTTGTCAGATGATGTAATCTCCAAGAGTCCACTAGACCAAATTGTGCCGTAAAATGATGTAATGTTTGGGTAGATTTGGATTTAGTAAAGCGTGCATCTGTCTTTTTATCTAGCAGGGGGTCAAGTGGTTGATTGAAATCTCCACCTATTAAGCATGGGGAGGGGTCCACCAAAAGTAGTTGAGAGAAGACATCTTGGAAGAAGTGTGGGGTGTCTGAATTAGGTGCGTAGAGATTGAGGATTGTATAAAGTTCTTTATGGATTTGTATCTGTATCAAATTCCATCGTCCATCGGTATCAGCCAAATTAAAGAGGAGAGGAGAAAGAAGGCATCCATATCTAGAGTCCCTATGCAAATGGGTAACATCAGAAACAAGGTTGTTGATGTAGAGATGAGCCATGGGTGCACTATACAATATCTGAATCATATGAATGAATTTAGGTCCAAATCCAAACCAGTCCAATATAACAATATTATTGAATGCTTTTTCAACATCTAGGGAAAGAGCTATCACAGAAGAATCCATACAATTAGCCTTGGAGAAGACATATAAAATAATCGACCATGATCAGAAGACATTTTTCCTGGCATAAAGCCATTTAGATCCCTGTGAATAATGCATTGGTGACCTTAATCAGTTTTAAGGCCAATATTTTTGCATATATTTTGCAATCAACATTAACAGAAACATAGATAATGATGGCAGAAAAGGCCCAATCAGTCCATCCAGTCTGCCCAGCAAGTTTGTTAGCCTCTGCCACATAGCATCTGCCACACCATACAGGTCATCTCCGTATTTAGTTTCCCAAACTGCCAAAGTCAGGGCCCTTGTTGGTTGCTATCAGAGTCCAATTTCCCGTTACCTCTTGCTGTTGAAGCAGAGAGCAATGATGGAGTTGCATCAGAAGTATCAGGCTTATTGGTTAAGGGTAGTAACTGCCACACCAGCAAGTTACCCCCATGTACTCTTTTCATCATTTCCATCCTATACCTTTTAGGGATCCACAGTGCTTATCCCATGCCTCTTTGAAATCTTTCATTGATTTAGTCTTTACCATCTCCTCCAGAAGGGCATTCTAGGCATACATGACCCTCTCCATGAAGAAATATTTCCTGATGTTGGTTTGAGTCATCCTCCCTGGAGTTTTATAATGTGACCTCAAGTTCTGCTGATTGCTTTCCAAAGGAAAAGGTTTGTCGATTGTGCATCATTCAAACCTTTTAGGTATCTGAAGGTCTCTATCATCATATCCCCCCTGCACCTCCTCTTCTCCAGGGTATACATATTTAAGTTCTTCAATCTCTCCTCATAAGTCAATTGATGGAGCCCCCCCAACATTTTTGTCACCCTTCTCTGGACCACCTCTATCCTGTCTCCCTTTTGAGATACGGTCTTTAGAACTGAACACAATACTCCAGGTGAGCCCTCACCAATGACCTGTACAAGGGGATTATCACCTCCTTTTTCTTAGTGGTTATTCCTCTCTCTATGCAGCCCAGCATTCTTCTGGTTTTAACTATTGCCTTGTCACATTGCTTTGCCGTCTTCAGATCGCTAGACACTATCATCCCAAGGTCCCTCTCCTGCTCTGTGCACAACAGCCCTTCACACCCCATCACATACAGCTCTTTTGGATTACCACACCCCAGATGCATGACAGAGATGGGCATATAGTTTTGTACTAAGGAATTATCCTTATCAAGTTTCTCAAGTACCACAATTCTTGCCTCTGCAGAAGTACCCAATATTAGGGATGTGAATCGTTTTTTGACGATTTAAAATATCGTCCAATGTTTTTTAAATCATCATTAATCGTTAGAGTGCGATACAATAGAAATTACACCGATTTATCATGGAAAAAATCATTAATCGGGTTAGTGCACACTAACGGGAGTTAGGACACAACTTAAAAACCCACCCCGACCCTTTAAAACCACCACCCTCCTGACCCCTCCAAAAATCGCTCCCAGGGCCCACTGGACCTGGTGGTCCAGTGGGCCCTGGGAGCGATCTCCCGCTCTCGGGCCATCGGCTGCCACTAATAAAAATGGCGCCGATGGCCCTTTGCCCTTACCATGTGACAAGGTAACCGTGCCACTGGCCGGCCCCTGTCACATGGTAGGAGCACTGGACGGCCGGTGCCATTTTTAAAGATGTTGTTGTAAAGAATGCAACACCTGCCAAGATCTAGATCGTCTCATTCTAGCATTAGACTTCTCATCCAGGAAAAGGTACAGGGACAAGTTAAGGTCACTACCAACAAGCAAATGGAGAGCACCAAGGCTTGTCAGTATTTGAGCAAGCTTCTTAAATTCTAGAGAATCCATTGTGGGGCATAGACATTACATAATGCAACATCCATACCTCCCATTTTAACAGCCCCAATAACCCATCTACCCTCAAAGTCAATCTCATGATAGAAAACATTAATATTCAAAGAAGATTTAAACAAAATATAACTCAATTTTTCTTTCAAATTGCCAGTGAAAAGGCCAGAATACTATAGCCCATAGTAGCCTGTTTCAATGATTTCTTATTATAAATGTCTCTTGCAAAAAAAACTATATATAGATATAGAGATATATAGATATAGATCTGTATATAGATATCTATATATAGAGATATACCTGCTTTCATGCCTGTAAGGTTTAAAAGGATTTTCTTCCTCTTAATTGTGAAAACCTTTGACACTCAAAGAAATAAAATTTAAATTAGAACCCATTTTCCCAAAATATAATATTAACTGTGTAACTCATTGCAATGTCTATAGAAAGTAGACATTACATTCTTGGAACAGCTAAACATGCACACACAATCCCAATCACCAAAACCATTGGCACAACAAAGAGAAAAACAGTAAAAAAAAAAATCCAGAACAAGTAACATCCCAACCCACAGAAAATGCATCAATACTCGTGAGCTAATGGCCATCATATTTATTTTATTTATTTTTATTTATTTATTTAAAAGGTTTTATATACCGACAACCGTTTGCACATCGTGTCGGTTTACAGATAACTTAAAACCACGGTATAATTAGGCATAGCCTTTACAAAGAATACAGAACAGTCAAAATAACAAGCAGAAAACTGAATAAATGGTTGTTGGGTTCGGAACGGGGGTAACAAAAGTTGGGAGAGGAGGATAAATAACAGTAACAAAGAGAAAACGCTATGTACAAGTTCAACAAATACATTCAGTGCGATTAATGAGCAGAGGAGTTGGTAAGCAAGGGTGAGGAGGGGTAGGCTTGTAGGAAAAGCAAGGTTTTGAGTTTTTTCTTGAATTTGGGTGTGGAAGGTTCAGTGCGTAGATCAAGGGGCATGGAGTTCCAGAGGGTGGGGCCTGCAAGAGAAAAGGCTCTGTTTGTAGTAGAGATGAGTCTCGTTGATTTTATAGGGGGAGCACAGAGGGTTCCACGTAGGGAGGAGCGAGTTGGTCTTGTGGAGGTGCAAGGGAGGAACGGTGGGTTTATCCAGTTGTAATGTTCGTTGGAGATGCTTTTGTGAATGAGGGTAAGAGTTTTGTATAGGATGCGTGATTGTATAGGAAGCCAGTGGAGATCAATGAGGGTGGGAGTGATGTGATCTTTCTTTTTAGCATTTGTGAGGATACGTGCAGTGGCATTCTGAAGTAGTTGCAAAGGTTTGATGTAGGTAGAAGGAAGGCCAAGGAGCAGGGCGTTGCAGTAGTCTATTTTTGAAAATATGATAGATTGGAGTACAGTACGGAAATCAGAGAAATAAAGTAGGGGTTTGAGTTTTTTGAGGGTTTGCAGCTTGAAATAGCAGCTGCTGAAGATGAATTTGATGTAGGGTTTGAAAGTGAGTTGATTAACAAGAAGGACACCCAGGTTTCGTGAGGTGGATGGGAAAGTGGAGGGGGAGAGGGTGGGGGACAAACGAATGGATGAATGTTTGGAGGAGATGAAAAGGAGTTCAGTTTTTTGGGGGTTGAGGGATAAGTGCATGTTGGTGAGGAGCTGGTTAATGGAGGTAAGACAGGTTTCCCAGTTTTGGAGAGCGGTGAGAATAGAATTTGTGAAGGGGATGAGGATTTGCACATCATCGGCATAGATGAAGTGCGTGTAACCCAGGTTAGAAAGAAGGTTGGTGAGAGGGAGCATATAAATGTTAAACAGGGTGGAAGAAAGGGAGGATCCTTGGGGGACACCACAGTCAAGGTTTACAGGTGAGGATTCGATATTGTCAGTAAGGACTGTATAGCTACGGTTTTGGAGGTATGATTTAATCCAAGCTAGTGCTGTACTGGAGATTCCAATACTGACGAGAGTGTTGAAAAGGATGTTATGATTGACTGTGTCGAACGCGGCAGAGATATCAAGCATAGCAATGAGATAGGAGTTGCCAGCGTCCAGTCCTCTGATTATAGTATCAGTTAGGGAGAGGAGTAGGGTTTCCGTACTGAGGCGTTTACGAAAACCATGTTGTGTTGGTGGGAGGATATGGAATTGTTCAAGGTAGTCAAGAAATGCGGGAGTTTACTAGTTTCTCCAGGACTTTTGAAAGGAAAGGGAGATTGGAGATAGGACGGAGGTTAGATAGGTTGGTAGGATCGAGAGAGGGTTTTTTTAGGATGGGCTTGACAGCGGCTTGTTTTAGAGAGTTAGGAACCAAGCCTTGCTCGAGGGAAAGGTTTACGATTTTGGAAAGTGAAGTAGCTATAGTTTTAGGAATAGAGAGTAAGAGTTTAGTGGGAATAGTTTCAAAAGGATGGGAGGAAGGTCTCATCTTTTTTAGGATGTTCTCAATTTCAAGAGTTGAGGAGAGTTCAAAAGATGAGAGAGGGGTGGGTGTGAGGGTAATGGGGAGTGTTAAGTTACTAGTGTTTGTGGGGAACTTATCATATAGACTGACTGAGCACAATAATTAATAAGTAATCCCTCTTCAAGAGAAATCAAAAGAAAAAATAAGAGAAAATCCTACCATGAGTAGGCACAGCATGCAGCATCTGATAGGTAATCCATATGTGGCAACCCCCTGGTTGGCTACTAGATGGCCCTAGATCCCTGCATAGGTTTTCCAGCTGAGAGAAAGAAACCATTCTTATGCAGCACCACCCCATGAGGTTGCCTGCCATTGGTAGTCTTAGTCCACTTTGGGGGGAGGGGGGGGGTCTAGGAGTAGGTTAGATGTGGTCAGTTTGAGATTGCATCCAAGGAATGAAGCTGTTTTTGGTTTCCTGGTTTTGTGTGAGGTCTATACACCCCACTCAGTATTTAATTACAGAGGAGACTCCTAACAGTGCACTGTCTGCCTGTGAGGATCTTCTTTCTTTTTGATAGAGACTGGTTAAGTTTTTTGTCTAAACCTAGACCTTGGACCCTGAACCCTTTTCGGAGCGGCCTCGGAGGGAACGGAGGCAGGCTGCGCGGCTCAGCGCGCGCAGGCTGCCCAAAATCGGCAGCCTTGTGCGCGCCGATCCAGGATTTTATAAGATACGTGCGGCTATGTGCGTATCTTATAAAATCCAGCGTACTTTTGTTGGCGCCTGTTGCGCCAACAAAAGTACGCGATCGCGCTAAATCTACCCCTTATTGTGTAGCATTCTTGTAGTAATAGACATGGCTCATATTTTATGCTTCCCATTTTATTTCATTCATGACAGAGTTTCAGCATGATACCTCAAAAGATGCTCAAGTTTGCCCCCTTTCATGAGCAGGTATGTACCAATGAATACTGATATCAACAAGAGGTAGCATGAATAGTCCTACTTTCTACCTTTGTATTTCTCTCTGATTTATGAAGGGAGCTCAGATTAGAATAACTGAAGGATACTTAAGGCACATCACTACCCATATCTGTACATAGATGTATTGTTACAGTTGCATTGCTAGTAAAAGTGCATTAGGATGTATGTGAATTTTAACTTAAGCTGAACTGATGTATTCTTTTTTATTTATGTTTTGTAGATCAAGATTAGAGATGATAGATCTCTGTTCTTGTGAACGGAAAATAGCTGGGTACTAGGGATGTGCAGAGCAAAATTTTATGTTCATATTTTTTATGTCCGAAAGGGGGTCCCACTTGCGGCCAATATGGACATAAAAAAAATCCAATGAGTTGGGTATATGTACATATGTGCAAAAAAAAAAATTAAACCCCCTCACCCTCCTTAATCCCCCCCCCAGACTTACCACAACTCCCTGGTGATCGAGCGAGGAGTGAGGACGTCATTTCTGCAATCCTTGGCGAGAAGCATGTGACGTCGGTGGCACGTCGAGTGACGCGGCGTCACGTGATTCCCGGCAAGTTCGCGCCGGACGGCTCGTTCGGCCCAAAAAGAACTTTTGGCCAGCTTGGGGGGGCCTCCTGACCCCCTCAAGCTGGCCAAAAGTTCTTTTTGGGCCGAACGAGCCGTCCGGCGCGAACTTGCCGGGAATCACGTGACGTCGGCGTCACGTGATTCCCGGCTTGTTCGCGCCGAACGAGCCGTCCGGCGCGAACTTGCCGGGAATCACGTGACGTCGCGTCTGAGTGACGCGGCGCCACGTGATTCCCGGCTCGTTCGCGCCGGACGGCTCGTTCGGCCCAAAAAGAACTTTTGGCCAGCTTGAGGGGGTCAGGAGGCCCCCCCAAGCTGGCCAAAAGTTCTTTTTGGGCCAAACGAGCCGTCCGGCGCGAACGAGCCGGGAATCACGTGACGCCGGCGTCACTCGACGTGCCGCCGACGTCACATGCTTCTCGCCAAGGATTGCAGAAATGGCGTCCTCACTCCTCGCTCCATCACCAGGGAGTTGTGGTAAGTCGGGGGGGGGATTAAGGAGGGTGAGGGGGTTTATATTTTTATTTTGGCTCAACAATCGCGATTTCCCACATATCGAACATATCTATGTTCGATATGTGGGAAATCCGATCGTTTATGTCGAATCAATTTTTTAAGTAAAAAAAAAATATGAGTTGCGTTTTACTAATGCGGTCAATCCGAATGCACACCCCTACTGGGTACCATGCCTCCAAGCAAGTAGGCCTAATACCATAATGAGCATAAGTTTCCCCAGTGGCTGAAGGAAATATATAGCTAGTAACTCTCAACAGAGGACAAGCAGGTTGATAAATATCAGTTTCTACTGTAATGAGTGTTTACATGTATAAACATATATTACATGTGAATGCCTCTGCTTGCAAGTATGAAACTTTGTGCTGTCTATATTTCTGTATTAGTGTTGCATCAACATTAATTCTATGAACGTTTGAAGAGTGCTAAAATATTTTACTTACATTAAGTTAATGAATATTCATTGATTTTCTATATATTTTATCTAGATGAATATAGAGGAACTTGAGGTATCTGTATTTGTCATTTGATACTGAGCTAGCACAAGTGATTATTAATGTGTTATATTATTAGATTTTCATTTTGGAGGTTATATGGATCATACTGACTGCAGAACTATAGATATGGATTACACTCTTCTTCCTTTCTTTTTACTGTTTTTAGTCTCTATCATTCCCTCATAATCACAAAAAAAAAACATCTGGGAACCTGGTCCACTACACCATCTGCTCAACCATTTTTCTTTTCAACCCATAGATTGGTGCAGGGAAGGATTAAAAAAACCCTCGTCACATGGATTTTATTTTATGTTCCCCTAACAGGGATAATAGGAAAAAAAATTGCTTCAGGACCCAGCTTAAATACGGATGTATTATGTTTCAATGTTTTTTATTAGCAGAAAACAAATATAAACAAGTCCTCAGGAAATAAACCAAAAATGTAGCTTTTGCTAGAGATGCTGGAACAAGTTTCACAGATAATTTTGTACATAAAGAATCAGTAGCACTTGATTCATAGAAATATTCTGACAGGATGCTTCCTTATTACTTAATTTAAAACAGAGATCAGAATAATTTTGTTTTAGTCCACCTTTCATGACACTTCAGAGAGGATTACATTCAGGTACTGGAGGGTTTTTTTCCCTATCTTCAGAGGGCTTAAAATCAAAAAGGATAACTTTCAAACCTATTCGCAGTAGAGCATTTATGCGCAAAAGTGAATGAGCAGAAATGTATTCAAGTATTTTATAAACTGTGTTGAGCTGTACAGTTTTATAAAGTAGAGTAGTTCTGTTTTGAAAGTACATGCATATGTTACAGTATGTGTAAATATTTGCAATGCATTGAAAGTGAGTATATTATCCACTTATTTTATAAATTTACATGTGAAAAAATAACATGTTTATGATGGGGCTACACTAATCACTAACATTATCCCTATGTGAGTTTTCTATCTAGAAGCAGTAGGAGGAGTTTTGATATTTTTCATTCCTCCCATTGCTATAGCTCCATCTTTTTGTGGGGATAGGCTTATTGGGGTATAAAGTATTTTGGAGCATACTCAGTGCTTCAGTGGGTCAGGATCTAAGGAAAAGAAGGAGGCTAGAGATTACTCCACGATCTCAAGGCAAAAGTACAAGTGAAAGGAGAGTGAGAAACTGAAACTTTTCCAGGGTTTCAAGAGAGAGGATTGAAGAGCAAGAGATTTCCCCCAAGATCTCAAAGCAAGGTGCTTGGACAGCTAGAAATTACCCCTGGATCTCACAGAAGGAAATTCAAGTATTTGGCAAAGAGGTATTGAGGAAAATAGTTTTACAAGTATTTTTTGATTTTGACTGATCAGTGCCTGAGGGAAAGTCATACCCCTGGTATCCCAAAGGACTGGAATCAGAGATCTTATTCCATTCACCCAGTTAACAGATTGGGTGAAGAAAGGGATGTAGACTTTTAAGTCCCTAACTCAAGAGACTTGTGATTTTGATAGTTAACCTACAGCTGAAAAATTTGACTTGTTGGAATCCTCTTTTGGATATTTTACTAAGGGATATTTTTCCAGGCCAGTTCATGCCTGAACTGGAACTACAATCTATTTATCCCACTCTCATTGGTAAGTATATTTTCATCCAGAGAGAAGTGAGCAGAGTAAGGATGGAGAGAGAAATCATTTTATTAGTGATCATTGGATGTATGGTGATTCTTATTTTTGTCATCTTGACTTGGATCCTTGTCTTTGTTTCAGCAAAGAATATCTTTTATTTGAACAACTACAGACTCTACTGTTTTCATTGAGCTTTACTCACGTGTGGACTTAATGGGGAATGGATGGACCCTTTTATGATTCCTGGTTTGTCCTGTGGTGATAATTTTAGCATCCCTTCTCTTATTTATCACCATCTGGCACCTCCTGGAACTATTTATTTTATTTAGCATTTTTATATACCGATATTCAAGTAACATAGTTACCAATCACGTCGGTTTACATTCCAACAATAACATGACATGAGAATGTCTTACATAAAACCAGGGTCATCAAACTTGGATACAAAGAACTGGGTTTAACACAGAATCTAAGCAAGGTGGGTTAACTGGCAAGTCAAATGCTAACTGGAGTAGTGTTCGGAGTTAAGTGCAACTACCTCGGGTTTAATAAAGCGAGAGTACCATTAAAGGAGATGTCAGGATAAAGTCTGCTAGTGTAGAATCTGATGAGGAAGATGATTCAAGAGAAGGCTTGGTTGAACAACCAGGTCTTGAGTCTTTTTTTAAAGGTGCTTGGACATTGTGTGAGCCTGAGGTCTGGAGAGAGCGAGTTCCATTGCTTTGGTCCGGCGGTGGAGAGCGCTCTTTTCCTGAATGAAGTTTTGATATGGGGGGCCTGTAGCGTGCCTCCATATGCTTGTCTCACCGGTCTGGAAGATGTGCGAGGCTAAAATGGAATCGTGAGGTCAAGAGGAGTGATGTTGTGTATGGCTTTGTGGATGATAGATAGGACTTTGAACATAATTCTGAATTGAATTGGGAGCCAGTGAAGGTTCTTTAGGATGGGTGTTATGTGCTCTCTTTTGTTTGTTTTTGTTAGGATCCTTGCTGTAGCGTTTTGTAACATCTGTAAAGGTTTTATAATGGTAGCAGGGAGGCCGAGTAACAGTGAATTGCAATAATTGATTTTGGTGAAAATGATTGCTTGTAGGACTGATCGGAAATCTTGAAAGTGGAGGAGGGGTCTCAACCTTTTTAAAACTTGAAGTTTAAAGAAGCAATCCTTTACAGAGTTATTGATGAAGCTTCTGCAATTCAGTTGGTTGTCCATGATGACTCCCAAGTTTCTGACTTGGGGGGATAAGACTGGTTGAGAAGCAAGGTGTGAGTTGGACAAAAGGTGATTCCCCTCTTGGGTGATGAGGAGGAACTCTGTTTTGTTGGGATTGAGTATCAGGTTGAGGCTTGATAGAAGGTTGTTGATAGATTGTAGAAAGGTGTTCCAGAAATCCAGGGTTTTTTGCAGTGAATCAGTAATTGGTATGAGAATTTGAACATCGTCTGTGTATAGATAATGGGTTAGATTTAGTTTGGAGAGGAGCTGACAGAGTGGAAGCAAGTATATGTTGAATAGAGTTGTCCCTTGTGGGACTCCCAGGGTGGAGCTAATTGGGTGTGACTCTTTACTGTTGATCTTGACCTTATAGTACCTGTTCTGGAGGAAAGATTTGAACCAATTGAGGGCAGTGCCTTTGATGCCAATGTCATTTAGACGATCTATTAGTATAGCGTGATTCACCGTGTCAAATGCCGCTGTTAGATCGAGGAGGATGAGCAGACAGGGTTGTTTTTTTTCGAGGTTCAAGAGGATGGAGTCCGTAAGTGAGATTAGGAGGGATTCTGTGTTTCGTGCTTTACGGAAGCCGAGTTGATACGGGGAGTATGTTGTTGTTGTCCAGGAATTCCAAGAGTTGTTTATTTACTATTCTTTCCAGGATTTTTGCGATGAATGGAAGGTTTGCTATAGGGCGAAAGTTGGCAGGGTTGTCTGGGGAGAGGTTTGGTTTTTTTAGAAGCGGTTTCAGGATGGCGAGTTTGAGGGGGTCAGGGACTAGGCCCTGAGCTAGGGAGCAGTTGATTTGGGCGATGGGCTTAGTGATGGCTTGAGAACTGGTGATGAGGAGGTTAGCTGGGATCGCATCGAGAGGATGAGAAGCTGGTTTAAGTTTCTTTAGCACATTTTCAATCTCTAAGGTGGAGGTAGGCTCGAAGCACTCCAGGCTTGTGGTTAGTTGTAGAGGTGCAGAGAGGGGAAGAGGAGGAATAGGTTCTTTGTTTTCCTTAAGCGGAGCCAGGAGGTTAGAAATCTTGTTCTTGAAATAGGAGGCTAGTTCAGCGGCTTTGCTTGCGGCTTTATCATCTGGAATGGACGTAGCGGGAGGTTTGGTGAGGGATGTCACCATGGAAAAGAGGGCTTTCGGGTCAAAGATGAAGTGGTGGATTTTTTGGGAATAGAAGTCTCTTTTTATGCGGAGGATGGAGATCCTGTAATGGTGCATAAGGGATTTGAATGCTGATAAGTTTGCAGTAGACGGGTTTTTGCACCATAATTTTTCTCTGTTTCTGAGTTCCCGCTTTATGGTTTTTAGCTCAGGTGTATACCACAGTTTTCTGTTGTCTTTGTGTGATTGAATGACTTTAGTGGTTAACGGGCATGTGAGGTCTGCCACTTTTTTGGTGATTTTAGACCAGGAGGCTACAGCTGAGACCGCGTCGGAGAGGTCCAGATGGTTTAGTTCTGCAGATAAGTGAGGGCTGAGGGTTTCCTGGTTACATAGCTTCCTGAATTGGACCATGGTTTTCTGTGTTGACAAAGGGGTTGGTTGTTGGGTCTTCAAGGAGGTGGTGATTAGCATATGGTCCGACCATGGGATTGGCAGGCAGACTGAGTGAGAAGAACAGGTGAGGCCCTGGTTAATGAAAATAAGGTCCAGCGTGTGTCCTCCTTTATGGGTAGGTTCATTAATGATTTGTTTGAAAACCAGGAAGTTAAGAGTGTTGAGAAATGCATCGCAGCTGGAAGAGAGTGGGGTTGCATCCGCATGGAGATTGAAATCTCCCAGGAGTCTGGCCGGCTTGTCAGTATTGATGTGTTTAGCTATGCATTCGATCAGAGGTGAAGGGTCAGAGTCAAGGCATCCTGGTGGAGCATAGGTGAGACCAATTTGCATGTGGGAGGATTTAAAGACTGCAAATTCAAAAGAATGTGATGTGTTTGTGACCTGAAGCGACAATCCTAGTTTTTTGATAACTGCTAGAAGCAGACCGCCTCCTCTTTTTTTCGGTCTGTGGATAGAGAATATGTCATAAGATTGCAGGGGAAGTTGGTTGATTGTAGCAATATCTTCAGGTTTTAGCCAAGTTTCGGTGATGGCAGAAAGGTCAGGACGAGTTTCCATGAGATAGTCGTATAGGAGGTGAGTCTTTTTAGATAGGGATTGTGCGTTCAGCAGAGTTAAGGTGAATAGGATAAGTGCCAGCAGTTGGTTCAGAGGCGTGATCATGATAGGGATGAATCTTTTTTGTTGTAGGGGGGTATAGCTTGTTTTTTGGCTGGGTTTCTCCTGGTGTTGTGAATAATAGGGATGATTAAGGTGTTCATGACTGATTCCTTTGGGGGCTGTCTTAAGGTATGGAGGGGATGATGAGCAGTGTCTGGTGAGCTGGATGACGTTGAGGTGTGAGAGCTGCTGTGTCTGTAATGAGATGAGAGGAGAAGATGCACGGGGGGAGGAAAAAGATTCTATCAGAGATTTCACGGGCTGTCCTACGGGGCTGCACGAAGGGGCGCACAAAGGGGCAGGCCCCTTTGTCGCGCTCCTTCGGCACGAGACGCCCAGCGCGAGACGCCGGCAGGTAGAGCCCGGGTTTTAAATGGCTCTTACCTTGCTTCCGTTCCTGCTTTCTTTTCTTTTTTTTTTTTTTTAATTTCCTCTTTTTGGCGCGACTTCCAGCTTCTGGCTTCTGATTGGGTGGGTGGGTGGCCGGCTTCGGGTCCCACATGGTCTGTAGGCTCGGGCTCCGGAGGCAGCGTGCAGCGATCGGGCTCGGGCTCCAGAGGCAGCGTGCAGCGATCGGGTCGGCGGGGCTTTGGTCCCTAATGGGGCGGCGCCGACTTGGAGGGCTTGCAGACTTGAGGAGGTGAGCTGCAGGAAAAGGATCGCCGGCAGGGAGAGACAGGTTTTAAATGGCTCGGCAGGGAGAGGCCGGGTTTTAAATGGATATAGAGTGTGAAGTGGTCACGGAGACTGTGGTAGACAACACCAGGGACCATGGAAAAGAAATCTTCCTCCCTGTGCAGACTTGAACCCATACCCAATGCTGGGGATCATGCCCTCCTGGGGACCTGACTCCACCTCCCAATCTGTCACTGGGAGTCCACAACCTTCTGGGAGACCTGACTCTGCCTCCTGGAATGCTGCTGTTGTCCATGCCCTCATGGGGAACCCAATTGTGCCTCTGAACCTTCTGCTGAGGTCCCCTTCTTCCTGGGGAACCACTCAATCTGCCAGTTGGGTACACACCCTCCTGGGGGACCACTTTATCTACTGCTGGAGTCCCCTTCCTCCTGGGGGACCACTTGAACTGCTGTTGGGTCCCTTTGCTCAAGGGCACCCAGGGTCAACTCCCAATCTGCCACTGTTCCCGATGGGGATTCCTATCAAACTCCCAATGAGGTTGGGTCTCAGTTCTTACTGTTCCCCCTTCTTCTTGGTCAGGGTGGAGGGTGTTCAGCTTTAACTTGGGGTTCCTACCTATTAGCAATTTTTGTCTCCCTGCCAGCCCCCAATTTTCTAAGAGTACTCTGTTCCCTGCTGTCAAATCATTCTGTCTCACCTTCTGGTTATATCGGGGCTTGTTTTTCAGGCTCACAGCTGCCCACAACTACTCTTTTAGCCTCTTCACTTAGCTTTGAAATGTGTGAGGCAATGACCAATCTACTGAAACTCCAAAACACAGATCAATTAGCAACTGGCTTCTCACCCAAACATCAGAAAATAGGAAGAAAACCCTGTAGCATCATTATATGTGCAGTTGAAAGCATGCACCAAATAGCTCACATACTGGCTCCAGTTCTTCTCTTGAGCTGACTTCAATGTCCCCAATATGTTTAGAAGTGTCCTGTTAAACCTCTCAGGCTGGGGGACTCTCTGGGGATGATAGAGAAGAGGTGTGTGTGAATTCCTAAACCCCGCCACCTGAAACATCTTTCTATTGAGTCTACTTTCAAAATTACTCCCCTGGTCAGTGTGTATCTGGGCTGGGAGTCCATAGTTCACAAAGAATTATTCCCATAATACTTGTGCAACAGTCTCTGGTGCTTGGTAGGGTATGCCTGTGCATACCTGGTGAAATGGTCTCTCACAACCAGAAAGTTCTCTTTATGTTGGAAGTCCATTTCTAAAGTCAAGAAATCTATACACACCAAGTCCATAGGGCCTTGACTAGTAATGCTTACCATCTCTGCTGCTCTGAGTGGTAGGATCTAAACACCCCACAGAGGTCTGTTTAGACCCCCACCAACCTGTAGAGGCAGGCCTTTAGGGGTAAAAGTTCAAAGAAATATTTTAAAGTCACATGACAATGCCCAGTGTCCCCTTCTCAAAGCCCTCCCCTTTCAAAAATAGCATCCCTGATTCAAACACCCCTCCAGTTTCCAAGCACCGTGAAGGCATACAAGTTCCCTTCCCAGGACCCCTTCTTCTTTATAAGACTTACCTGGTGTTTAGTGGTCCCCCCTGCCCCATACCTTTGAAGACTTACCTGGTGGTTTAGGTCCTAGAGCACCTCCTAGTTCTGGGTCAGCTGACTACATCGTCCAAAATGATGCCTACAGGCTTTTACTCCTATCACACATTACATACAGCTTTCTCACAGGTTAGAAAATCTCCTCTTTAAATTGTAAGCTCTCTGGGGATAGAGAAATATCTATAGTATCTGAATGTAATCTGCTCTGAAGAGTCAAAAAGGTGAATATAAATTAAAAAAATTATCCTTGACTAATGAATAACATTATCTGTAAACTCCTCTCTGGTCTCGGCATTACTTTATGCCGATGACATCCAACTTATCATACCAGTGACAGACACTAGAGAATGCACGCAAACTCGCAGTCACATAGCTTAATGACAAAAAAACTCCAAAACTAAATGACACTCTGTCTCAACAAGGACAAGACAGAATGCATACTCCTTCAAAGAAAAACTTCTACAACCAACACAGACAACATCATACAAATCGACAATACTATCATCAAACTAAGGCCTGGATTTATCAAAATGCACTATATACTGCATGTGATAGAAAAAGGGGTGTGTTTTATAGTAATAGGCAGTTTATTGCAATTTGTACTAATACCCAAGTGAAGAGCTAAGTTACTGCAAATTGTGATAACTTTTTAGCACTTTGAGATAAGTGTGTTATTTCCTACATACAACTACTGGGGGGACCATGTTTACTGTGAGTGAGAGAGAGCACCTAGCCATAATGCCCCACCACTAGATAGATATTTATATCTCTATGGGAGGCCCACCTACCGTGTTTCCCCGATAGTAAGACACCCCTGATAGTAAGACGTAGTGGGAATTTTAGGGGGGTCGGCTAATGTAAGACATCCCCCGAAAGTAAGACGTAGTAAAAAAATTATTTTTAAATACCTGTCGGAGGGCCGCGTGGGTCCAGGCGGCTGGCGGCGGGAGCCGGGTGGTCGCGTGTTACCTAGGCCGCGGGCGGGTGGGTGCTTGTTCCAGGCGGCGGCAGCGGCGGCGGGTGGACGCGCGTTAAATCTAGGCCGCGGGCGGGTGGGCGCTTGTTCCAGGCGGCGGGTGGACGCGCGTTAGTTCGAGACGGCCGGCGGGCGGCGGGTGGTCGCGTGTTAAATCTAGGCCGGGGTCGCACAGGCGCGCATTCATTCACTGCCGGTGGGGCAGCCCCCACCGGCAGTGAATGAATGCGACCCCTGCGATTCGATGCTCAAGGCAGTCACATGCCGTGACGTCACGGCATGTGACTGCCTTGAGCATCGAATCACAGGGGTCGCACAGGCGCGCATTCATTCACTGCCGGTGGGGGCTGCCCCACCGGCAGTGAATGAATGCGCGCCTGTGCGACCCCGGCCTAGATTTAACACGCGACCACCCGCCGCCCGTCTCGAACTAACGCGCGTCCGCCCCCCCCCCCCCCCCCCGCCGCCTGGAACAAGCGCCCACCCGCCCGCGGCCTAGATTTAACGCGCGTCCACCCGCCGCCGCCGCCGCCTGGAACAAGCGCCCACCCGCCCGCGGCCTAGATTTACGGTAACACGCGACCACCCGGCTCCCGCCGCCAGCCGCCTGGACCCACGCGGCCCTCCGACAGGTATTTAAAAAATTCGACTGTTTTTCCAATATAAGACATACCCTGAAAGTAAGACATAGTGGGACTTTTGGGGGTAAAAAGAAAGTAAGATGCTGTCTTATATTTGGGGAAACACGGTAGTAACTCGAGGTGAGGTTTAGGTATTAGTGTAGGGGTTAGGGGCCACTTTGACATTCAAAGTGAGACATACGAACAGAACAGTGCTCTCTTGTGAAGATTTGATGACCCTTGGGGTGAGGAAACTCACTCAAAGATGAGATTTGTGCATTGTTCTCTCAACCTAGTTTGATGTTACCCAGGTAGAGAGTCCATCAAGCTAGGTTGATGGACTCTCTCTCTCTCAACATGGTCCCCCCAGTGGTTGTATACAGGTAATACCACATTCTGGCACTTATCTCAAAGTGTGAAAAAGTTATCACCATTTGCAATAAATTGCCTATTACCATAAAACACACCCCTTTTTTATCACAGGCAATATTTACTGCATTTTGATAAATCCATGCCTTATAGAGATGGGCATAGGATAATCTGTAAGACCACAATAACCACCTAACACACTCTCCAACCTCAGTCATTCAAACAAGCTAGGTTTTTAACGTATATAATAAATATGTTTGAAGGTCCCTAGTGATCCTTTGTTTTTTGATGATCCGACCCTCCTCTCCACTATTAGGGGTAGATTTTAAAAAATTGCGCGATCGCGTACTTTTGTTTGCACGTAGCCGCGCGTATCTTATAAAATCCGGGGTCGGCGCGTGCAAGCGGGTGCACATTTGTGCATCCTGCGCGCCGAGTCCAGCGCGCGCTGCCTGTTCCCTCGGAGGCCGCTCCGATTTCGGAGCAGCCTCGGAGGGAACTTTCCTTCGCCTTCCCCCCACCTTCCCCTCCCTTCCCCTACCTAACCCACCCCCCCTGACCCTATCTAAACCCCCCCCCCTTACCTTTGTTGGCAGATTTACGCCTGCTAAAAGTAGACATAAATCTGTGCGCGCCAGCGGGCTGCTGGCGCGCCGTCACCCGACCCGGGGGCTGGTCCAGAGGCCTCGACCATGCCCCCGGGCCCGCCCCCGAAACGCCACGGCACGCCCCCGAAACGCCGCGTCGTTTCGGGAACGCCCCCGACATGCCCCCTCCCCGCCCCTTTTAAAAAGCCCTGGGACTTACGCGCGTCCCGGGACTCTGCGCGCGCCGGCAGCCTATGCAAAATAGGCATGCCGGCGCGCGAGGGCCCTGCGCGTGTAAATCCGGCCAGTACTTTTGCAGTATTGTTATTGTTTATGTTTATTACAATTTTCACAATTTGCAACCCAGCGAGAACAAATCTACGCCCAATTTTATAACATGCGTGCGCTGCCATGCGCATGTTATAAAATCCAGGGTCGGTGCGTGCAGGGGGCTGCACAATTGTGCAACCTGCACGCGCCGAGCATCATGCATCCGTTCCCCTCCGAGGCCGCTCCGAAATCGGAGCGGCCTTGGAGGGAACTTTTTTTCCGGCCCCCCCCCCCCCCCTACCTTTGTTCCTTTGTTAGGTAGGGGACGGTAGGCCCCTTCCCCTACCTAACCCCCCCCCCCCCCACCTTTGTTCAGAAAGTTACGCAGCTGCCGGCACACCATTCCCCGGCCCAGGGGCTGGTTTGGAGGCCTTGGCCACGCGCCCGGAATGCCCCCGGGCTGGCACCCTGCCCCGGAACACCCCCAAATGCCGTGCCGCCCCCGACTCGCCCCACCACACACCCCCACCACGCCCCCCAAGCAAAGCCCCGGGACTTACACGCGTCCCGGGGCTTTGCGCACGCCGGCGGCCTATGCAACATAGGCGCGCCAGCGCACAAGTCCCCTACACGCATAATTCCGGCTAGATTTACGCGCGCAGGGGTTTTAAAATCTGCCCCTATATGTCTACTGTTGTTTTACCTGTAAACTGTTGTGAAGGCCAGTACCAAATAATGGTATATAAAAATCTAGAAATAAATAAAGAAGAAATTTAAGAATTTGTATCCAATATTTTTTTAGATGTAACAAGATCATTGCTTCTTACTGAGTCTTTCTTCAGGTTTAATAATAAAAGAATGCTGAAGGGGGAGGAGTTAAGATGGCTGCCGGAGGACACTAACGGTTCCTGCTCTGCATTTCTGTTTCCTAAAAGAATTGAGTTCTCTTTGAATATAAGAATAAAATGCCGCATAAAAGAAAAGGCAAAGTAAGAATCTTTCCTTCAGATTCTCCTGGCCCTGCAGGGCAGAGATTCATCACTGAATATGCGCTTACTGGTTTTGAAACAAGGGCTGATAACGCCACTGTGGAAATACAGAGAGGAGCTGTGTTTTCAGCTGGCAAAGTGACCTTAAGCCTTCCAGATCCATGAGGCCCGCTGTGTAGCTCTCCCCTCTGCAAAACCGGCAGGGTTGTGTTTCAAGACCAAAGTGTTTTTGAACAGACACAGCAAGAAGGACTTGCCGCTCGAGTGGAAGCTGGGACGGTCCCACCTCTTCAGATAGTGGGCCGTGAGGTATTGGAGAGAGGAGATATGTATGTTGGAGCCGCTGCTCCCGGGACAACAGGAGAAAACTTGTGACTGGAGGAAGGAGGAGAAAACATCTTGGCTCCCCTGGAGTTTGTGAAGCCAGCGGTGATAACTTTAGAGTCCCTTTGGGACCTGATGGCGGGAATGGCCCAATCTTTTGGGGTACAGTCTCGGCTACTGAGAAAAGTTGAAAAAAGAATGGACTTGGTAGAAAAAGATCATTCTAAAAAAACAGAGGATCATTCCAATGCTATACAAAGCTTGACAGAAAATATTAAAGTGGTTTAAGAGATGAATAATATTCTTGTGAAAGATCATGCTACGTCCTTAAGGAGACTTGAGTCAATAGATAACCACCTGAGACATTTGAATCTAAGAATGATCAATTTTCCTAAAATTATGGGAGAATCACCACTGGTGACTTTTAAGAGAAACGCAAATGAGGCTTTAAAGATTCCCATTGAAATGATACCTGCAGTGAAAAAGATATTGTTTCTATCTACGAAAGGGAGCCCTACCCAGATGCCCTTAGTGGGAGAAAGGGATGACTTTGCAAATCTCACAGAATACCTGGAGAACTCTAATCTGGAAGTCGCATAATGTGCAGTTCTCTTTATTACCTTCTATACCGAGCACGAGATGAGCCAGCTGATGAAAGCTTATTTCAAAAATGTAAAGAATTCTTTCATGGGTGGAGTGGTTAGGTTTTACCCAGACCTCTCTAGGACCACCCAACAACGCAGAAAGGCTTTTCTATCAATGATGCCCAAAGCAATAGCTAAGGGAGCAAATTTCCTACTACGTTTCCCATGTAAATGTATTTTAAAATTAGCTGGGAATACCTATATTTTCTTTCTACCAGAACAGCTGAGGCAGTTCTTAAATGGGAGGGCATAGAGCCACAGTAATAAGTGATCATATAAAATATATAAAACCGGAGCCCTAGGCAATAATATAAAGTAATATTGTGATTATACTCCTTATTTTTCTATTCTTGCCCCCCACCCAATGTTTCCAATGTAATTACGAGAAAGAATATGATACTTAAAGATAATGTTATATACATGAATGAATGTATGTAAACTATTGCCTTGATATTTTATTTCAATGTTTCATTGCAAAGGTGTTCTTTGTATTTAATTTGTAAAACTGATAAATAAAAAATTTAAAAAATAAATTAAAAAAATAGTAGAAGAATGCTGCAAATATATTTGCAAGAAATTAGTAAATTATCATTAAAATCATCCATTGCACCTGAAGACTCAAAGGTGGCCAATGTAACCCTGATATTTAAAAAGGGCTCCAGAGGAGATCCGGGAAACTCTAGTCCAGGGAGCCTGAATTAGTGCTGGGAAAAATCATAGAAACTGTTACAAAGAATAAAATCACAGAACATTTAGTCAGACATGATTTAATGGGATTCAGCCAGCATGGATTTACCTAAGGAAAGTCTTCCCTCAAATATGCTACATATTTTTGAAGAGGTAAATAAACATGTGGATAAAGGTGAAGCAGTAGACGTGGTGTATTTCAGAAGGCATTTGACAAAGTAGCTCATGAGAGGCCACTAAGTAAACTAAAAAGTCATGGGATAGGTGGCGATGTCCATGGATTGCAAACTGATTAGAAGACAGGAAACAGAGTAGGATTAAAATGGTATGTTTTCACAGTGGAAAAAGGTAAATAGTGGAGTGCCTCCTGGATCTGTACTTGGACAGGTGCTTTTTAATATATTTATAAATGATGTGGAAAGCGATACAATGAGTGAGGTGATCAAATTTGCAGGTCACACAAAATTATTCAGACTAGTTACATCACAAATGGGTTGTGATAAATTGCAGGGAGGATCTTGTGAGACTAGAAGATTGGGCATCCAAATGGAAGATGAAATGGTAATGTGCACAAGTACAAGGTGATGCATATAGGGAAAATTAAGTCTTGCTGTAGTTGCACTAGGTTAGTTACCATATTAGGAGCTACCACTCAGGAAAGAGATCTAGGCATCATAGTGGAATAATACATTGAAATCATTGGCTCAGTGTGCTGTGGTAGTCAAACAAGCAAACAGAATATTAGGAATTATTAGGAAGGGAATGGCAAATAAAACGGTGGATGTCCTAATCCCTCTGTCTTGCTCCATGGGGAGACTGCACCTTGAATACTGTGTGTAGTTCTGGTCACTGCATCTCAAAATAGATATACCGTATTTTTCGCTCCATAAGACGCACCTGACCATAAGACGCACCTAAGATTCAGAGCGGGAAAATTAAAAAAAAAAAATGGTGTGCTAAACCGGCTCTGTTCCCAGGCATCTGTGCATCTTATGGAGCAAATTAGGGGAGGGTATAAAATATTTTTTTTGTCCCCATTTCCCATCCCAACCCTTTAAATTTAATTAACTACAGCCCCCCACCCTCCTGACCCCCCCCCCCCCCAAGACTTGCCAAAAAGCACTTGGGCCGTCGGCTGCAAGTATTCAAAATGGCGCTGATAGCCTTTGCCCTTACTATGTCACAGGGGCTACCGGTGCCATTGGTCAGACCCTGTCACATGGTAGGAGCAATGGATGGCAGATGACCTTCTGAGACTGGAAAATTGGGTATCGAAATGGCAGATGAAATTTAATGTGGATAAGTGCAAGGTGATGCATATAGGGAAAAATAACCCATGCTATAGTTACACAATGTTAGATTCCATATTAGGAGCCTACCACCCAAGAAAGAGATCTAGGCGTCATAGTGGATAACACATTGAAATCATCGGTTCAGTGTGCTGCAGTAGTCAAAAAAGCAAACAGAATGTTGGGAATTATTAGAAAGGGAATGGTGAATAAAACAGAAAATGTCATAATGCCTCTGTATCGCTCCATGGTGAGACCGTACCTTGAATACTGTGTACAATTCTGGTCGCCGCATCTTAAAAATGAAATAGTTGCGATGGAGAAGGTACAGAGAAGTACCAAAATGATAAAGGGAATGGAACAGCTTCCCTATGAAGATAGACTAAAGAGGTTAGGACTTTTCAGCTTGGAGAAGAGACGGCTGAGGGGGGATATGATAGAGGTGTTTAAAATCCTGAGAGGTCTAGAACGGGTTAATGTGAATCAGTTATTTACTTTTTCAGATAATAGAAAGACTAGGGGGCACGCCATGAAGTTAGCATGTGGCACATTTAAAACTAATCAGAGAAAGTTCTTTTTCACACAATGCACAATTAATCTCTGGAATTTGTTGCCAGAGGATGTGGTTTGTGCAGTTAGTATAGCTGGGTTTAAAAAAGGATTGGCTAAGTTCTTGGAGGAGAAGTCCATTACCTGCTATTTATTAAGTTGACTTAGAAAATAGCCACTGCTATTACTTGCAACAGTAACATGGAATAGACTTAGTTTTTGGATACTTGCCAGGTTTTTATGGCCTGGATTGGCCACTGATTGAAACAGGATGCTGGGCTTGATTGACCCTTGGTCTGACCAGTATGTCATGTTCTTATGGGTTTAAAAACAATTTTGATAAGTTCCTGGAGGAGAAGTCCATAAACTTCTATTAATCAATAAGGAATAGCTACTGCTTGATACCAGCATTAGTAGCTTGGGATACATTTAATATTTGGGTACTAGCCCAGGAGCTTGTGACTTGGATTGGCCACTGTTGGAAACAGGAAACTGGGCTTGATGGACCCTTGGTCTGTTCCAGTATGTCTTATCTTTTGTTCTTATAACCACTACAACAGCCTCAAGTTGCATTATTACTTGCCACAAAAGCTCCAGTGTAATTTCTTAAGGATCTTCTCTATTACTTCCATCATCTTATCAGTAGTTGAAAGTATCTTCAAAATAGTTCAACCAGAGAATTTACTAGGGATGTGAATCGTTTTCCATATCGTCTTAACGATAGAAATCGTGTGGCAGGGCAAGAAAATCGTCTTAGGCACGATTTTTAGTTAAAAAATCGTTAAAAAATCGTTTTTTTCCGATTAGTGCGCACTAACTCGAGTTAGTGCGCACTAACGGCAGTTAGTGCGCACTAACTGGGAGTTAGTGCGCACTAACTGAAAATGATACAATTTGACACTTTTCAGGTCAGTTAAGGTCAGTTTAGGAATGAATATGTATTCCTATTGGCTGCCCTCTTATTTATTCATGTTACCAAGTTTCCTACTGACAGTATATGGGGGATGGGAAATGGAAACAGTTGGTAGCTTGACAAAACAAGTAATGTGATCAGTCAATGTGACTAGAACTTGTGCCCTAACCCTGATACCAGGGGTATTGTGATCTTCCTGCACACAGTGCCCTATCCCTATTAATACCAGGAGTGTTGTGATCTTCCTGCACACAGTGCCCTATCCCTAATACCAGGGGTGTTGTGATCTTCCTGCACACAGTGCCCTATTCCTGATACTGGGGGTGTTGTGATCTTCCTGCACACAGTGCCCTATTCCTGATACCGGGGGTGTTGTGATCTTCTTGCACACATCCCGGTATCAGGGATAGGGCACTGCATGCAGGAAGATCACAACACTCCTGGTATTAATAGGGATAGGGCACTGCATGCAGGAAGATCACAACACTCCTGGTATTAATAGGGATAGGGCACTGCATGCAGGAAGATCACAACACCCCTGGTATCAGGGATAGGGCACTGTGTGCAGGAAGATCACAATACCCCGGAGGAGTGAGGGTCAGGCAGCTCCCCCCTGTCTGTGAAGCCAGCCTCTCACTAGTAATGCAGGGAGGGAGCTGTCTCAGACTTCACCATCCACCCCCCCCCCCCCCCTCACCCACACACCATTCACTAGCTGGGACATGGGGGAAGTCAGGAGTGAGGGTCAGGCAGCTCCCCCCTGTCTGTGAAGCCAGCCTCTCACTAGTAATGCAGGGAGGGAGCTGTCTCAGACTTCACCATCCTCCCCCCCCCCCTCACCCACACACCATTCACTAGCTGGGACATGGGGGAAGTCAGGAGTGAGGGTCAGGCAGCTCCCCCTGTCTGTGAAGCCAGCCTCTCACTAGTAATGCAGGGAGGGAGCTGTCTCAGACTTCACCATCCTCCCCCCCCCCCCCCTCACCCACACACCATTCACTAGCTGGGACATGGGGGAAGTCAGGAGTGAGGGTCAGGCAGCTCCCCCCCTGTCTGTGAAGCCAGCCTCTCACTAGTAATGCAGGGAGGGAGCTGTCTCAGACTTCACCATCCACCCCCCCCCCCCTCACCCACACACCATTCACTAGCTGGGACATGGGGGAAGTCAGGAGTGAGGGTCAGGCAGCTCCCCCCTGTCTGTGAAGCCAGCCTCTCACTAGTAATGCAGGGAGGGAGCTGTCTCAGACTTCACCATCCTCCCCCCCCCCTCACCCACACACCATTCACTAGCTGGGACATGGGGGAAGTCAGGAGTGAGGGCCAGGCAGCTCCCCCCTGTCTGTGAAGCCAGCCTCTCACTAGTAATGCAGGGAGGGAGCTGTCTCAGACTTCACCATCCTCCCCCCCCCCCCTCACCCACACACCATTCACTAGCTGGGACATGGGGGAAGTCAGGAGTGAGGGTCAGGCAGCTCCCCCCTGTCTGTGAAGCCAGCCTCTCACTAGTAATGCAGGGAGGGAGCTGTCTCAGACTTCACCATCCACCCCCCCCCCTCACCCACACACCATTCACTAGCTGGGACATGGGGGAAGTCAGGAGTGAGGGTCAGGCAGCTCCCCCCTGTCTGTGAAGCCAGCCTCTCACTAGTAATGCAGGGAGGGAGCTGTCTCAGACTTCACCATCCTCCCCCCCCCCCCTCACCCACACACCATTCACTAGCTGGGACATGGGGGAAGTCAGGAGTGAGGGTCAGGCAGCTCCCCCCTGTCTGTGAAGCCAGCCTCTCACTAGTAATGCAGGGAGGGAGCTGTCTCAGACTTCACCATCCTCCCCCCCCCCCCCCCTCACCCACACACCATTCACTAGCTGGGACATGGGGGAAGTCAGGAGTGAGGGTCAGGCAGCTCCCCCCCTGTCTGTGAAGCCAGCCTCTCACTAGTAATGCAGGGAGGGAGCTGTCTCAGACTTCACCATCCTCCCCCCCCCCCCCCCCTCACCCACACACCATTCACTAGCTGGGACATGGGGGAAGTCAGGAGTGAGGGTCAGGCAGCTCCCCCCTGTCTGTGAAGCCAGCCTCTCACTAGTAATGCAGGGAGGGAGCTGTCTCAGACTGGTATCAGGGTTAGGGCACTGTGTGCAGGAAGATCACAACACTCCTGGTATTAATAGGGATAGGGCACTGTAAGAGATGACTGTAGTAGATTGAATAAAGATCTGATGTTTCTGCTCTCCTCACACCAAACAAAAACAACACACAAGCAGAGAAGCCCTTCTTACAAAGCTGAGCTAGTGAGTTAAGTAGGAGGAAAAGTAAACATACTGGTGCCAGTGTGGCTACTTAAAAAATACACTTACCAACAATCAATTACATATATTTGAACTGTGTACAGTTCCAGCCAGGACCACCTTTCTAAAATGCACAGTGATTGGCAAATTCAACATGCACTAGCATTTCAGGTGCCTGCTAACAAAAATAATAAACAAACAAGTTCTAGTCAGGTGAGTGCTGATCATTACATTACTTTTTTTGTCAAGCTTCCAACTGTTTCCATTTCACATCCCCCCAACCATATTGGTAACATCAATAGATAAGAGCACAGCCAGCCAATAGGAATACATACATACATATTCATTCCTAAGTGACCTTTACTGACCTGGGAAGTGTGAACACTTTGTTTCATTTTCTGTTGGTGTTCGTTAGTTTCCAGTTCCATTTCCCATCCCCCCAACCATCACCTCAGTGGTAACCTTGGTAACATCAATAGATAAGAGGGCAGCCAGCCAATAGGAACACATATTCATTCCTAACTGACCTTCAGTGACCTGGAAAGTGTTTATTTGTATCATTTTCAGTTAGTGCGCACTAAATCGAGTTAGTGCGCACTAACGGGGAGTTAGTGCGCACTAACTCGAGTTAGTGCGCACTAACACGATTTAACGATTTTTAACGATAAATCGTTAGAATTTCTATTGTATCGTGTTCTATAATGATTTAAGACGATATAAACATTATCGGACGATAATTTTAATCGTTGAAAAATGATTCACATCCCTAGAATTTACTACCTTTGCCATTCCCTCTGCAAACATGAATGCCAGAAGCAGGGTAAAAGTATTACTGTGGTCCTACCCATTCATCTTTTCCTCCATCCAGATTGGGCTTCCCAAACCTGTCCTGGGGACCCTACGGCCTGTTGAGTTTTCAGGATATCCACAATGAATATGCATGAGATAAATTTGCATGCCATGGAGATTCATTATATGCAGATTTATCTCTTACATATTCACTGTGGATATTCTGAAATCCCAACTGGTTGTAGGGTCCCCAGGACATGTTGGGGAAACATTGATCTAGGCTACAGATGCCAATCAGCAAATACAGCAATCAGCAGCTTTGTCCCATCAAGCTGAGCAGCTATAGATGCTGATGTAATAAAATCCACATTAAAATTAGAATTGGATTTTATAGTTGGTTTTATTTTATGTATGTAGTAAAATGAGTTGTCCCTACAGATGTAGTAAACTAATGATATGAAAATAGACCACAAGTAAAACAAAAAAAGCACGCTAAACAGCTTTTTTTTCTTCTGTGGCTATGTTACCTGTCATTAGTTTAAAACCTGCACAAAAAATATAATGGAAACAAGTCTACTCCAGCCTCTATCTTAAAAATAAAAACACAGCTGGGGCCCCAGCCAAACTCCCCCACCCTCTTTACCCCTCCAGGAATTCCATATTGCTCACCTCAAAAATAAATGTAGTCTAGTTTCTGGTCATGGTGCCTGGGTTCGGTGGGCTCCCCTACAGCTCCCTCATCTTAAGGAAATTAGCCTAAGGTATCTCCCCACCAACCCAGTTTCCAGAGGCCTGCACCCTTTGCAGTAGAAGACTGGAAGCAGAATCTCAAATCTCTCAATCCGTTGAGAGAAGATCAACTTAATCATAGTTGATTAGTAAGTATAGCTTTGGGAAATCTTAGGACTTAAAAAGTGTTTAGAGAGAGGTGAAATAGTTATATATGCTTTAGAGTATATGTGTGTCTGAGATAATAAGCAAAGCAGAGGGAGTTAATTCTTGTGTCTGTCTTTCCCTCCCACCCACTCCTATCCCAACCCTTGATTTTTAGGCAAGAATCACTTTCTCATTAAAAATCAATCAGGCTCTTATCTAAATCATACTATTGCACCAGCCCTTATTGATAGCATAATCATCCCTCTTGTAGGTCACTAGCAGATTAATTAGTGAGTATACATATAAATTTAAAGTACTCTAATTCCAACTCCCTTAGAAACCTAAACTTAACTAGGCACTCAAAAAAGTTAAGATGAGACAGCAGTCTAGCAGCAAGAGAGGGGCTTTCCAATTTTTTGCATCAAGTGTCACATGGAATACGACGCGTGAGGTAATCAAATTTGCAGATGATACAAAATTATTCAGAGTAGTTAAATCACAAGTGGATTGTGATAAATTGCAGAAAGACCTTGTGAGACTGGAAAATTGGGCATTCAAATGGCAGATGAAATTTAATGTGGATAAGTGCAAGGTGATGCATATAGGGAAACATAACCCATGCTATAGTTACACAATGTTAGGTTCCATATTAGGAGCTACCACCCAAGAAAGAGATCTAGGCGTCATAGTGGATAACACATTGAAATCGTCAGTTCAGGGTGCTGCGGCAGTCAAAAAAGCAAACAGAATGTTGGGAATTATTAGAAAGGGAATGGTTAATAAAACAACAAATATCATAATGCCTTGAATACTGTGTACAATTCTGGTCGCCACATCTCAAAAAAGATATAGTTGCGATGGAGAAGGTAGAGAAGAGCAAACAAAATCATAAAGGGGATGGAACTACTCCCCTATGAGGTAAGACTAAAGAAGTTAGGACTGTTCAGCTTGGAGAAGAGATGGCTGAGAGGGGATATGATAGAGGTGTTTAAAATCATGAGAGGTCTAGAACAGGTAAATGTGAATTGGTTATTTACTCTTTTGGATAATAGAAGGACTAGGGGGCACTCCATGAAGTTAGCATGTGGCACATTTAAAACTAATTGGAGAAAGTTCTTTTTCACTCAACACACAGATAAAGTGTGGAATTTGTTGCCAGAGAATGTGGTTAGTGCAATTAGTGCAGTTTTAAAAAAGGATTGGATAAGTTCTTGGAGGAGAAGTCCATTACCTGCTATTAATTAAGTTGACTTAGAAAATAGCCACTGCTATTACTACCAACAGTAGCATGGGATAGACTTAGTTTTTGGGTATTTGCCTGGTTCTTATGGCCTGGATTGGCCACTGTTGGAAACAGGATGCTGGGCTTGATGGGCTCTTGATCTGACCCAGTATGGCATGTTCTTATGTATGATTTTTACACGCCGGTGAGAGATTGTATGTGTGCACCTGGTGCAAAAAGCTCCTGGCTCTCAGAGAATGAGTCCAATCTCTGGATGCTAGAGTGGCAGACCTCGAAGAGTTGAGGCATGCAGATAGGTGCATTGATGAGAATTTCAGGGATATAATTGCCAAGTCCCAAATCCAGTATGGCAGCCCTGGTGCTGCCTTGGATCAGAAAGGTCTCCTTGCTCGAGAGCATCACCCTGGTGTAACAGAAAGTGATCCTGTAGCAAGGATCTGCTCTCCAGGTGATGCTTTGTCCTCTCACACTGAGAACAAGTCTCCCAGGGCTACTGCCCAGGAGGGAAGGGTTAGGTCAGCCATCATAGTTGGTGATTTGATTATTAGAAATGTAGATAGCTGGGTGGCTGGTGGAATTGAGAACCGCCTGGTAACTTGCCTGCCTGGTGCAAAGGTGGTGGGCCTCACACATCACTTAGATAGGATTATAGACAGTGCTGGGGAGGAGCCAGCTATCATGGTACATGTGGGCACCAATGACATAGGAAAATGTGGGAGAGAGGTTCTGGAAACCAAATTTGGGATTTTAAGTAGAAAGCTGAAATCCGGAACCTCTAGGGTAGCATTCTCTGAAATGCTCCCTGTTCCACGTGCAGGTTCCCAGAGACAGGCAGAGCTCTGGGGTCTCAATTTGTGGATGCAACAAGGTGCAGGGAAGAGGGATTCAGTTTTGTAAGGAACTGGACAACCTTTTAGGGAAGGGGAAGACTTTTCTGAAAGGACGGGCTCCACCTTAACCAGAGTGGAACCAGGCAGTTGATGCTATCTTTTAAAGAGGAGATAGAGCAGCTTTTAAACTAGAATAAGGGGGAAAGCTGAAAATACTCAGTAGTGAGTAGGGGGTGGAGATGTGTGTTAATTGTTTTTTGCTTTCCTTTAGGTTCATGGGCAGGTTTGCTGGAGAAGTTGTGCATCTGTATCTTGGGACACTCTTTTGTGCATTGGGCCTTCCAGCAAGCATTAACTTGGCCTTATAGGGAACACTTTGGTCCAATTGCAGTGAATGTACATGTTCACCACCTGGGGCTTCAGGGCATGAGGTGGAATTATTTGCTTCTGGTGGTATTGAAAGAGTTGGAGTGTGTGGCCACCGCAGAGGTATTAGTGATCTATTTGATGATTTAGGGATCTTTGTCATGCCAGGATTCTATCATGGCTGCCAGGAAGGACTCCTCATCTTTGATGAACATAATGTCATTTCGGTGTTGGGACCAGTCCTGTTAAATGTCTTTGAGAACGACATCGAGGAAGGGATAGAAGGTAAGGTTTGTCTTTTTGCTGATGATACTAAGATCTGCAACAGAGTGGACACGCAGAAGGAGTGGAGAGAATGAGACGGAATTTAAGGAAGCTGGAAGACTGGTCGAAGTTATGGCCGCTGAGATTCAATGCCAAGAAATGCAGAGTCATGCATATGGGGTGTGGAAATCTGAAGGAAATGTATTTGTGGGGTGAAGGGCTGATGTGCACGGAGCAGGAGAGAGACCTTGGGATGATAGTGTCAGACGATCTGAAGTCGGTGAAACAATGTGACAAGGCAATAGCTAAAGCCAGAAGAATGCTGGGCTGCATAGAGAGAGGAATATCGAGTAAGAAAAGGGAAGTGATTATCTCCTTTTACAGGTCCTTGGTGAGGCCTCACCTGGAGTACTGTGCTCAGTTCTGTAGACCTTATCTCCGAAGGGACAGAGACAGGATGGACACGGTCCAGAGAAGGGTGACCAAAAAGGTGGATGGTCTTCAGCGAATGACTTATGAGGAGAGATTGAAGAACCTAAACATGTATACCCTGGAGGAAAGGAGGAGCAGGGGTGATATGATACAAACTTTCAGATACTTGAACGATTTAATGATCCAAAGTCAATGACAAACCTTTACCATCAAAAAAAAATCAGCAGAACCAGGGGTCACGATTTAGAACTCCAGGGAGGAAGACTCAGAACCAATGTCAGGAAGTATTTCTTCACGGAGAGGGTGGTAGACGACTGGAATGCCCTTCTGGAGGAAGTGAACACCAAAACTGTGAAGGATTTCAAAGATGTGTGGGATAAACATTGTGGATCCATAAAATCTATTGGATGTGAATGAGGAGAAGAGGCATGGGGGTGGCTTGAGGGAATGACGGCTACTACCTGATGATTAATACCCTTATTCAATAAACACACACACGGTTAATGCGACTCCAACATTGCTCTATGCTTCAACGGCAAGAGAAAATGTGGAAAAAAGGATTTGCATTCACAAATAAGCGGGGGAGTAGCTTGTTGCGGTGGTTACTACCCCAAACCAAATAAGCCTGATACTTCACTTGGAATACATATCCAGCGCAGCTCACTGCTTCAGTGGCAGGGGGAATGAAGAAAAGAGGATTTATATTCAGACAACAACCAACAAAGACTGAATTGCACAGGCTGGGTAAACAAATGAGTGGGAGTAGCTTGCTTATTGCGGCGGTTACTACCCCTAACCAATTAAGTTAGATACTTTACTTTGATGCGACTCCAGCACTGCTCGCTGCATTAATGGCAGGGGGGAAGGAAATTGGAACCAAAATGTTACCAATAAGGACCAAGAGTAACAGATAAGTGTGAGAAAAATAAGTGTGAAAGCCTGCTGGGCAGACTGGATGGGCCATTTGGTCTTCTTCTGCCGTCATTTCTTTGTTTCTATGTTTCTATATATTTACATTGATTGGGAGTTTGGCAAGGCCAAAGTTCATTGATCAACCTCTCTGGAGATGAAGAATTAGAAAGTTCAGTGTCCAGTTAGGTTTATGGTTGGTATATCAGGGCGGGTTTTGGGTTAGGCATTATTGGTCTATGGATAGATGCTCTGGTTTCCATAGAGTAGATGGTGTGCACTTGTCAAGTGTGGGCAATGATCTATTTAATAACGCTATTCAGGAGTTGGTTTTGTCCCATGGTTGAATGGGGGGAACATGTCTTATCTTTGATGGCTCTTGTTTGTGGCAGAGATCTGAGCCCTAAGGGTTTAGGATGTATGAATTGTTGATGCAATTGTTGAATAATGGATTTGGATTAATGCCCTGGTGGGGACATGAAATAATATCGGACAGCAATGGCATGGTGGGATCACCGGCCAAGGTGAGAGTCCTCCACTGTTTGGGACATGGCAGGGAGTAACTCGGTGTAGTGAAGGTCCATTGATGCCACCTTGGAAGCCTGGGTTGGCAGTTTGCGGTCTTCATTGTGGTAGTGGTGAAGGTTCCCCCAAAGCTAGGTGGTGGTGAGGGCGATTAGCCCTGGTGGCTTTTTTTAATGTTGGTTAACACGCTGTTGACAGTTGTATTGGGCTTGGGTTATGTTTGACTGGTATCAATAAACTGTGGCCTTGTTAAACTCCATTTTAGTGTTCTGTCAGTTTGTTCTTTGGAAGGGGGCACAAGGATGGGGAGCCTGAGAGATATGAATGGTCCCACATACCCATGTTAATCGAAGGCAGGTGGTCATAGTCTTGTTTGTTGCTTATAACATGGACTCTGACCGGCATCTGGGTCCTTGATCCAGTCTTGTTCGCCCTTTCTTCATAGGTTGAAGTGGGGGGAGGACAGATGGTAATGGATTGAGTGCCACTCCGGTGGCCTTTGTCCCATCACCTCCCCCTTTCCCACCTCATCCTCCACGTTATTATTTCTCTTGGGGCTTTGCATTCTCTTGTGGTGTTTCTGTTAGGATGTGACATGGGGTGACTTGGTGTGCCGGAGGTCTACTAATTCCTCTTTGGAATCTGCAGGTGGCTGTTGGCTATCCTCGTTGGTGCAGTGGTTAGGGCCACCCCAAAGGTAAGTAGGGATTGGGGCGATTAGCCCTGGCATCAATTTTGATGTTGGTTAATGCACTTTTGACAGTTTGTATTGGATTTGGGTTATGTTTAACTGGTGTCAATAAACTGTGGCTTTGTTAAACCCAATTTTCATATTTTGCCTGTTTGTTCCAGGGGAGAGTGGAGCAGAACATGGGTGGGGAGCCTGAGAGAGGCCAAATGGTCCCATATACCCATGTTAAGAATTTGGTAAGACCAGTATTCCAATCAATGTGTGAAAGCCCCTAAATGCTTCACTTACATGTATTTGTTCCTCATGTGTTAAAAGTATAGAAGTTTTAGGTACTTTTGGTTCTAAGTGATTCATGATTTGTTCCAGGTTTTGGGCTTAGTTGGGTTATGACCATATTTTCAAATCAGTTTTCCCATAAGCAAAGTGAAAAAAGAAAACCTTTAAAAAAAATACCCTTGATGTGGTGAGCAGAGGTAGACATCTCTTTCTCAGGTCCAGGTGCCACGCTCCTACAATCAGCGGCAATCTGACCGTTTCAGGCGTTTTAACAACCTTATATTACTATTTCTGTAGTTCGATTCATGCAGAAATCTCCACCTAATATGCCAGTAAAATTAAGGAGAAAGACAAAACCCGGAGCACGGATGCTAATATGGCAGCCATTATAGAAAACATCACAGACAAACCGCAGGCAGAGTCAATGGTCGCTGAAATTAAAGAGGTGCTTTTTGTGGTTCTTGATGAAAAATAAAGTAGTATCTCAGAACAGATATCAGATCTGAAGGCATCACTTATGGAAATTAATCCAAGTCTAGGTCAGGCTGAAAGCCACATATTGCTGTTAGAAGATGATGCACTAACCTCCTCAGGTAAATTGGCAGCCATGGAGAAACAAATCGCTGAACAAGCTGACAAGCTTGATGACTTAGAGAATAGAGTTAGGAGATCGAACCTGCAATTAAAAGTTTGTGTGAAACATTGACTACCTAGCTGCTGGAGGTGCTAAATTTCCCAGATCTGAAAGACAGATTTGAAATCAAGTGAGCGCATAGGCTTGGTAATCACAGAGACATGGATAATCGACCTCGTGTGGCAATTGTGAAAATATTAAACTTTGCCCACAAACAAAAATGAATGCAGGCTTACCACAAATCTCGAGACCTGATATTTCAAGGGCAGAAAATCTGTATCTCTCATGATTACTCCACTTGAGTCATGGTGCTGAGAAAGAACTTTTTCTCCAATATGCTCAGCATTATTTCAGAAACAGATCCGCTTTTCCCTTCAATATCCAGCCAAACTAAGAGTGTGGTATGAAGGGATTTCTAAGGTCTGCGACACAGTGGCATCGGCAAAAAAATTCCTGGAAGGCCTGAACATGTGAAGTCAAGAAGTTTTACATCACTATTATTTTCTCAAGAGGCTTATGGGAGGGAAAGAGAGTTTCTATTTCTTCATTAATGACTTTACAAATTCATAACATTTACATCAGATCAAGTACCGAGTTTTCAGTTTGGCTGGTTGCATTTCATTATCATAGTTGGGGTTGGTTTAATGGAAGTTTCTCTTTAACATGGGCCTTCTCAAGTGAGTTGGAGTTTTGATGCTGCTTCAGTCCAGGCCCAAGTCTTCATGGACGCCATGAAATATCCAATGGCAGAGTGCAAGAGCTGTGTCACATAAGCGATAACAGCAACGTTGGACCGAAGAGATAATTCAAGTCAGGGGAAAAGAAAAAAAATAAAATAAGTATGTATTGATTACAGGTTTTACAGTTAATATGCAAAGAGTGCCAAAATGGGGAACTGCGATTTTTGAAATAACTTTTCTTATAGTACTCACTGTGCTGCTTTTTGAGCATTTTCTTTATATATTTTGCAAGATGCTTTTCTCTTCTCCCTTTTTTCACTTTTGCTTTCTGTTATTAAATAACGTTGAAGTGATGGAAGGGATATAAGGGAGAAGTTGGTGGGAGCGTGGCACCTGAGCACATCCTAGGTTGACCCTGTATTCTTGTTCTAAGAATCAAGGTAGCACTGGGGTATTGTTGCTGAGTAAAGAGGGGGAGGGTGGAGGGAGGTTTTGGGCAGGAGAAGGGCTAAAGGAAGGGAAGAAAACAGGGGTGGTGGGGACAGTTGGGGTGTTTGTAAAAGTAAAGACTTAAGAGCTAAGAATATTAGGGGAAATGGGTATACATTGGTTCCTAGAGGCATTTAAGTATCGTTTCCAGGACATCTGTTATGTCTACTCCTTACTACTTGCATTTAAAAGCTGTAATTTTGGTGGGGGTATGGCTGGGAACCCTCCACCTTATCCCAAGAATGTAGATGTGTAGAATGCTTTGTTTGGATCAATCGGGGTAATATTCGTTTAATTTCATGGAACGTTGTTGGTTTGGGTTCACCCATAAAGCAGAAAAAGGTATTTCAAGGCCTAAAATGCAACAAAGTCAATATTGCGGGTATCCAAGAGACCCATTTAAATGATGCAGAGAATATGAAGCTAAAAAGAGAGTGGGCTGTGGGATGCTATTATGCTCCGGCAAAAGGGAATTAAGGTGGGGTGGTGATACTTATAAATAAGAGAACTGCTTTTAAATTAATGGGTGAAATTAAAGATCCTGAGGGTCGTTTCATTATTATAATAGGGAAAATCGACGAGAGGGTAATCATAGTCTGCTATATTTATGGCCCCAATATCTATCGTCAATCATTTTTCACATCTTTTGTAAACACGCTGATGGCCAATTCACAAGATTTTCTTATACTTGTAGGAAATTACAATTGTGTACATGATCCATGCCTGGATAAATCATCTAAGCCTAGTGATTTGAATATGGAGAAGGGTAAAGGTATAGCATTTCTCTGTAAACAAATACAATTAATAGAAATCTGGAGAGTATTAAATCCTGAAGTTAAAGACTATACTCATGTTTCCCTTGCTCATGTCTAGGATAGACTATATTTTGATCTTGCAAAACCTGTTCAGTGGTGTACATACAGCAGAACTGGGACCTATTGAGATATCTGATCTTGCGTTGATTTGGATAAATATTTGTCTATCTGTGGAAAAGGGAGAATACCTTTGGCAATTCCTGGATCACCTGTGGGAAAAAAGGATATTAAAGCATTCTTGTTGAACAAATAGGAACATTTTGAGTAAATAATGCTCAACATAAATCCTTAACTTTATTCTAGGAGTTCTGCTCAGAGGGGAAATCATCTCATATGTCATAAATAAAAATAAAATACTACATAAGAATATATTACAACTAGAGGATAAGTTAGGCCCCTAACACCCGAGATAATGCCATATCGCATGCAATACTTAACACATTGCGAAATATATATGAAAATTTAAAAGTTTAGTCAAATGAAAGGAGTTTGGGCAGAGTTTATAGAAACATAGAAGATGATGGCAGAAAAGGACCAAATGGTCCATCCAGACTGCCCAGCAAGCTTATGGTAGCATCTGCAGTGCCATACAGGTCACCCCCTTACTAGGTGTCTCAAACTGTCAACGTCAGGTCCCTTGGTGGTTGCTGTCTGAGTTAAAGTCCCTGTTACCTCTTGCTGTTGAAGCACAGAGTAATGTTTGAGATGCAAAAGCAATGTTGGATTTGCTCCAAAGTATCAGGCTTATTGATTAAGGATAGTAACAGCTGCATCAGCAAGTTACCGCCAAGCTTATTTGTTTTCCCAGCTCATAAAATCCAATGTCCTTCTTGGTAGCTGTCTAAATCTAATTCCCCTTTTCCTCTTTTACCCTGTCATTAAAGCAGAGAGCAATAATGGTGTTGCATCAACAGTATGAAGGTTTATTGGTTAAAGGTAGTAACTGCCACATCAGCAAGTTACTCCCATGCACTCTTTTCTTCATTTCCATCCTCTAGCCTTTAGGAATCCACAGCATTTATCCCATGCCCCTTTGAAATCTTTCACCATTTTTGTCTTCACCACTTTCTCTGCTAGGGCATTCCAGGCATCCACCACTCTCTCTGTGAAGAAATATTTCCTGTTGCTGGTTCTGAGTCGTCATCCCTGGAGTTTCATTATGTGACCCCCTAGTTCTACTTTATTTTTTCCAACGGAAAAGGTTTGTTGATTGTGCATCATTAAAACTTTTCAGGTATCTGAAGGTCTGTGTCATATCTCCCCTGCACCTCCTCTCCTCCAGGGTATACATGTTCAGATCCTTCAACCTCTTCTCATAAGTCATTTGATGGAGAACCCCCACCATATTTGTCACCCTTCTCTGGACCACTGCTATCCTATCTCTGTCCCTTTTGAGATACAGTCTTTAGAACTGAAAAGACTCTTGGGGAGGCCTCATCAAGGACCTGTACAAGGAACTACCAGCATTTTTCTGGCTTTAGCTATCGCCTTGTCATATTGCTTTGCCATCTTCAGATAGCTAGATGTTATCACCCCAAGGTCCCTCTCTTGCTCCGTACACAACAGCCCTTCATCCCCCAAGACATACAGTCTTTTGGATTACCCCAGATACATGACTCTGCACTTCTTGGCATTGAATCCTAGCTGCCTTATCTTTGACCATCGTTCAAACTTCCTTAGATCACATCTCATTCTCTCTACTCCTTCTGGCATGTCCACTCTGTTGCAGATCTTAGTATCATCCACAGAAAGTCACCTTTACCTTCTATCCCTTCCGCAATGTTGCTCACAAAGATATTGAACAGGACCAGTCCCAACACCAATCCTTGCAGCACTCCACTTAACTCTGCATTCTCTTCAGAGTAGGTTCCATTTACTATCACATGCCGTCTTCTATCTGTCAACCAGTTTGTAATCCAGGCCATCACCTTGGCGCTCACTTCCAAGTTTCTCATTTTATTCACAACCTCCTATGCAGGACCGTATCAAAAGCTTTGCTGAAATTCAAGTAGATGACATTGAATGCTCTTCCTCAATCCAATTCCTTTGTTGCCCAATCAAATAAGTCAATCAAATTTGTCTGACAGGACTTTCCTCTGGTAAACCATGCTGCTTCTGGTCCATCAATTCTTCTGACTGTAGATAGTTCACTATTCTTTCCTTCAGCGGTGTCTCCATTACTTTTTCCACCTCTGAGGTGAGGCTAACTAGCCTGTAGTTTTCAGCCTCCTCTCTGCTCCCATTCTTGTGAAGCGGGACTACTATTGCTCTTCTCCAATCATTCGGCACCACTCCCATTTCCAGGGATCTATTGAACAGGGGTGTTTATCTTTGTGTGTGATTTAATGCTGGAATTAACTACACCTTTTTTCCTGGTGTTACGCTGTAATTTATGCCTGAAATGGGATTTGCGATATTTATTGCAAATCCATTTTTGGGCAGGAGAGGGGATAGTGGGAGAAAGAAGGAAAGAGAGAGAGAGACGGCCTCTGGGGAGGCACACATATTAGTCAACTTTTTATACCATTGTAAAAAGGGGCCATTCTGAACTCGGGGTGAGGTTTTGGTGGTGACCTAGGTTTTGGGGGGCAGTTTTACATGCAGTCAGAGGTACAAATAGCATAGTAGACATCAGTAAAGATTTTATGTGATTTGGAGTTTGACAAGGTATAAAAAGATGAGATTTGTGCAATGTGCTTTCAACCTATCTTGATGCACTCTCTTCCTAGTTGCCCCTCTTTCAGTCATATAAATAATTTACTTATATGAGAGCCTTATAAAGTCTCTCTCTCTCTCTCTCACCAGCAGCAGCCCAAAATGTGGTAAAGCCTGTCTGGGCACTTCTTATCATGTGAGATGAAAATATCACGGGTGCAATAAATTTAACATGTATTGCACTAAAATACCTATGCGATACTCTAAAATAGTGTGTGTTACGGTATTCGGAAAATTACCCTAACCACACCCTTTTTTTTTTAATCACGGGCGCTAATCTTGTGAAATTTATAACTAAATGATGAATCTAGGCCTAAGTTAATAAGATAGACACAGAAGAATATTGTAATTCTTTAAACAGCTTGAATTCTTAACTGCATTTGAGAGCCCAAAAGTCCTTACAATGTTCAGAGCACAGCTTCCTCCACTTTGGAAACAAGGCAGGTAAGATGATGGCCCGGATAGTGCACACATGGAAGGGTAAGACTTTTATTGAAAGATTGAGAAATGATAAAGGGCACATAGTAACTAAAAGCAAAGAGGTAAGTGAGGTTTTGAGGAAATTTTATGAATTGCTATATTCTGAGGAAAGAAGTGGCAGTGACATAGAGGAAAATACTTTCTTCCAGGGCCAAGAGCTCCCGCAAATAACAGCCCATTTGGAATATGTTAATAGCCATATACGTGAAGCAGCGATTGTAAGAGTGATTAACTCTAATAAATCCCATAAAGCTCCTGGTCCAGACGGATATACTGCCAGTTTTTATAAGATCCTTTGTAATCACTTAGCAGGACCTTTCTTGATGTGACTCAAAAGAACTCCTTTCCCCCCGTGTTTTAGTTCAGCTTTCATCACAGTTTTGGTGAAACCGAGGCTGGACCCTACTCTTGCATCATCCTATAGGCCCATCTCTCTGTTAAATTGTGACTTAAAAAGTTTCACTGGGATCATTGCTCACAGATTAAGCAATGTTATTCCATCAGTGAACTCTCAAAAACAAGTTGGCTTTGTTAAGAATTGAGCGGCTGGTTTCATTTAATTAAGTTGATTACAGCAACAGGGGAAAGTAGGGAATATAAGATCCCAGCCAAGCCATATGATTTGACTCTGAAAAAGCCTATGATAGGGTTTCATGGGCTTATATGTTTTTGACCTTAAAGAAATTTGGAATACAGGGTCCAATTTTACAATATGTCTCTCTGCTATATAATTCTCCTGTTTCAAATATTTTGGTAAATAATGTAAAGTCAGAAGACATTTATATAAAAAGAGATGTTAGGGCTGTCCTCTATCCCCTATCTTATATATTCTTTTGATAGACCCTCTGTTAAGAAAATTGCTTCTGACCCTCAAATATGGGGCTTTTTAGTGGGGAATCAGGAATTTAAAATAGCTGCTTTTGCAGGTGACGTCCTAGTTTATTTAACTAATCCAATGGCAGACTTATGAAAGATCTTGCAGATTCAGAATGAATTTGTGAGCTTTGCAGGTCTCAAAATTAACCAGGAAAAATCAGAATCTCTAGATATCAGTGGGCTACTGCAACATCAGTGGTTGAGTTAAGATGGATTGACAAAGAAATGAAATATTTAAGAATTCGTGATCCCATAAATATCGAGAAGTTATACAAAGCTAATGTTAGCCCATTAAAAAAGAACTTAATTAAAGTGTTGCAGTCTTACAAAGATCTTCCTCTCTCTTTACTGGGGAGATTTAACCATTTGAAAATGGACATCTCAAAATGGCTATATATGCTACATATGCTGCCCATATGGTTGAGTAAGGAAGATATTCGCAATATAAATAGGATGTTCCTTTGAATTGGGAAAGAACCTAGAATAATGTTGCAAGCACTGATGAGACCTCAAGGGGCAGGTGGTTTGAATTGTCCAAATTTGCACAGGTATAATATGATATGTTTGATAAGGCATTTGAGGGATTGGATTTTTTAATCTGCAACTCATACTCCATTAGAATTTTTGCACAACTGGGCACGATCTTTTTCACTTTGTAATATATTACACGTTGCCAAAAAAAAGAGTTCCCAGACAGAATACTTAAACTAGTTATGGTAAAATTGATTGTGATTACATTTATTTATTTATTTATTTATTTGTAGGGTTTTATATACCGTTATTCGGTAGAGCCATCATAACGGTTTACAAATCTGCAATTATCATCCAACATATGCAATTATCTTACAATCAAATGGAGTTAACATAGTAGTTGGGAACAGTAGGGTTTTGTGAACAATCAACATATTTTCTTAGTCATTGAATAACAGAATATTGCGGAGAACATTTTCAAAGAACTTAACGGATCAAGGGAGTGAGCAGGGAGGGGTAGAAAAGAAGGGTACATCAGGAGAGCATGAAGGAGGAGGATTATGCTTGCGAGTTCTGTTGAGTGCTGGGATGATCAGGTGTCAGATAGAATAGAGTTTGCGGAATAAAAATGTAGAAATGCCTGGTATTCTATCTGTTTGAGCTTGCATAGAAGAGATACAAAGACAACATTTATGACTATTCGAAGCAATCCTCAGTTCGCCCCTGGTATAGATATCATGACATCCATTGAGCATGTTTGCTCAATGGATGTCATGAGGTCTCATTAGGATCTCTCAGTTAATTTCAGTAAATAACTCACTAGTTCATAGCTTCCAGGAATTACAAGTTCAGTTCCAATTGTCATCTAAAGATTTTCATGGTTACCTGCAAATTAGACACTATGTGCAAGAGTTATGAAAAATGTTTTAGAGCTGGGATCTTCATGAGCCAAAGCCTTGCTGAAGCTAAGTGCAATTTTGTTTTGTTATTTACCTGTGCTTAATGTACTAGGGCTTAACATTTGCCAAAGATTGTGCCCTGTCTGTTAGAAAGGGGCAGAATTGAAACTGAAACCTGAGGCACAGTCCATATGTATTCCGCAGTCCATATGTATTCCACACATTAAGAAAGGTGGAAGGAAGGCAAAACAATTACCGTCATGGTTAAAAGGTGAGGTGAAAGAGGCTATTTTAGCCAAAAAAAAATCCTTCAAAAATTGAAAGAAGGATCCATCTGAAGAAAATAGGATAAAACATAAGCATTGCCAGGTTAAGTGTAAAACATTGATAAGACAGGCAAAGAGAGAATTTGAAATGAAGTTGGCCATAGAGGCAAAAACTCATAATAAAAACTTTTTAAAATATATGCGAAGCAAGAAACCTGTGAGGGAGTTGGTTGGACCATTAGATGACCGAGGGGTTAAAGGGACTCTTAGGGAAAATAAGGCCATTTCAGAAAGACTAAATTAATTCTTTGCTTCCATGGTTACTAATGAGGATGTTGTGGAGATACCAGTTCCTGAGATGGGTTTCAGGGGTGATGAGTCAGAAGAACTGAACGAAATCACTGTGAACCTGGAAGATTTAGTACACTAGACTGACAAACTAAAGAGTGGCAAATCACCTCGACCGGATGGCATGCATCCTAGGGTACTGAAGGAACTAAAAAATGAAATTTCAGACATATTAGTAAAAATTTGTAACCTATCATTAAAATCATCCATTGTACCTGAAGACTGGAGGGTGGCCAATGTAACCCCAATATTTAAAAAAGGCACCAGAGGTGATCCAGGTAACTATAGACCAGTGAGCCTGACTTCAGTGGCGGGAAAAATAGTAGAAACTATTCTCAAGATCAAAATCGTAGAGCATATAGAAGGACATGGTTTAATGGAACACAGTCAACATGGATTTACCCAAGGGAAGTCTTGCCTAACAAATCTGCTTCATTTCTTTGAAGGGGTTAATAAACATGTGGATAAAGGTGAACCGGTAGATGTAGTGTATTTGGATTTTCAGAAGGCATTTGACAAAGTCCCTCATGAGAGGCTTCTAAGAAAACTAAAAAGTCATGGGCTAGGAGACGATGTCCTTTCATGGATTACAAACTGGTTAAAAGACAGGAAACAGAGAGTAGGATTAAATGGTCAATTTTCTCAGTGGAAAAAGGTAAACAGTGGAGTGCCTCAGGGATCTGTACTTGGGCCGGTGCTTTTCAATTTATATATAAATGATCTGGAAAGAAATATGTCGAGTGAAGTTATCAAATTTGCAGATGATACAAAATTATTCAGAGTTGTTAAATCACAAGCGGATTGTGATACATTACAGGAGGACCTTGCAAGACTGGAAGATTGGGCATCCAAATAGCAGATGAAATTTAATGTAGACAAGTTCAAGGTGTTGCAGACACATAGTGAATTCACTAATACATTTAAAGGAAGTTAGATACATTCCTACTCCCATAGCAACCTAAAACTTAACTAGGAACTGATCAAAATTGAGATGAAGGCAGCAGTCCAGCAGCAAGAGGGGGGCTTCCCAGTCTTTTGCATCGAGTGTAACATGTATGATTTTTTACCCACCGGTGAGAAGTTCTACATGTGCATGCGATGCAAAGAGCTCCTGGCTCTCAGAGAATGAGTCCGATCTCTGGAGGCTAGAGTGGCAGACCTGGAGGAGCTAAGGCAGACAGAGAGATATATAGATGAAACCTTCAGGGACATAGTAGTCAAGTCCCAACTTCAGACTGGCAGCCCTGGTGCTGCCTTGGAGAAAGAAGGTCTCATGATGGGAGAGCACCAACCAAGTGCAGCAGGAAAGGATCCTGTAACAAGGACCTGCTCTCCAGGTGATGCATTGTCCTTTCACACTGAGGATATCTCCCCAAGGCCTACTGCCCAGGAGGGAAGGGTTAGGTCGGCCATCATAGTTGGTGATTCGATTATTAGGAATATAGATAGCTGGGTGGCTGGTGGCTTGAGGATCGCCTGGTAACATGCCTACCTGGTGCAAAGGTGGCGGACCTCACGCGTCACCTAGATAGGATTTTAGACAGTGCTGGGGAGGAACCGGCTGTCGTGGTACATGTGGGCACCAACGACATAGGAAAATGTGGGAGGGAGGTTCTGGAAGCCAAATTTAGGCTCTTAGGTAGAAAGCTTAAATCCAGAACCTCCAGAGTAGCCTTCTCTGAAATGCTCCCTGTTCCACGCGCAGGTCACCAGAGGCAGGCAGAGCTCCGGAGTCTCAATGCGTGGATGAGACGATGGTGCAAGGAAGAGGGATTCAGTTTTGTTAGGAACTGGGGAACCTTTTGGGGAAGGGGAGAGTCTCTTCCGAAGGGACGGGCTCCACCTTAACCAGGGTGGAACCAGACTGCTGGTGCTAACCTTTAAAAAGGAGATAGAGCAGCTTTTAAAATAGAACAAAGGGGAAAGCCGACAGTCGCTCAGCAGCGCATGGTTCGGAGAGAGGTATCTTCAAAGGATACTAATGATGTATTAGAATTAGCAATGGTAACATGGAATAGACTTAGTTTTTGGGTACTTGCCTGGATTGGCCACTGTTGGAAACAGGATACTGGGCTTGATGGACCCTTGGTCTGACCCAGTATAGCATTTTCTTATGTTCTTATGTTCTTATATAGGGGAAAAATAACCCTTGCTGTAGTTATACAATGTTAGGTTCCATATTAGGAACTACCACCCAGGAAAAAAGATCTAGGCATCATAGTGGATAATACTTTAAAATTGTCAGCTCAGTGTGCTGCAGCAGACAAAAAAGCAAACAGAATGTTAGGAATTATTAGGAAGGGAATGGTTAATAAAACAGAAAATGTCATAATGCCTCTATATCGCTGCATGGTGAGACCGCACCTTGAATTCTGTGAACAATTCTGGTCGCCGCATCTCAAAAAAGATATAGTTGCAATGGAGAAGGTACAGAATGATAAAGGGGATGGGACAGCTCCCCTATGAGGAAAGGCTGAATAGGTTAGGGCTGATGTGAATTGGTTATTTACACTTTCAAATAATAGAAGGACTAGGGTGCATTCCATGAAGTTAGCAAGTAACACATTTAAGACTAATCGTAGAAAACTCTTTTTCACTCAACGCACAATAAAGCTCTGGAATTTGTTGCCAGAGGATGTGGTTAGTGCAGTTAGTGTAGTTGGGTTCAAAAAAGGTTTGGATAAGTTCTTGGAGGAGAAGTCCATTAATGGCTGTTAATCAAGTTTACTTAGGGAATAGCCGCCACTGCTAGTATTTATTGCATCAGTAGCATGGGATTTTCTTAGTGTTTGGGTAATTGCCAGGTTCTTGTGGCCTGGTTTTGGCCTCTGTTGGAAACAGGATGCTGGGCTTGATGGACCCTTGGTCTGACCCAGCATGGCAATTTCTTATGAGAGAGAGCCATTTTGTCAGATTTCTAGGGCCAAGTATTACATCTGAACAAACAGTTCCTTAGCCAATGTTAGTGGGGGTGGGACTAATTGCATTTGGTTTGCCACAGTCTCATGTGCTGGGGAACTGAATCATTTTGGAGCTGGGATTTTCATGAGCCATAGCCTTGCTGAAGCTAAGTGCAATTTTGTTTGGTTATTTACCTGTGCTTAATGTGCTAGTGCGTAACATTTGCCAAAGATTGTGCCCTGTCTGTTAGAAGGGGCAGAATTGAAACTGAAACCTGAGAGAGAGCCATTTTGTCAGATTTCTAGGGCCAAGTATTACATCTGAACAAACAGTTCCTTAGCCAGTGTTAATTTCCCTCCCTTCCTGCTCTTCTACCCACCCACCTCTGGCTTTAACTTTCATATATACTCTTCCCTGGTCTCCTAGATAATTAGCTTCAATTACCTCATCCCAATTACTTAGTAGTTCCTTACAGCCTAAATATAACTTATACTGTCATATTGCTTTTTAATTTGGTTTGCATACTCTGCCTATTAATCTTTACTGGATAACACACACTTTTAGTTCAAATACCTATAAAACATCATTGCTAGGGATAAAACATACCTACCCTTATCGTTAGGATTTAATTAATCAGAGAGAATGTCTTTAATTCAATGCAACAATTGTGGTGCTTTTGTCCCAAGGCCTATCATTTGGAAAACCAAGGGCTGTCCCTTTTGCCTTCAGCTGTCTAAAATTAAAATAGAGCTGATCTATCTAAGGGAGAAATTGTCCAGGATTCATTTAACCTCCCCTTCCTTGAAACATCCCTCTGTCACCCATCTCCCACAGCAGTTACGGAATCCCAAGAAAAAATATTTTACAGTGGGCTCAGGTAGAACTAGACATGTGACAATCAGTACCCACCTTCCCCAAGTTTTACAGCAACCCCCACTCCCACTCCCACAGAGATATCAGACATCCAGGATTAAAAAACCCAGAATCAGTCGGATAACAGTAGGTTCTGGCAGAAAAAGACCTGTGATGGTCATGCAAAGGGAAATAACATCGATCAGTTCAAAAAAACAGAAAAGTTCTTAGGAAGTGCAACATAGCAAGGGAGAAAAATTGGAAAGCTATGACTACAAATGCTCACAGTTTGGGCAATAAAATCCCAGACCTGCAGGCCTTAATGGTGGAGGTAGACTTAGACATTGTGGCTGTCACGGAGACATGGTTCATGGATTCTCATGACTGGGATATGGCCTTACCGAGCTATAACTTGTTAAGGAATGACAGAAAGGACAAAAATTGGGGGAGGAGTAGCACTTTATGTCAAAAATAATATCCAAGCAACTGAATGATGGCTACTGCCTGGAGGACAATACCCTTATTCAATAAACATACACATGGTTACTGTGACTCCAACATCACTCTAAGCTTCAACAGCAAGAGGAAATGTGGAAAAAAGGATTTGCACTCACAAAGACGGGAGTAGCTGGCTTGTTACGGCGGTTACTACCCCAAACCAAATAACCAAATTACTACCTCCACCTTCCTCTATTCCTGACGCCTTTCAACTAGCTTGATCACTCCATTCTTATACTTCAATGCATATCCAGCATAGTTCTCTGCTTCAACGGCAGGGGAGAAAAAAAACTGTTACTTCACACATCCAGCAGAGCTCTCTGCTTCAACGGCAGGGGAGAAGAAAATAGGGTTCGCACTCACAAAGCGGGGAGTAGCTGGCTTGTTACAGCGGTTACTACCCCAAACCAAATGTACCTGATACTTCACTCTCGACGCATATCCAGCCATGGCTCTCTGCTTCAACGGCATGGGAAAAAGACTGATACATCACGAATTTCCAGCATAGCTCTCTACTTCAACGGCAGGGGAAAAGAAAAAAAGGATTCACACTCACAAAGTGGGGAGTAGCTGGCTTGTTACGGCAGTTACTACCCCAAACCAAATGTGCCTGATACTTCACTTTCGATGCATATCCAGCATAGCTCTCTGCTTCAACAGCAGGGGAGAAGATAAACAACCAATAAGGGCTGTATAACATAATCTGGGTAAAACAAATAGCACGGGTGTAGCTTGCTTATGCGGCGGTTACTACCCCTACTACCCTCTAACTAATCAAGCTAGATATTTCACTTGGATGCAGCTCCATCACCCGCTCTCTACATTAATGGTGGGGGTGCAAGGGAAATAGAACCAAGAGCTAAGAGAAACAGATAAGTATGAGAGAAAAAAATGAGTGAAGCTTGCTGGGCAGACTGGATGGGCCATTTGGTCTTCTTCTGCCGTCATTTCTATGTTTCTATGTTTCTATGAACTGCAAGGAAAGTGGGGTGGAGAAGAAGCATTATGGGATGTCCAAAGATGACAGTACATCCATTTTTATCTGGAGTGGTGATACAGGCCCTCCGAATCAGACGGAAGAACTAGACAGAGATCTGATCAAAGACATTAAAAGGGGGGAAAAAAGGGGGGGGGGAAGTGTTCATTGTTGGTGATTTTAATCTGCCAGAAGTGGACTGGAGTATCCCTTCTGCAGAATCTAACAGAAGTAGAGAGATAGTGGATGCCCTGCAAGGGGCTCTGTTCAAACAAATGGTAATGGAACCCACAAGGGAGGCAGTTTTATTTGACCTAGTGCTCACTAATGGGGACTAATGTCTTCTAATATCCGGGTGGGTGGCCTACCTCAGCACGTGATCATCAAACAGTATGGTTTGATATTGCAAATAGGATCCGGAGAAGTGTCAAAAGACCCGAGTTTTTGAACTTCAAAAAAACAGATTTTGTCAAAATGTGGAAATATCTGGAGGCAGAACTTGAAGACTGGGGAGAAAAATGGGAGAGGTCGAACAAACAGTGGGCCAAATTAAAAGGAGCAATTACAAAAGCAACAAATCTGTATGTTAAAAAAGTAAACACAAGTAAGAGAAAATAAGAATCCAATCTGGTTCACAAAGGAGGTGGCTGATGTAATAAAAGCATAAAAAAGCAGATTTTAAGAAATATAAAGAATCCAAAAAGTGGAACACAGGGAGGATTATCTGGTGAAACTGAGAGAGAAGAAAAAAGTAATCATGAAAGCAAAAGGTCAGGCAGAGGAAGTCTTGCCAAGGAGATAAAGCGAGGTGACAAACATTTTTCAGATATATTAGAAGGAGAAAGGTACATAATGTTATAGTGAAATTGAAAGGGGATAAGGGATCATTGGGTGGAGACAGATGATGAATTAACAGAAATCTTAAACAAATACTTCTGTTCAGTGTTCACAAAGAAGACCCTGGAGAAGGACCGTCACTTGTTATCAAGACTGTAGAAGGGGGTGTAGTAGATGAAACTCCATTTACCGAAGAGAATGTATGGGAAGAGCTAAGAAAACTGAATGTGGATAAAGCCATGGGCCTGATGAGTTTCACCCCAGAATACTGAGGGGAACTCAGAGAGATGTGCTGGTGGGTCCACTGTGTGACCTGTTCAGTAGTTCTTTGGAAAAGGGGTGTAGTGCCTAGTGACTGGAGAAGAGCGGTGGTGGTCCAGCTTCACAAGAGTGGGAGTAGAGAAGAGGCTGGAAACTACAGGCTGGTTAGCATCACTTCAGGGGTGGGAAAATTAATGGAGTCTCTCCTGAAAGAAAGAATAGTGATCTATCTACAATCCAGTGGGTTGCTTGATCAGAAAGCAGCATGGATTCACCAGAGGAAGGTCCGTCAGCCGAATCTAATTGATTTCTTTGATGGAGTGACTAGAGAACTGGATCAGGGAAGAGCGCTCGATGTAATTTACTTGGATTTTAGTAAAGCTTTTGATACGATCCCACACAGAAGACTCATCAACAAAATGAGAAGCTTGGGAGTCAGCTCCAAAGAATTGGTGTGGATTACAAATTGGTTGACAGATAGAAGACAACGGGTGATGGTAAATGGAACCTACTCTGAAGAGAGAATGGTGTTAAGTGAAGTACCACAGGGATTGGTGTTGGGACCGGTTTCTGTTCAACATCTTCGTGAGCAACATTGCGGAAGGGTTAGAAGGTAAAGTTTGTCTATTTGCAGATGACACTAAGATCTACAACAGTGTGGACACGCTGGAAGGAGTACAGAGAATGAGACGGAATTAAAGGAAGCTGGAAGAGTGGTCGAACATATGGCAGCTGGGATTCAATGCCAAGAAATGCAGAGTCATGCATCTGGGGGTGTGGTAATCCAAAAGAACTATATGCGTTGGGAGGTGAAGGGCTGATGTGCACAGAGCAGAAGAGAGACCTTGGGGTGATAGTGTCTAATGATCTGAAGTAGACGAAGCAGTGTGGACATCACTATAGCCAAGCCAGAAGAATGCTGGGCTACATAGAGAGAGGAATATCTAGTAAGAAAAGGGAAGTGATAATCCCCTTGACAGGTCCTTGGTGAGGCCTCACCTGAAGTACTGTGTTCAGTTCTGAAGACCGTATCTCAAAGGAGACAGAGACAGGATGGAGGCAGTTCAGAGAAGGACGACTAAAATAATGGGTGGTCTCCATCGAATGACTTATGAGAAGAGGCTGAAGAACCTGAATATGTATACCCTGGAGGAGAGGAGGAGCAGGAGAGATATGATACAGCCCTTCAGATACTTGAAAGGTTCTAATGATCCATGGTCGTCAACAAACCTTTTCCATTGGAAACAATTTAGTAGAACTAGGGATCACGATTTGAAACTCCAGGGAGGAAGACTTAGAACCAATGTCAGGAAATATTTCTTCACTGAGAGGTGGTGGATGCCTGGAATGCCCTTCCGGAGGAAGTGGTAAAGACTAAAACTATGAAGGATTCAAAGGGGCATGGGATAAACACACTGTGGATCCCTAAAAGGCTAGAGGATGGGAATAAATAAAAAAGCTAAATTTAAGAGAAACATGGGGTAACCTGCACGGAGCGGCAGTTACTACCCTTAAGAGAAATATTCATAAGGAAATGATGGAATAGTAGCTTGGCAGAGCTGAATTATAACCCAATGCTGAGGATTTCTATGCAAGAGTTGAAAAAAATGTTTCTCTAAAATAGATGTAATATCTGAGAATGCAGCAATGTGAGAAACTCAATTTAAACTTTTTTGTATCAGACATACATCCTGCAAACAAGAGCATTCAAGTTGGGTTTAGTCCCCTCAGATCTTTGCATCAAATGTAAATAGCTGAAAGTTGACTTTTTCATAGCTTTTGTTCCTGCATTGTTATGCAGGCTGTTTGAATGAACATTTAAAAGTTTTGCTCAGCATCTGTGGGAGAATTATATTCCTTTGGAAGCCTAGATTATGGCTTTTTGCTGTAAAAGGAGGAATACATTCCTACAATGGTTAAACACCGCAAATTATTTTTGAATAAGGCCTTTTTAGTGGCTAAACTGGATTAATGATCAAACCTCTGTAGAATCAATGGAAGCAGCAACTACATAAACTCCTTACCTTTGAATATATCATGGCAAAAAAGGCTTCCAATTAGAAGTTGATCGAATGTTAGAAATCTAGGATGATTATTTGCAATCCATTCATCATATGACAGAAATGTGATATACTACCTTTAACAAATAGAATCAATTTCTTTGGGTATAAACCCTCAAGTCCATGTGTGTATAGGGCTATATAATAGGGTTTAAAGAATACTTTGCAACTGGTATTGTAAAAGACATATTGAAATTGGTTTGCTTATGCTCACTTTCTGTTTAAAGTATAATACTGAGTGGTACTCAAGGTTATGCTATCTGGTGCTAGGAAAAGTGGGCTATAATTAAACTGGTATGTCCTATATAAACCAAGATGCTGATTTCAATGGGAATATTGGTAACACCGAAGATATTTCAGAATATATAGGTGTGCACCTTGGGGTTGGGTGGAGGGATGGGGGGAGAGTGAGGGAGAAAAAGGCAATAGCCATTACAGTTGTATTTTCCTTTGTATGTCATTATGGTATTTGTTCAGATGCCAATCGTGTGACTTTGCTGTGAAAAAATCAATAAAAGGTTATCTGAAAAAAATATAGCCTTTACAGTACATCGCGTATACATATTGAACCGATGCTGAATAGACCTCAGAGTTGCATTTATACACTAACACTTTGTACATGAATACCTAATAATTAATTCTTAAAGGGAAATTACCTGAGCAATTTCCATTTGAAAATGATCTGCAAGTTACACACATTTAAAGCCCCCACTTTAATTTGCATATGCCATATGTGTTGGCAGTCGACTGGGGGCAAACACTGTGTATATTGTTGAACGTGTCAATGTATGCACACTGTTTATTCCTCTGACCTAAAAATGTCCATGAGAATTCTTTTCACTGCACCTTAAAGTTCATATGATGTGAAAGATTGCGTGTACTTTTAATCACTCTAAGGGAAATAACTTTCAGCTACCTGTGTAAACAGCACTGAAAATTATACTAATTATAAATATATGAAAACATTGCTATAGACTCAAAGATATGCAGGAGAAATCTATTGCATTGAATTTGAAATGTATTTTAATACATTCTGGAAATATCTTTTACCTGACAAACTAAAATTCAAATATTTTCTTATTCAAATATTTGTGCATAAATAGTATCTTTTGAAACTAATTTGCTTTAGAATACTTATTTCAAAAAGATTCTTGAAGAAATGTAATCAAAAAGCAAAGTCTTATCTGCAGCTTTGATCTAAGTTCCATAATTCAACACTTAGGTATTTGTTTTTTGCAAGATGGTCTAATTTGTAAGTGTACTTAATGCTTGGTTAAAATAACTTTTACAAGAGAAAATTTAAACAACTGAAAAAGGAATATGTTGATTGATGCTCATGAGATTGCATTTAACATACTTTTCCTTCACACATACAATAAACAAACAGCAGCAAAATTACTACAGATTGCCAATATATGTGTACCATATTTAAAATCATATATAATATTATCAGCATAGCATTAATAGTTAAAAAATATATAAGTTAGAGTGTAATAAACTCTTAAAAGAATATTTTGTATATGACAGTAACAATAAGCATTATATGACAAAATGACACTTATAACTAAGCAAGTCTTCAGTTAATCTTAAATAAAAAAAATAGAAAAGTGAGTACCTTTTAGCATTTGTTGTCTGGTGTTCACCATTAAGTCCTAAAAGTGTGCTTTTTGACAAGACTGGCAACATCCATCCTCTTTCAGAAGACCCATCAGACAGATCATCAGATAAAGACAATAGTCTTTAAAAAGCAGCAAAATATGAATTGACTTTAATATATGCAAATTGCTTGCAACAATTTACTTAAAAAATTATTACTATGATGACCTTGTACATCAGTCTCAGTCTTTAAGATTAGATGTTTTTAAGTCATTATGTTTCAATTACTAACCTCTCTATTGGTGCAGCTTCCTGACAGTTTAAAGCCACAGAAAGCACAATGAGGAGAACTGGCACTTTGATGCTGCACATCCTTTCTTTCCAAGTTTGCTAAAATGAATAATAATCCCAGATAACTGCTAACATTCATTGCATTCATAAATTTAAAAAATATATTAATTATAACAATTTTGAATGTCATATAATTCATTGCACTGGTAGTATATTATATGCCAAAAATTCTAACTAATCGTTTCCAGCCTCATATGAAGCATATATTAGCAAGATTCTGCTTTATTAAGGTATCTGGCAAATCTAATGTAACAGATACTTGGCAATCTCTTTATTTCTTTAAAATAGTTTTTTATTCTTTTAAGTGCATATTCAAATAATTTATCCTATACATTTTGCTTTTAAAATGCTTGATTCTCAAATTGTTTGAAATAATAAATTGAGAAAATATTTACCTTTGGTATTCAAGAAACTGAAGTACTTCAGTGCACAAGTCTATATTGTCCGGAATAGTACATGCAACAGTCTCTACAGTTTTGTATCTCTTTCCCCCCTCTTTCTTGGAAGGTAGCACAGATGATATATATATTCTTCACAACCCTCAGTTCCTACGTCATACAGCCCATAGAGACTGTCATTAATTTCTTTCACTATATATAGAAAGTGACCCAAAGAGGCGAGGAGGATTGCTTATTGTTCCATTAACACATCAGTAAATATTAACCCAGCACATGTAGAATGTATTTCTGGGAATGATTTTAACCAGACACTTCAAGTCTGAAACCAATATTATATAAGACAATGTATTACAGTAGTTAGTTTTCCCAAAGAATAAATATGATAGAATGATACAGAACCACCAGTGCTATATGGACAATTTAGAAATGAGACAACAAACTTCCAGTCATTAAATATTTTTAAAAACTCAAAAAAAAATACTAAAATAAAAGGAAAAAATAAGTTAATATCCAAATAAGAAGCAAGAAAAATATGAACAAATATTGAAGTAAAATAAAATGAAGTATCCAGAGTTAAGTAGAGAAGCCTTTTACATACCAAAATAAACACTTACAGAGTGTCAATATAAAATGTCACATGATTATAAATTAATCCTTTAAAAGCTGTTTTTACAATTTTTTTAAATAACATTATTTCCTAGCACCCAGACAGATGAATTCAGGACCAGTGGGTTATGCACCTCTACCAGCAGTTGGAGACGGATCAAACTGACGCCACAATATATATACTCTTGCAAGACATCACCCTGCTAGTATTCTCTGTCTCCTGCAGATGGTGGATGTGCATTTCCCTACTGGGAATTGCTTCAAATTTTAGAGAATTAATAAGAGATTTGATTTGCTCTACTCTCCTGAGTTGATAACAAATGGTCCCTCCCCAAGATGAGAATTCCTGAAGTGATTTCCGTGGTCCCTCAGATGAGTGCCTTGGTCCAGTAGTCGGTTCCTAAGTCAGCATGGACGTAGCTGATTAATACAGCTGAAAGGCAACGGGTGCAGGAAGCCAAGCGCAGCAGTGACGGTATATGCCCTCTCCCCCCACAGCCAGAGACCATCTCTGTACTCAGCCCGGAAAAGCTGAGGTCACGTAAGGTTAACATTTAAAAAAAAAAAGGAGAAAAACAAAATAGAAGGATTGTTGTAAGTCTTCCTCCGGTTTCTGTGCATGGCATGCCATTCCGACATTCATTCCTGTTCCCCTGGTAGGTTAAGGGACTTGGGCAGCCTGTCAGGTTGAGCAGCCTGGGTGGGCTAGGTCCTGCTGTTAGGCTTTCTTTTCTGGGTGCCATGTGGTGTTTCACGCACTTTTTCCTGTGCGTTAGGCTGCCTTCTGCAAGTGCGTCTGGCTGTGCATCTGAGTTGTGTGCCCAGTTTCTTTTGGGTGCACTGCCTGTGCGCACAATCTGGGACATGTTTGTTGTGCTCTTAGGTTTGGCGCAGTAACAGTGCACCTAGTTTTGTGATACTTAGCCTTGGTGTTATGATAGTGGATCCTTGGTCCGGGACGAGGGATGACACCCACCAGTAGCGCCTAGGTGTGCTCATCTCCGGAAGGTGGAATGTACTGCAGCACAATCCGGCAAGGAGTCCCAAGGTAGGTGGCAAGCAACACAGTCTGAGTTCCAGGCAAGGGCCCAAGGCAGGCGGCAAACGACACAGTCCGGGTTCCAGGCAAGGGTCCAAGGCAGGCGGCAAATAACACAGTCTGAGTTCCAGCCAAGGGTAAGGCAGGTGGTAAACAACACAGTCCGAGTTCCAGGCAAGGGTCTAATGCAGGCGGCAAACAACACAGTCCGGGTTCCAATCCGAGTCGAGCCAGAAGACAGAGAATCCAAACCACAGGTCGGGGCAGGCAGCAAATGACGAAGTCCAATTCCAGGCAAAGGTCCAAGACAAGCAGCAAGCAGCAAGGTCCAATCCAATCCGAGTCAAGCCAGAAGACAGGAAAACCAGAAGAACAACAGACTACCACTGGAACCTGTTGCAAAGGCGTCTGCCATTCTTCAGAGGGAGTTTAAATCCCCCTGGTTGATGATGTCATCTTCCGGGGCCGGCCTGGTCTTGGCGTCGCGGCCCCTTTAAGAGGCGGGGCTTGCCGCATCTTTACCGACGCTGCTCCCCAACGTCCGGAGGCAGTCACGCCACGGCCCGTGCGCTGCTGCCCGCCATGATCGGGACCCTGTGCCGGCAAAGTGGAGGAGGTAGGGGGTCTGGCCGCAGGTAAGCGCGGCCGGGACCCACAACAGTACCCCCCCTCTTACGCCCCCTCCTGGAAGGACCCGGCTTGTTAGGATGCATAAGATGAAAGTGTTGAAGAAAAAACTTATCCAAGATATTCGCCGATGGTTCCCAGGAGTTCTCTTCTGGACCAAAACCCTCCCAAGCAATCAGATACCCCACCGTCTATGGTTACGACGAACGTCCAGAATTTCCCGCACTTGATAGATGGGATCCTCATTGGACTCGACACAGGAGACTGGAGTAGAGTATCGTGGAATGAAGAGGAAATCAAAGGCCTTAGCAAGGAGACGTGGAAAGAGTTATGAATGCGAAGACTGGTGGGAAGTCGAACCGAAAGGTTACTGGCCCCAGGCGTTTACTAATGACAAAAGGTCCAATATATCTGGGAGCGAGCCTCATCGAAGGAACCCGGAGCCGCAAATGACGGGTGCAGAGCCACACCTGGTCTCCCGCATTGAATTGCGGAGCAGGTCGACGATGTTTGTTGGACATCCGTTTCACGGTCTCGGCCGCATGTAGAAGGCGAGCATTGGTAACCTCCCAGAGTTCATGGAGCCGTTGTGCCAAAAGTTGGGTCGTCGGAGAGGCGACTGAAAGAGGCAGGGGCAGTGGAGGCCATGGTTGCTTGCCAAAAACGATTTGAAAAGGAGACTGTCCAGTGGCCGAGTGTACATGGGAATTATGTGAAAATTCGCCCAGGGTAGAAGAGTGGCCCAATCATCTTGGCGGTGGTTCACGAATAGGCGTAAAAACATCTTCAACCCTCTATTGATTCGTTCCACCTGTCTATTCCCTTGAGGGTGAAAAGCTGTGGTAAAATCCAACTGTATGCCAAATTTCTTGCATAGCGCGCTCCAGTATTTTGTGCGCCTAAATATTGCAGCATAAATTCAGCTGGACGCACACTTTCAGTCACCTGTGAGGTACACTGATGGGCTAATGACACCTGTGGCTAAGAAACCTAAGTGCCTTTCCCTTTGTGCTGCCTGTCATATTCGAGCATCTCAGCCTTGACTAACCTCCAACTTGTGCCAGCACTGCTTAAAGGCTCAGGGAAAATTATCTTCCACTGATTTTACTAAGCCTGGTTCTTCCCAGCCGGATGATGGCCTGGGTAAGGACATGTCAGGAGGTATGACTGACCTTGGAACTCCTTTAACTGCTTCGTTATAGCTGGAGATGGTAGCTCAGTGGGTGCAGCACAGGTGCCTTCTGGTTTTGGCATGGATCCCTCTGCCTTTTATTGGGTAGAATGTTTTCAAGGATTGCAATCCTTTCTTTAGGCACAATTCTCAGCCCCATCCAATCCTGTCAGGTCAGATTCGCAGGCGGTAGCCTTTCACTTGTCCAGTATTACTGTTAAGTAGAGATGTGAATCGTGTCCTCGATCGTCTTAACGATCGATTTCGGCTGGGAGGGGGAGGGAATTGTATTGTTGCCATTTGGGGGGGGGTAAATATCGTGAAAAATCGTTAAATCGTGAGCCGGCACATTAAAACCTCCTAAAACCCACCCCCGACCCTTTAAATTAAATCTCCCACCCCCCCGAACCCCCCCCAAATGACTTAAATAACCTGGGTGTCCAGCGGCGGTCCGGAACGGCAGCGGTCCGGAACGGGCTCCTACTATTGAATCTTGTTGTCTTCAGCCGGCGCCATTTTCCAAAATGGCGCCGAAAAATGCGGCGGCCATAGAACAACACGATTCCACGGCAGGAGGTCCTTCCGGACCCCCGCTGGACTTTTGGCAAGTCTTGTGGGGGTCAGGAGGCCCCCCCCAAGCTGGCCAAAAGTTCCTGGAGGTCCAGCGGGGGTCAGGGAACGATTTCCCGCCACGAATCGTTTCCCGTACAGAAAATGGCGCCGGCAGGAGATCGACTGCAGGAGGTCGTTCAGCGAGGCGCCGGAACCCTCGCTGAACGACCTCCTGCAGTCGATCTCCTGCCGGCGCCATTTTCCGTACGGGAAACGATTCGCGGGGGAAATCGTTCCCTGACCCCCGCTGGACCTCCAGGAACTTTTGGCCAGCTTGGGGGGGCCTCCTGACCCCCACAAGACTTGCCAAAAGTCCAGCGGGGGTCCGGAAGGACCTCCTGCCGTGGAATCGTGTTGTTCTATGGCCACCGCCATTTTTCGGCGCCATTTTGGAAAATGGCGCCGGCTGAAGACAACAAGATTCAATAGCAGGAGCCCGTTCCGGACCGCTGCCGTTCCGGACCGCCGCTGGACACCCAGGTTATTTAAGTCATTGGGGGGGGGGGGGTTCGGGAGGGTGGGAGATTTAATTTAAAGCGTTGGGGGTGGGTTTTAGGGGGTTTTAGTGTGCCGGCTCACGATTCTAACGATTTATAACGATAAATCGTTAGAATCTCTATTGTATTGTGTTCCATAATGGTTTAAGACGATATTAAAATTATCGGACGATAATTTTAATCGTCGAAAACCGATTCACATCCCTACTGTTAAGTGCCAAAGTAAGAATATAAGAAAATGCCATATTGGGACAGACCAAGGGTCCATCAAGCCCAGCATCCTGTTTCCAAAAGTGGCCAATCCAGACCATAAGAACCTGGCAAGTACCCAAAAACTAAGTCTATTCCATGTTACCATTGCTAATGGCAGTGGCTATTCTCTAAGGGGCGGGATTTTAAGAGCCTTGCTCGCGTAAATCCGCCCAGATTTACGCGAGCAGGGCTTGCGCGCCGGTGCGCCTATTTTACATAGGCCTGCCCGCGCGCGCAGAGCCCCGGGACTCGCGTAAGTCCCGGGGTTTTCCGAGGGGGCGGTCGGGGGCGTGTCGGGGGGGGGGGCCGATCGGCATGGCGTTTTCGGGGCGTGTCGGCGGCGTTTCGGGGGCGGGCCCGGGGGCATGGTTTCGGCCCGGGGCGGTCCGGGGGCGTGGCCGCGCCCTCCGGAACTGCCCCCGGGTTGCGTCTAGGCGTGCCAGCGGCCCGCTGGCGCACGGGGATTTACTTCTCCCTCTGGGAGGCGTAAATCCCCCAACAAAGGTAGGGGGGTGGGGGTTAGGTAGAGGAAGGGAGGGGAAGGTGAGGGGAGGGCGTTAGCGAATTTCCTCCGAGGCCGCTCCGATTTCGGAGCGGCCTCGGAGGGAACGGAGGTAGGCTGCGCGGCTCGGCGGGCACCGGCTACACGAAATCGGTAGCCTTGCACGCGCCGATCCAGGATTTTAGCAGATACGCGCGGCTCCGCGCGTATCTACTAAAATCCAGCGTACTTTTGTTTGCGCCTGATGCGCCTACAAAAGTATGCGAGGGCGCCCTGTATGAAAATCTACCCTTAAGTGAACTTAATAGCAGGTAATGGACTTCTCCTCCAAGAACTTATCCAATCCTTTTTTAAACACCGCTATACTAACTGCACTAACCACATCCTCTGGCAACAAATTCCAGTGTTTAACTGTGCGTTGAGTAAAAAAGAACTTTCTCCGATTAGTTTTAAATGTGCCCCATGCTAACTTCATGGAGTTCCCCCTAGTCTTTCTACTATCCGAAAGAGTAAACAACCGATTCACATCTACCCGTTCTAGACCTCTCATAATTTTAAACATCTCTATCATATCCCCCCTCAGCCGTCTCTTCTCAAAGCTGAAAAGTCCTAACCTCTTTAGTCTTTCCTCATAGGGGAGCTGTTCCATTCCCCTTATCATTTTGGTAGCCCTTCTCTGTACCTTCTCCATCGCAATTATATCTTTTTTGAAATGCGGCGACCACAACTGTACACAGTATTCAAGGTACGGTCTCACCATGGAGCAATACAGAGGAATTATGACATTTTCGTTTTATTCACCATTCCCTTTCTAATACTTCCCAACATTCTGTTTGCTTTTTGACTGCCGCAGCACACTGAACCGACGATTTCAATGTGTTATCCACTATGACGCCTAGATCTCTTTCTTGGGTTGTAGCACCTAATATGGAACCCAACATTGTGTAATTATAGCATGGGTTATTTTTCCCTATATGCATCACTTTACACTTATCCACATTAAATTTCATCTGCCAATTCAATGCCCAATTTTCCAGTCTCACAAGGACTTCCTGCAATTTACCACAATCTGCTTGTGATTTCACTACTCTGAACAATTTTGTGTCATCTGCAAATTTGATTACTTACTCGTCGTATTTATTTCCAGATGATTTGTAAATATATTGAAAAGTAAGGGTCCCAATACAGATCCCTGAGGCACTCCACTGTTCACTCCCTTCCACTGAGAAAATTGTCCATTTAATCCTACTCTCTGTTTCTTGTCTTTTATTTATTTATTTATTTATTTGGAACTTTTATATACCGGTATTAGTATGCATACATCATACCGGTTCACATTGTAACTAAAGGCAGAAATTACAATCAACAGGGAGGGGAAACAAGGAGGATTATACATAGAGCAGGGGGCATAGAAATTACAGCATTAAAACTGTAACGGGCTATTTACAGGACTATATACAAATTTAAGCAGGTTACTTACAGGAAAAGTGAAAAGAGGGTTCAAATAAGGCAGGGGCTGGTGGGGGGGGAGGAGGGGTGGAGAATTAGTTAGGGTAGAAGGGTAGGGGGGAGGAGGTGAAGATTAGTCAGGGTAGGCTTGTCGGAAGAGCCACGTTTTAAGTTTTTTTCTGAACTTGGAGTAACATGGCTCCAGCCTGAGTGTGGTGGGGAGGGCGTTTCATGTTTAGGGCCTGCAATGGATAGCGCGATCCCTAGTGAGGTGAGGTGGGCTTTTTTTAAGGGGGGAATGGAGAGGGTGCCTTTATTGACAGTACGGTGGGTCGTTCAGTGCGTATGGGACAAAAGGGTTCATCTAGCCAGTTAGAGTTGTATGAGTGGATGGATTTGTGTACTATGGTTAAGATTTTAAAGAGAATTCGGGATGCGATGGGGAGCCAGTGGAGTTCTTTGAGTATAGGAGTGATGTGATCAGCTTTCCGTGAGTTGGTGATGACCCTGGCGATAGCATTTTGGAACATTTGTAAGGGTTTGGTAGTGGAGGAGGGTAGACCAGGAGGAGGGCATTACAGTAGTCGAGCTTTGAGAAAGGGTAGCTTGGATGACGGTGCGGAAATCATGATAGTGGAGGAGGGGTCTGAGTTTCTTCAGGATATTGAGCTTGAAGAAACCTTCTTTGAGGATGGGTTGATCTGTTTTTTTAGATTGAGTTGTTGATCTAGGATTACTCCAAGGTCTCTTACGTAGTGTGGGGCATTATGGTGCTGAAAGCTGGGTCGTTGGAGATCAGGGGTTTAGGAGGGAGGTGAGGAGAGATGAGGAGCAGCTCCGTTTTAGAGGAGTTTAGTGCAAGGTGGATGTTGGTGAGGAAGTCATTTATGTTAAGACATGTGTTCCAGAAAGCAAGGGCATCTGAGAGAGTTGTGAATGGGAATGATGATTTGCACGTCATCTGCATAGAGGTAGAATTTGAGGCCAGGTCTGTGAGGAGATGACATAGAGGAGTGAGATAATATTGAAAAGGGTAGAGGAGAGAGAGGAGCCTTGGGGGACCCTTGAGACAAGGGGTAGAGTGTGGAGTTGGCGTTTCCTATCTTGACGGAGAACTTTCTGTTAGATAGATAGGATTTGAACCATAGCAGGGCTAGGCCTGAGATACCTATTTCGGTTAAGCGGTTGATGAGGTGGTTGTGATTGATGGTATCAAGGCAGCTGAGATGTCGAGGAGGGCGAGGAGGTAGCAGCTGCCTTGGTCCATGCCTATGAGCAAGTGGTCTGTGAGGGAGAGCAGGAGGTTTCTGTGTTGAGGTATTTACGGAAGCCGAATTGGGCTGGATGAAGAATATTATTGCTTTCCAGATATTCTGTAAGTTGGATGTTTACAATCTTTTCCATAATTTTGGAGAGGAAGGGCAGGTTAGAGATAGGGCGGAAGTTGGCGGGGTCTTTGGGGTCTAATGTGGTTTTTTTAAGAGGGGCTTAACAATTGCTTGCTTGAGCATCTGGGACAGAGCCAGAAGAAGGGAGGAGTTTATGATGTCTGCGATGGGTTTGGAAATAGTATTTGGGATGGAGAGGAGGGATTTAGTGGGAATGGTATCAGAGGGGTGGGATGCTGCAATCCACGAAAGGACATCGCCACCTATCCCATGACTTTTTATTTTTCCTAGAAGCCTCTCATGAGGAACTTTGTCAAACGCCTTCTGAAAATCCAAGTATACTACATCTACCGGTTCACCTTTATCCATGTGTTTATTAACTCCTTCAAAAAAGTGAAGCAGATTTGTGAGGCAAGACTTGCCCTGGTAAAGTCATGCTGACTTTGTTCCATTAAACCATGTCTTTCTATATGTTCTGTGATTTTGATGTTTAGAACACTTTCCACTATTTTTCCTGGCACTGAAGATTGGCACTCCTGATAGGAATCCAGATGGCACTGATGATAGGAATCCTGATAGGAATCAAGATGGCACTGATGATGAGGCCAATCCTGACTCTGGAGGATGGGGAAATTCCTCCAGGAATGGAACCGTATAGCACTATCTTGCAGTTCTTTCATAGAGATGAACTACTGGATCTGATATCCCAGACATTGAAGATGCTGGAAGTACCTGGAGCAGATTCCATATCTAAGAAAAATCCCATTTTGGTTTCTTTGAGTAAAGTGTCTCTTGTTTTTTCCCTGTTATGGAGGCCATCGAATTGATTGATCTTCAGTGGGATGCCCTGGAGGAAAATTTCAAAGGGGGTCAGAGTTTGGAAGGCCTGTACCCCCTAGATCCAGTGGAGAGAGAGCATCTGCATTTTCTGAAAGTGAATGCACTTGTCTGTGGCATCCCTAAGCGAACGCCTATCCCCTTGGAGGGAGGAGCGGCCTTCAGGGATGTGCATGATAGGAGGATTGAGGCCATGCTTAAGCAAGCATTTGAAGCAGTAACCATGACCTTGCAGATAGCTTCTTGTTGTTCCCTGGTGGTTTGCTCTTCTTTACTTCTCTCTCAGGAGGTCAATGACTCTGGAGTGAATTCCAGGGCAGTTATGGAACCAGCCACTGCCTTTTTAGCAGTGGGCTGTGATTTGGTCTGCACCTCGACCAGAGGGGTGGCTTCAGTAATAGCAGCAAGACGTCAGTTATGGCTGAGAAATTGGTCAGCCGATGTGACCTCTAAGGCTAATCTTACAAAATTGCCCTTTAAAGGCTTGCTCTTGTTTGGGAGCAAGTTGGAGAAACTGGACAGTAAGTGGGATGAATTCCCGGTTCCTCAATTGCCAGAGGATAAGAAGCATTCGCCGCACCCCTTTGGCATGAGGGGTCATACCAGGGGTTCCAAGCATTTTTGTCTCTACAGAGGACTTGACTTTTCAGTAGGTCTTAATCCTTTGTCCCAGACAACCCAGGTGGGACGCGGATAGTGGAACCTCCCAAGCCCTCAGTGAAGGCTCGCTGACCCTCTCCCGGGAACAGGAGATAAAGGTGCATCTCTCTTTCTTTTAGCAGAGTGGGTTGAAATCACATCAGATCAGTGGGTCCTGGAGGCGATACGAGAGGGATATGCACTAGAGTTTCGCAGTGTTCCTCGGGACGTGTTCATGGTGTCTCCCTGCCACTCCCCACAGAAGAAACAGGCAATGGAGTGTATGTTGTCAAGGCTCCTCAGTCTGAGGGCTGTGGTTCTAGTAACCACGCGTCAAGAAAATACGGATCGACATTACATTTATTTCATTGTGCACAAGAAGGTCTCCTTTTGTCCCATCCTGGATCTCAAAGGGGTTAACCGTCATTTGCAGGTGACTCATTTTTGCATGGAAACATTGCGCTCGGTGATACTGGCAGTGCAGTCGGGGGAATTTCTGACCTCCCTGGATCTGTCTGAGGTGTACCTCCATATTCCCATCTGATTGGAGAACCAGTGTTTTCTGTGTTTCATAGTGTTGGGGTGCCATTATCAGTTTCAAGCCCTGCCTTTTGGTCTGGCCACCACTCCCAGAACTTTTTTCTAAGATTATGGTGGTGGCAGCAGCAGAGTTGAAAGGATGAAATCCTGGTATACCCATATTTGGACAACTGACTGTTGTGAACATGGACCCTTGAGCCGGCTCAAGAGTTGGAAGATCCACTTAAGGAGTCTACAGTGGTACTCATAGCCGGGAGGCAGAACTGGACCATTAGACCTGACAGGAACTTCACCTATACTAGCCCTCATTCCCCACAGGTTGAGACCTTGGGTACCGGGGCCGTCAGGACTTAGGCGAAGGTCTCCTGGAGGAGGAAGTCCAATGGGCGGTCTGAGTCGAGGCTGGCAGAAGACTGAAGAGGCGGAGACAGTCCAGGAGTCGAGGCGGGCAGCGATGGTGCAACCCGAGGAACCAGGCTGGAGGTCGGGGCAGGCAGCAGGCAAGCCGAAGACGGAGAACACGCCAAGGATCAGGACGGGAAGCAGACAGAGGAATCCAGGAACCAGGCCGAAGTCAAAACCAAAGAAGCAAGCAAGGCGGGAGCGGGAATAGGAGCGGTACCACAGGAACAGGAACGAAGCTGAAGCAGGCAGGAACACTGGAGTGGAGTCAGGAACACTGGAGCGGAGTCAGGAACACAGGAGCTCTGGAACGGAATCAGGAACAGCAACTAGCTACTCAGGAGAGACGACCTGTTGCCAAGGCAAAGCAGAGGATTGAAGTGGCCTTATATAGGCCTCTGCTGGTGATGTCTGCTTGGCCATTTCCTTGTGGATGAAAGGCTGACGTGAAGTCTAGCTGGACCCCGAACGTTTTGCAAAGTGCCCTCCAGTATTTTGCGGTGAACTGTGTTCCTCGATCTGAGGCGATATGCTGTGGTAGCTCATGCAGGTGGAAGATGTGCTGCGTGAAGAGTCTGGTGAGTTCTGGCGCAGTAGGGAGCTTCGGGAGCGCCATAAAGTGGGCCATCTTTGAGAATCTATCTACTATGACCCAGTTGACCTGCTTTGCTTTGGACAGAGGTAGATCAACTATGAAATCCGTAGAGGTATGGGTCCAGGGCTCTGCTGGTACAAGGAGTGGATGCAACAGTCCCCACGGACGACCGGGTAAGGGCTTCTGCCAGGCATATGTTGGGCAGGAACTCACATATGCCCGAACATCTCGACTGACTTGTGGCCACCAGTAGTAGTGGGTTAAGAGTTCTAGTGTCCGGGCCCTGCCTGGATGCCCAGGAATCTGTGCCCAAGCGAGGACTTTCTTTTGCAGGCGGATGGGTACAACCATCTTGCCCACGGGGACCAAGTCCGACGCTGCTAGAAGGACCTTAGCTGGGTCTATGATGAATTGAGTTGCTAATGGTGTGTCCTCAAGTTCGGAGGTGCGAGAGAGGGCATCGGCTCTGATGTTCTTAGATGCTGGCCGGTATCGTAGCGAGAAGTTGAACCGACTGATAAACAAGGGCCAGCGAGCTTGTCGAAGGTTCAGCCATTGGGCCCGGCACAGATATTTTAAGTTCTTGTGGTCGGTGTATACCACAATGGGATGCTGGGCCCCCTCCAGCCATTGCCACCACTCGTCGTAGGCCATTTTTATGACTAAGAGTTTCTTGTCACCTATGCCATAATTTATTTTGGCGGGGGAGAACTTCTGTGAGAAGTAGGAGCAGGGAAGCAGTGTGCCCTTGATGGAGACTTGGCTAAGGACCGCACCACAGCCAAGTCAGAGGCATCTACCTCCATGATGAAGGGCCGTGTGGGATCTGGGTGGCGCAAACAGGCATCGAGAAGGAAGGCTTGCTTTAAATCTTCAAAGGCCTGGAGGGCCTCTGGTGGCCATTCCCTGGTGTTAGCGCCCTTCTTGGTTAGGGCAGTGAGTCGTGCTACCTTTTGAGAGTAGTGGGGAATGAAGTGGCGGTACAAATTTACAAAGACAAGGAAGCGCTGGAGAGCTTTAATTCCTATTGGACGCGGCCAGTATCTTATAGCGGAGACCTTCTCGGGGTCCTTGTGGAATCCAGTAGTAGATACAATGTATCCTAAAAATGGCAAGGATTTCTGTTCAAATAAACACTTTTCTAGTTTAGAGAAAAGGAGAAGCTGTAGAACCCAAAATACCTCCTGTCAGTGGGTGGAGAGGTCCCTCGAGTATATAAGCACGTCGTCCAGGTATTCTATTACAGAGGAATGGAGCATATCCTGGAAGACCTCATTCATGAGGTTTTGAAAAACTGCTGGAACATTACACAATCCGAAGGGCATTACTAGGTACTCATAATACCCTTCATGAGTGTTGAAGGCAGTTTTCCATTGTCACCCAGTCTGATCTGTACTAGATTGTATGCCCCTCGAAGGTCGATCTTAGTAAAGACCTTAGCCCCTTGTAGACGGTCTAGGAGCTCTGGGATGAGTGGGAGAGGTATCTGTCTCAGCGAGTGATGGCATTGAGACCTCGATAGTCTATACATGGTCTGAGGGTACCGTCCTTCTTAGCGATGAAGAAAAACCCAGCATCCGCTGGGGAGGTCAAGGGTCGAATGAATCCTTGGTTCAAGTTTTCTTGAATGTACTGTGTCATAGCATGCGACTCCGGTAGAGACAAGGGGTAAATCCGACCCCGGGGAGGCATTGAGCTGGGTAATAGATCTATAGCAGTCAAAAGACCGATGCTCCGGAAGGGTCTCGGCCTTTTCTTTAGAAAAGACATCCGTGAACTCCGCATACTGTAGTGGCAGCGTCAAGGAGGTGGCTGCCAAAGGAACACTAGGGCGAGGCAACTTGGGCAAACATTTAGAGAAACAAGTGGAACTCCACGCGGTGATTTGGAGGGAGTCCCAGTCAATGAGTGGAGAGTGCTTCTGGAGCCAGGGTAGACCCAATACTATAGGATGGATCGCTTTCTCTAGAATATAAAAGGAGATCTCTGCCTCCTCGTGGAGCACCCCGTTGTGGAGGGACACCAGAGCGGTGCTGGCAGAAACTCATCCTGGAAGAGCAGTTCCATGAATAGATGATATCCTCAGTGCTGGGGTATGTGACAGGACAGGAAGCTGTAGCTGTTCCACCACATCTGCCAGAATGAAATTTCCTCCAGCCCCGGGGTCAATGAAGGCCAATGCTGAGAACAAACCCCCCAAGTATGTAAGGGATACTGGAACCGTGCATTGGGAAGCAGGATTCACACAGCCTAGGGACAGCTCCCAAGTGACACCTAGGCTTGGGAGTTTTCCAGACGCTCCTTATACTGGGTTAGTAAGTGCCCATTGCCACTGCAATAGAGACACAGGCCCAGAGAATGATGGCGCTGCCTTTCCTCCAGGGTGAGAGGACTGTGACCCAGCTGCATGGGTTCTTCTCCTCGGGCAACCTGGTGTTCAGCGGACGAGAGAAGGATGGTGCCAGTGGAACCGGTCTCCAACCAGGCTTTAACTCCTGGACCCATTGCTGAAGATAGCGGTCAATCCACTCGGTGAGATCAATCAATGCTTCTAGATCATCTGGGAGGTCTTGGGCCGCGAGTTGTCTTTGATCCTGGAGGATAGCCTTCCAGGTATATGCATTGCTGGCTGTCCTCCCGCCAGCCCTGTTCTGATGCTAAGGTGCGAAACTCGACTGTGTAGTCGACCAAGGGCCGGGACCCCTGGCGTAGGTGGAGGAGTTTGGTAGCTGCGGTGGATTGCCGAGCGGGCTCATCAAATACTTGTTTGAAGGCATAGATGAACTGTTGAAGATCCCCGAGCAGGGAATCACCCAGCTCCCACAAGGGAGAGGCCCAGGCAGGGCTCAGCCATCCAACAAGGAAAGTATATAGGTCGTTTTAATCTGGTCAGATGGAAACTGAGCAGGCTGGAGGATGAAGCGCATGAAGAAGTGGTTGAGGAACCCCCGGCACTGCTTGGGGTCCCCTGCATAGCAAGATGACGCCGGCAAATGCAGAGACGCGGTGGGCCCAGGAGCCGGGAAGGGAGCCAGAGGCAGAGCTGCAGCCGGAGGAGCCAAATCCAGGCGATTGGCCAACCTCTCAACCAAGGCTGCCAAGAGGTCCAAGCAGTGCTGCTGCTGCTGCTGCTGTAGGCATTGAGCCATAACTGGAATGGCCTGGAGGCCAAAGATATCCGCCGGGTCCATGGCGTTGGCAAACTGTTGTGAACATGGAACTTTGAGCCGGCTCAAGAGTTGGAAGATCCACTGAAGGAGTCTACAGGCCAAAGTCAAAACCAAAAAAGCAAGCAAGGCGGAAGCCGGAACAGGAGCGGTACCACAGGAATGGGAACGAAGCTGAAGCAGGAAGGAACACTGGAGTGGAGTCAGGAACACAGGAGCTCTGGATTGGAATCAGGAACAGCAACTAGCTACTCAAGAGAGTTGACCTGTTGCCAAGGCAAAGCAGAGAGGATTGAAGTGGCCTTATATAGGTCTCTGCCGGTGGCGTCAGATTTGGGGCCGGGCCGAGGTTTCCCACCAAAGCCCCTTTAAATTATGGCCTTCTGCATGCGTGCCTAAGGGGCGGAGCCCCCCTGAAGAGGTTGGCAGCGCCTCCCTCATGGATAGAACACTGCGGGAAGGCCCCGACATGGAACAGGTCGGCATGGGGAAGCCAGCGGGAAGCTCCGGCATCTGCGGGTAAGAGAGGGGGGACTGTGGCTGGGTTTCCCAACACTGGCTGCTTTTGGGCCAAGCCTCTGGAAGAGAGCCACCTAGTGACTCAAGGTGATCTCCCTGTTGCAGGAGTTCAGTTGGGTAATGAACTTAGACAAGAGCAGTCTTCAGCCATCTCAGTCATTGGAGTATCTGGGTGTTCGGTTTGACATGAAGCAGGCAAAGTTTTCCTGCCGGAAGCAGGATGGGTTGAATAATGTGTTGGACCTTAATTCCTTGAAGGTACAGGTAGCAGGGGTCAGGTGAATGGTGAATTCTTATTGGTTCATCTAGATGTGGCCCATATCTTGAGAGAAGTGCCGAGGTGGTGGCCTGGATTGCAAACTGGTTGATGGACAGAAGACAATGTGTGATGGTAAATGGAACTTACTCTGAAGAGAGAGCGGTGTTAAGCGGAGTACCACAAGGATAGGTGTTGGAACTGGTCCTGTTCAATATCTTTGTGAGCGACATTGCAGACGGAATAAGAAGGTAAGGTTTGTCTTTCTGTGGATTATACTAAGATCTGCAACAGAGTGGACAAGCCGGAAGGAGTGGAGAGAATGAGATGGGATATAAAGAAGCTGAAAGAGTGGTCGAAGATATGGTAGCTGAGATTCAATGCCAAGAAGTGCAGAGTCATGCATATGGGGTGTGGAAATCCGAAAGAACTGTATTTGATGGGGGGTGAAGGGCTGATGTGCATGGAGCAGGAGAGAGACCTTTGGGTGATAATGTCTAATGATCTAAAGTCAGTGAAACAATGTGACAAGGTGATAGCTAAAGCCAGACGAATGCTGGGCTGCATAGAGAGAGGAATATCTAGTAAGAGAAAGGAAGTGATGATCCCCTTGTACAGGGCCTTGGTGAGGCCTCACCTGGAGTACTGTGTTCAGTTCTGGAGACCGTATCTCCAAAGGGACAGGGACAGGATGGAAGCGGTCCAGAAAGGGGTGACCAAAAAGGTGGATGGTCTTCATAAAATGACTTATGAGGAGAGATTGAAGAACCTAAATATGTATACCCTAGAGGAGAGGAGCAGGGATGATATGATACAGACTTTCAGGTACTTGAAAGGATTTAATGATCCATGGTCAACAACAAACCTTTTCCATTGGAAAAAAATCAGTAGAACTAGGGGCCATGACTTGAAACTCCAGGGAGGAAGACTCAGAACCAATGTCAGGAAGTATTTATTCACGGAGAGGGTGGTGGATGCCTTGAATGCCCTTCCAGAGGAAGAGGTGAAGACTAAAACTGTGAAGGATTTCAAAGGGGCATGGGATAAACATTGTGGATCCATAAAGGCTAGAGGATGGGAATGAAGTGAAGAGTCATGGGGGTGGAATACTGGAGTAGAGGCTACTACATGGTGTTTACTACCCTTACTCAATAAGCCTTCGCAAGTTTAATGCAACTCCAACATTGCTTTCTGCTTCTACTGCAAGGGCAAGGATAAATGTGGAAAAGAGGATTTGCATTCAGACAACAACCAACAAGGACTGAAATTCACAATCTGGATAAACAAATAAGCATGGGGGTAGTTTGCTTATTACGGCGGTTACTACCCTAAACCAATTAAGCCTGATACCTCACATTGAATGCATATACAGCATTACTCTCAGCTTCAACGGCAGGGGGAAATGTGGAAAAGAGGATTTGCATTCAGACAACAACCAACAGGACTGAACTTCACAATTGGGGTAAACAAATAAGCGTGGGGGTAGCTTGCTTAATATGGCGGTTACTACCCTAAACCAATTAAGCTTGATACATCACTTTGAATGCATATATAGCGTTGCTCTCTGCTTCAACGGCAGGGGGGAAAGGGGGGAATGTGGAAAACAGGATTTACATTCAGACAACATCCAACAAGGCAATGATCTGTGCAGTCTGGGTAAACAAGCATCAGGGTAACTTGCTTGATGTGGCAGTTACGCCAACTCCAACTCCAACATTAATATCTGCATCAGTTGCAGGGGATGGCAGGAAACTTGAATCAAACAGTTACCAACAAGGGCCCTGAAATTGGTGGTTGGTGAAACAGATACGTATGGGAAAATAAATGTGGGAGCTTGCTAGGTAGACTGGATTGGTCTTTTTCTGCCATTTCTTGGTAGGCCCTACATTTCAATCGATATGTAGCCTTTCATTGCAGTTACTGATCTTGAAAAATGTGTTTCTGGTGGCGATATGTTCTGTGCATTGAATTTCCGAGCTGCAGACCTTGTCTTGCCAGGAGCCGTTCCGGTGACTCCAGGGCTGATACAGCTACATACTATTCCTTCTTTTTTGCCAAAAGTGGTCTCAGATTTTCACTTCAATCAGTCCATTTCCCTGCTGTCTCTGGGTAGGGAAAGAGATGTGGAGGAATATCACTTGTTGTGTCCCTTGGATGTCAAGAGACATGTGAGATATCTGGAGGTTTCTAAATGGATCGCCTGTTGGGCATGTGCAAGCTCAGACACACTTCCACGAGGGCGGAACTTCCTGTTCTTCACAGGTGTGTTGCCACAATGCCTCCATTAGCACACCAGCCGAATTTCACCACCAGGAACATCACCTATTTGGTGTCCCTGGTGGTGGAGAATGATAATCATCTCTTCCTGTATGCTGGTGTGAGGTGAAATCTTTGCAGGAGAAGGATGGCCTAGGAAGACCTCCAGTGGGCCTTCAACAGAGGAGCCTCCCACCCATGTGGAGTAAGTAGTGCCTGGAGTTAGTGTTCTAGGGGCTGGGGTGGGTACTTAGTGCCTGGGGTGGGGTCTCTAGGGGCGGGGAGTGGTAATATAGTGAATGGGATAGGTCATTATTGTCTGTGGTGAGGTCCTAGATGCATAGGATACATACTTAGAGGCTGGGGTGGGGGCTCAAGGGGCTAGAGGTGAGTACTTAGTGTCTGGTTTGGTTTCTAGGGGCATGGAATACTTACTTAGAGACAGGGGTATGGGCTTGAGGGGCTGGAGGCAGGTACTTAGTGCCTTGCATGGGGGCTCGAGGGGCTGGGGGTGGATACTTGATGCTTGGGGTGGGGCTCTAGGGCACCAGGATAAATGTTTGAATCTATAATGTAATTTATATCAAAAAGCATAGTTTGGTTTATATAACATTATACATGCAAAAATATTTATTCCAGTGTTACATTTAGGCCATTTCTAGCCTTGAATAATACATGTAGTCAATATCATATATTTATTAGTGCCTGTTGTATGGTTCTTTATTCTCTAGAAAACTGTCCCCTTTATACATTCCCACTGCCTGCTCTGCACAGCTACTTTAATTGTGACCAATGGTATTAGGGTTCTTCATGGAGGTTGCTTGTATATCTGTACTTTTGGTGCAGTTGACATTCCATCTCTTCTTGATACAACTTCAGACATCAGTAAAATACATGATAACTGACCATCATAGAGGTCACTGTTACAGTTTGTGCACACTCAAGTTTTTATTCATTTCCTTCCAATAGATTGAGAAACATAGAAACATAGAAACATAGAAATGATGGCAGAAGAAGACCGAATGGCCCATCCAGTCTGCCCAGCAAGCCTCACACATTTTTTCTCTCATTCTTATCTGTTTCTCTTAGCTCCTTGTTCTATTCCCCTTCCACCCCCACCATTAATGTAGAGAGCGGTGATGGAGCTGCATCCAAGTGAAATATCTAGCTTGATTAGTTAGGGGTAGTAGGGGCAGTAACCGCCGCGATAAGCAAGCTACACCCATGCTTATTTGTTTTACCTAGACTATGTTGTACAGCCCTTGTTGGTTTTTTTTGTTTTTTTTTTTTTCTTCTCCCTGCCGTTGAAGCAGAGAGCCATGCTGGATATGCATTGAAAGTGAAGTATCAGGCACATTTGGTTTGGGGTAGTAAACCGCCGTAACAAGCCAGCTACTCCTCGCTTTGTGATTGCGAATCCTTTTTTTCTTCACCCCTGTCGTTGAAGCTATGCAGGATATGCGTGAAGCATCAGTTTTTTTTTTTTTTTTTTTTTTTTCCCCTGCCGTTGAAGCAGAGAGCTATGCTGGAAATGTGTGATGTATCAGTCTTTCTCCCATGCCGATGAAGCAGAGAACCATGCTGGATATGCATGGAAAGTGAAGTATCAGGCACATTTGGTTTGGGGTAGTAACCGCCGTAATAAGCCAGCTACTCCCCAAGAAGAAGGCCTGGTGGTTGCACCTACATAAAAGGAGGTGGCTTTACCAGCTGCAGGCTCAGTGGGCCATGGCTGGTGGCAAGTTGTTTTTTTTCTCTAGTCATCAAGGCTGAATAGGTCCTGTTTCTAGTGGCATGCACACATTTGCCCTCTGCTCTGCATCACCCTTTCTGTTTTCAGCTAAAAAAATCCTTATTCACTTATACTCTGGCTTATCTGATAAAACCTTTAGGATCTTCACAACCACTATAATGTTTCTTTGCATGCTAATTTTTACAGGCCATATCCAATACTTATATACAGTATCATGGCCCTAGATGCCTTGCTATGTAGACCATGTGTCAAGCTCTCAACGAGTGCAAAACATGACCCAATGCACATTCAAGGCAGCATCAAAGAGCCCATTTACTTTGGTAACCTGAATGTCAAAGTTATTTTCTATGGGTTAGGCACCACATACCTATTAGATTTTCCCTTGCCCTACATCTCCACTGATAAAGCTATACCCTCTCACAGATAGGGTGCACATTACATAACACAATATTTATATTCTCTTCACAGATGACATCCCATCACTGGAAGAAGAGGAGGAGGAAGATTAGGAGGAGCAACAGCTGGAGGCTGGCAATGCACCAGTCCCAGGCCCTGCCAAAGCAGTTGCCACTGCTGGGGAGGAGCAGGATACTCCTCTCCCACCTCAGACACCACCTGGAGGAGAAGTAGTGGTGGAAGGTCGCCACTTCCAGGATACCCATCCCAGGCCAGAGCATCCCTCTCCCCAAACCCGTAGGGCCATCACTCCATTTTGACCAGGTCAGTAGCGAAAGAGAGGCAGAGACCGGGCAGTCTTTGCTGCCCAAGGAAGGCCTGCTTCACCCTTCAGCTCTTCCATCAACATCTGGTGGCCCAGCTGGAGAACCAGGCTCATTGTCTGGACCATCCACTTCAGACGATGAGCTGGTTTCTCAGCGCCAATTTGGATGGAACATCCAGATATTGGGGGAAGAGCTGAGGGTGAATTGGGCAGCCCTTGGGGGTCTTGCCATGGCAATCAAGTGCCTAGCTGAGGTCCATCAGGAACATACAAGAGTCCTGTTGGCCTTAGCTATGTGCAATAGCAAGACCCCTATATCTGTTGTCTCTGCTCTCCCTACTGTCTTGAACCCTTTTTATTTGGATGTAGATAGTTTTTTTTCTTTAGTTTATCCCACTCCTGTCCTTTATTTTTATTTTGTAAATATTTTTGTACAAAATTTAAAAATGTCTTAGATTTTTTTTTTAATTTCAATAGTGTGTATTTATTTTGTTGGGCTTCTGCACTGATGGGGGTAGGGAGACAGAAGGGGAATTAGTGTCAGGAGTTTTTACTGAAAGGACAGTACAGAAAGGAGAGAGGGGAGAGAGGAGGTAATGTAATGAGCACAACTTTCTTGTGACAGGGAAGTTGGGGTGGTGAGGGGGACAGAAGAAGGGTGATTAGTGGCAAGAGGTCATACTGTGAGGATAATATAGAAAGAGAGAAGGTGAGGGAGTGAGGGGGGTTGGAAGAGAGAGAAGGGGGGGCGTTAAGGAGTGGAGAAAATGTGAGGATCCAGTCTTGCATGAGAGAAGAGGGGGGAGTGAGTGAGTGGGGAGTAGGGGAAGGGGGTTGGGAGAGAGAGAGGGAGTACCTTAAAAAAATGGAATAATTAGAAAAAGATGGATAGAGCCTTGAAAAAAAACAAGACAGGTGAATTCAGTGCAATTAATTTATTTAACCTTAAAGAAACTTTGCAACAGTGAAGGAGAGAGAGGCATCTATGAATGCACGAGGCATGCAGGCATGAGAAGCATCCGCGCCAGAAGGAACCCACGCGTAGCCGCGCGTATCTTTTAAAATCCTGGGTCGGCGTGCGCAAGGCTGCCCAAAATCGGCAGCCTGCATGCGCCGAGCCATGCAGCCTGCCTCTGTTCCCTCCGAAGTCGCTCCGAAATCGGAGCAGCCTCGGAGGGAACTTTCCTTCCACCCCTGCACCTTCCCCTACCTAACCCACCCCCCCAGCCCTATCTAAACCCTCCCCTACCTTTGTTGGACAAGTTACGCCTGCCCAAGGCAGGGGAAACTTGCATGTGCCGGGCCGGCCGCCGGCGTGCAATTCCCCAGCCCAGGAGCAGTTTCGGAGGCCTCGGCCACCCCTGAAATGCCCCCGGGTTGGAACCACGCCCCCGCCCCTGAATGAAGCGTCGCCCGAAACGTGCCCAACATGCCCCGGGACTTACACGCGTCCCGGGGCTTGCTTGGCGCGCGCAGGGGGAACTTGGGGCAGGATTTTGGGGGGTACGTGCATATCTTACACATATACCCCTTTGAAAATCTGCCCCAGAGTATGAGGCTAAGTCCAGTTAAAAAATGACAAATCGGAATCATGTAAATATTAAACAGAGTGGCCAACAGTGAGGACCCTTGTGGAACCCATATCAAGTTCTATTTTATCAGAAATTGAGTTTTTGATTTTTCTTGGAAGAAGCGGTTTTTGAGATATGAAGAAAACCATTTGATTGTGATATCCATCAGTCCTGTTGGGAATCCCGGCTGTGGTCCACCGCAGCCTGGTCCCCCTACCTCCTCCGGCAGGCTCCGACAACCGCCCTCCTCCACAGCGCTCCGTTGCAGGCCACTCCGGGGCCTTGTTGCGGCTTCTTCCCCACGAGGGAGACACCATCGGCTCCAACCTGGGCTCCACCCCCTTAGGCGCATGCGTGGCCGAGCCCGTCTTTTAAAGGGGCTGTGGCAGGAAACCTTGGCCCAGCCCCCAACTGACATCACCAGCTGGGGCTATTTAAGCCCACTTCCTGCATCCATGCCTTGCCTTGGCATCAGGTCAGCTTGTGAGAGTAGCTAGTTGCCTGTTCCTGCATTCCATTCTCCGTTCCTGTGTTCCTGCTTGTTCTTATATTCCTGCTTGTTCCAGTGCCTGTTCCTGAGTTCCTGTGTTCCTGCTCCCGTGATTCCGCTCCTTCTCCTGTTCCTGCCTTCGGTTGTCTCCTCGGTTCTGACCGGCTTAGTATACTGATTCTTCTGTCTTCTGCCCGTCCTGACCTTTGGTGTGTTCTCTGGCTCCTGCTTGTCTTCTGCCTGCCCTGACTTCTGGCCTGGCTTATCGTATTGCACCGTTGCTGCCTGCCTCAACTCCTGGACCATCTCCGTTCTTCTGGATCTCCGCCAGCCTCGGTCTACCTAATGGATTTTCCTCCACCAGGAGACCTCCGCCTAAGTCCTGCCGGCCCCGGCACCCAAGGGCTCAACCTGTGGGGAACGAGGGCTGGTAAAGGTGAAGCTCCTGTCAGGTCTCCTGGTCCTGCACCACCTCCCAGCTACGAGAGCCACTGGAGGGCCTTCCCTCAGTGGATCCACCAGCTCTCAAGCCAGCTCAAGGGTCCACAGTTCCAACAAGTCCAATTTCTGTTACTCTGTCTAAAAGAATTGTATGGTTCACAGTGTCAAATGCTGCTGAGAAGTCGAGCAATATTAGTAGATTACTTTGTCCACTATCGAATCCTCTAAGGATGGTATCGGTGAGAGCAAGCATTAATGTTTCGGTATTACGATGCTTTCTAAAGCCAAATTGTAAAGGGTATAAAATATTATTTTCAAGATGTTCTGTCAGTTGTTTCTGTTTTACTTTTTCTATTAACTTTGCTAAGAATGATAAATTGGATATTGGTCAGTAATTGTTAAGCGATGTAGAGTCCAGTGATGGTTTTTTTTAAATTGGTTTAATTATTGCACATTTGAGTATTTGTGGGCAACAACCTTCATTTAGTGATAAATTAATTATTTTGTTATTGGGATAGAAATTAAATGGGTTATTGATTTTAGAGCAGAGATGGAAATATTGAAAAGCGGGTGTGTTGCAGGATTCATTTTTTTAATCATATTTTCAATGTGGTAATGTGGTATCTCGAAATCAAATGGGCTTTGTCCAGGCAAGTCTCTGTAAAACTAATATATTGAAAGCTTTTATGACTATCCAAGCATCTAGTGCAGGCAACGGGAAGGGCTTATTTACAGTGGGCTTTGGAGCAAATTAATATTGAAAAGCAATTTTTTCAGTGGGTCAGGCTTTTATATAATCAGCCACTGGCATAGCTATTGGTTAATAAGTCTCTGTCAAATGTTTTTGTGTTGGGGAGGGGAGGGGGACTAGACAGGGTTGCTCTCTATCCCCTTCATTGTTCATCCTCTCCCTAAAACGGCTTGCAGCCAAGCTTTGTGCCTTGCCATTTTTAAAGGTATCAGGATTAAAAACAAGGTAGTTATATTTAGTCTTTTTGCAGATGACATGATGCTTTTTATAGGTAATTTGCAAAAGTCTTTGAGATATTATTGGCGTGATCAATGACTTTGGTAGTTTTCAGGTAATGTATCAATGATAATAAATCAGAGACTTTTTCTCTCCACTCTGGGTTGATAAGCTAGTGGGTAGGACCTTTCCCATTAATGTGGGCTAAGAACCAGATCCACTATATGGGTATTAATCTAGCCTGTATTGCGGAAGAGCTGTGTTCATTAAATTTTGATGCAAGCATGACAAAGATTAAGGCATTACTTCAGCATTAGAAGTCTTCCACTCTTGGTAATGGGAAGCAGTGCCTTGGTAAAAATGGTGGTCCTTCCAAAACTTTTGTACCCCTTGCAAATGGTATCCTTGTGGATTAGTAATAAATGGTAGGATTTTTCATTCATTAATTGGCTCGTTTTTTTTAGGAGCAATAGATGAGCATGAGTAAGCTATAATGTGCTGAGATTGAACAGGAGGGAATGACACTCCAGGATTTGAGAGTGAATAATATTGCCTGCTGTAAGGAGAAGAGCTATGAGGTCCAACCCCACATCCATTTATATATGTACCTATTATTTATCCCAGACTTTTCTGTTCATTTCTTAGAAAAATTACCCAAATGTTTGTGTTTCAAAAACACAAACTTTGTTGAAATGGGAAAGTAACTGGAGGAAGAACTAGAAGGCTGGGAGAAAACGAGAGATGTGGAACAGTGGGCCAAACTAAAAGGAACAATTACTGAAGTGACTAATATATATGCTAGAAAAATAAAGAAAGCAAGAAAAGAATGAAACCTATCTGGTTCACAAAGGAGGTGGATGATAAAATAACAGATAAAAGAACATCATTTAAGAAATATAAAGGATCCCAAAGGGAGGATCACAAGGAAGAATATCTGGTGGAACTGAGGGAGATGAAGAAAGAAATCAAGAAAGAGAAAAGTCAAGTGGAAGAAAGGATTGCCAAAGAGGTAAAGCGAGGTGACAAAACATTTTTCAGATACATCAGTGAAAGGAGAAAAGTCCAAAGTGGTATACTGAAATTGAAAGGTGAAAAGGATCAATGGGTGGAGACAGATGAAGAGTGGAATGGATGAAACTCCGTTTACAGAAGAAAATGTATGGGAAGAGCTAGGAAAACTGAAAGTGGACAAAGCCATGGGGCCTGATGAGGTTCATCCCAGGATACTGAGAGAGCTCAGAGATTACCATAGTACATAAATCTATTCATGTCCACAATTCCAAATGGCTTGACATTCCTTTCGATGCTCCCCAGTCTACCCACCCTACTAGAAACGCCAACAAAGGCACCCTACTTGTACCCTCATTGAAAATAGCCCATCTCTCCTCGACACGTGACCGTGCCCTCTCAATTGGTGTCCCCGCCCTCTGGAACTCCCTGCCCCCAAGCCTGCGCCTTGAACCATGTGTGGTCAAATTTAAAAAGAAGATAAAAACTTGGTTATTTAAACAAGCCTATCCAGAATAGATCTTCCCCCAACTTATCACTCTACATGCCACTACATGGTGATTATACATTCCTTATGTTAAGATCTCATTGTTTTGTTAACCTATATTTTCCTCGCTGCACTCTGTTCCCCCCTCTCCCAGTTTCATTTCCCTGTTAACATGTATTTTCCAGTCTAATAGTTCAAATGTAAACCGGTATGATGTCCCTTACTAATACCGGTATATAGTGTTTCTAAATAAATAAATAAAATAAATAAATGTGCTAGCGGCTCCACTGCGTGACCTGTTCAATAGATTCCTGGAAACAGGAGTGGTGCCGAGTGATTGTAGAATAGGTGGTTCCACTTCACAAGAGTGGGAGCCGAGTGATTGGAGAAGAGGTGGTTCTGCTTCACAAGAGTGGGAGCAGAGAGGAGGCTGGAAATTACAGGCCGGTTAGCCTCACCTCAGTGGTGGGAAAAGAAATGGAGTCGCTGCTGAAGGAAAGAATAGTGAACTATCTACAAGCAGCAGAATTGATGGACCAGAGGCAACATGGTTTTACCAAGGGAAGGTCCTGTCAGATGAATCTGATCAACTTTTTTGATTGGGTGACTAAGGAATTGGATCAAGGAAGAGCACTCAATGTCATCTACTTGGATTTTAGCAAAGCTTTTGATACGGTCCCACACAGGAGGCTTGTGAATAAAATGAGAAGCTTGGGAGTGAGTACCAAGGTGGTGGCCTGGATAGCAAACTGATTGAAGGACAGAAGATAATGTGTGATGGTAAATGGAACTTAATCTAGAGAGAGGGTGATGGGCGGAGTGCCACAACGGTCCGTGTTGGGACCAGTCCTGTTCAATATCTTTGTGAGTGACATCGTGGACGGGCCAGAAGGTAAGGTTTGTCTATTTGCTGATGATAATAAGATCTGCAACAGAGTGGACACGCTGGAAGGAGTGGAGAGAATGAAACGGGATTTAAGGAAGCTGGAAGACTGGTCAAAGATATGGCAGCTGAGATTCAATGCCAGGAAGTGCAGAATCATGCATATGGGGTGTGAAAATATGAAAGAAATGTATTCGATGGGGAGGGTGAAGGGCTGATGTGCACGGAGCAGACCTTGAGGTGATAGTGTCTAATGATCTGAAGTAGGCAAAACAATGTGACAACTCAATAGCTAAAGCCAGAAGAATGCTGGGCTGCATAGAGAGAATAACGAGTAAAAAAAGGGACGTGGTTATCCCCTTGTACAGGTCCTTGGTGAGGCCTCAACTGGAGTACTGTGCTCATTTCTGGAGACCGTATCTCCGAAGGGACAGAGGCAGGATGGAAGCGGTCCAGAGAAGGGCGACCAAAAAGGTGGATGGTCTTCATCGAATGACTTATGAGGAGAGATTGAAGAATCTAAATATGTATACCCTGGAGGAAAGGAGGAGCAGGGGTGATATGATACAGACGTTCAGATACTTGAAAGGTTTTAATGATCCAAAGTCAAGACAAACCTTTTCCGTTGGAAAAAAATCAGCAGAACCAGGGGTCACAATTTAAAACTCCAGGGAGAAAGACTCAGAACCAATGTAAGGAAGTATTTCGTCACAGAGAGGGTGGTGGATGCCTGGAACACCCTTCCAGAGGAAGTGGTGGAGACCAAAACTGTGAAGGATTTCAAAGGGGCATGGGATAAACACTGTGGATCATAAAGCCTAGAGGATGGGAATGAAGAGAAGAGGCATGGGGGTGGCTTGTGGGAATGATGGCTACTACCTGGTGATTAATACCCTTATTCAATAAACATTCACACGGTTAATGCGACTCCAACAATGCTCTATGCTTCAACGGCAAGAGGAAATGTGGAAAAGAGGATTTGCATGCAGGGAACAACCAACAAGGCTGCACAGTCTGGGTAAACAAATAAATGTGGGAGTAGCTTGCTTGTTGCGGCAGTTACTACCCCAAACCAATTAAGCCTGATACTTCACTTCAATGCATATCCAGCATAGATCTCTGCTTCAGTGGCAGGGGGAATGAAGATAAGAGGATTTACATTCAGACAACAATGAACAAGGACTGAATTGCACAGTCTGGATAAACATATAAGTGTGGGAGTAGCTTGCTTACTGCGGCGGTTACTACCCCTAATCAATTAAGCCTGATACTTCACCTTGAATGCATATCCAGAGTAGCTCACTGTTTCAATGGCAGGGGGGAATGAAGAAATAGGATTTACATTTGGACAACAACCAACACGGACTGATTTGCACAGTCTGGTTAAACAAATAAACATGGGACTAGCTTGCTTGTTGAGGCGATTACTACCCTAAACCAATAAAGACTGATACTTCACCTTGAATGCATATCCAGTATGGCACTCTGCTTCAATGGCAGGAGCAGAATGAGGAAAAGAGGATTTATATCCAGACATCTAACAAGGCATTGATCTGAGCAGTATGAGTATACAAACATCAAGGTAACTTATCGATATGAACGTTACTACCCTCAAACTTTAAGCCTTATACTTTACTTGATGCAGCTCCAACACTGCTCTCTGCATCAATGGCGGGGGTGGAAGGAAATTGGAATCAAAAGTTACCAATAAGGGCCCTGAACTCAACCGGTGGGGTAACAGAAAAAATAAGTGTGAAAGCTTGCTGGGCAGACTAGATGGGCCTGTTGGTCTTCTTCTGCCATCATTTCTATGTTTCTATATAATCTCCTTTATTTCTAAGTTACAAAGAGCTAAGCTTAACACTTCATCAGGAAACACACAGACAAGTAGGGACATAGACCATAATAAAAACAATTACAAAAGCATATTAAACATCCAGTGCTTATCAGATTACAATTAATTAACACCAGCCCACATCTCTCTAGCAGTGATTTTCAAGTATAGAATGCTAATGAGCTCTAACGTCCTGCCCCACAGACTAGGGAATAAAAGTGACCTGCAGCTGAACCCTCTCTATGGATCTTCAGCAGACTTGTCTCTCCATGACCATGAGCCTGGAGTCTGAGATGGAAGGATCTATTATCCAGACCAGGACTGAGCTGAGAAGGGCTTCACCTTTTCTCTTTCTAGCATCAAGGTGCACTCAGCCTCTACTCAGGGGCTCCTGGGAGGGGATGGTCTTATTTCTCCAGTGGGAGCAGGGAAATCAGCCAGTGTGGAGACAATAGCACTTGGATGACTGCCTCCTTCTCTTTGATGGGTAATGATCGGATGACTACGGCTACTGTGAGTTCTGGCAGTCTGCTCCTTTTTAAGTG